>NW_006787533.1:413542-452466 GCF_000442215.2 Lipotes vexillifer
AAAAAAAAAAAAAAAAAAAAAAAAAAAAAAATCACTCAAAGCAACCACTGGGGGGCGTATTTCTGTTCTACTTAGTAAAAAATGTGAGTAGGATTTTGACCTTGATGTCTTACTGCTTTTATTTCCTTTATAAAATGTTCTTTCACTATTCGGTTCTTGACTCATTGCTTTTAGGTTAACTCATTGATAAGTAGAGCCATACTGCCTTTTTTGATGTTTAAAATACAGCTGCTGCCACCACTATTACCCTCTGTCCCCAGTTGTCATCTATAAAATAGTCACAGTAAAAAAAAATATATGATTACCCTAGGTAATAATTACAAGAGATTTCAGGTTTCAGTGAATCCTACATAGTGGTTAGGATTCTTTTCCCCCCAAAAGTATCCTTTTAAATATGATCTTTCTATTAAACGTCTATTTTTTTCTTCAGTGATTTTGGACACGAAGGTTATTTTTCAAAGCAAATGTTTTAATATGCTGTCCTTTATTGTTCACTTCTGAGCATAAAAAACGATGCACAAGACTGTCATTTCTTGAAACATGAATCATATTTTATCAAGATCTCATAAAGCACACATAGTGGTCTTGGTCAGTTTAAAAATTAGCTCAGCTTCCAAACATATTTGATACTCCTCGGGAGTCATTTAATATTTGGAGATACCTGGTTCAATCAACGAGAATGAGTCTAGCACCCTTTGTCGGCTCATTTAACCAATTTTAATGGCACACACACATATATTTCAGACACCTGATAGGTTCTACGTATGGGAAAAAAGAGAACAACATTCCTCCTCAAGGAACTTCAATTATACTGAGTGGAACACAGAAGTAAACAGAAATCTAAGTTCACAGTTCTTTTTCTCACTTTGATGAGACACGATGTCTCTGCCACTCTGGTATATCTGCTTTATCTCAGGTCCTGATCTTTATGAATCCCCTGATCCCAAATTCAGTTAGCTCACCCCTGTGGCTCTTCTGGAAGACTCTTGGTTTTGTTCCTTAAGTGTACTAGTCTGAATTTCTTAAGCACTTTAGGAGAAGATAATGGAGGTACCTCTTCCTTACGTCCTTGAAGCCTTTGGTCATATCAGTTTCCCAGCTATAGGGCTTTCATACCTTGCCCATTAGTGCCCACCATAACCACTAGTTTATTTCAGCAATAGTCTACTGTTTTTTCTACAACCCCAATCTTATGCTTCCTTTCTGGTCCATTTAAAGTTCTGTCCTCTTTTATAATGGCTTCCAGAACTCTCCCAGGATACAGTGCCACAAAGCTCTTTCCTTCCTCTGAATCACCATGATATCAAAAAAAAAAAAAAAAAAATCACTGTGATACTATAATGCCTGATATTATATATGACCTCTGGCTGGTCTTCAGTTGTGCATACTCAGTTATTCTGGTATTGACCAATTAAAAAGGCATAAGATATGCTTCTCATATAAATTATTAAGTTCCCATAATGTGCCAACCTCTTTGAACACATTATTTTATTCAACAACTCTGTTAGGAACCTCCCTTTCACAGTTGAGGAAACAGGTCCAATTAGGTTTAGTTAAATGCTAAGGACACAAAGCTGGTAAGTGGTGGAGCAGAAATTCAGTCCCTGGACTTCTGAGCTAATTAGGTTGTAATTCAGCTTAACACTTCTAAGGTATCAGAATAGGAGAGATAGATTAAACATAGAATTAAGACTTTTCCATTTTTCTAGGACAGGTACTTAAGACAGACTATGTATTGCTCTAGGTGTGCATGAAAGAGATAGTAGCAGAAACAAG
The DNA here is from genome assembly GCF_000442215.2 of Lipotes vexillifer. NCBI lineage: Eukaryota > Metazoa > Chordata > Mammalia > Artiodactyla > Lipotidae > Lipotes > Lipotes vexillifer. Next base: position 415,319 of record NW_006787533.1, read on the forward strand.
AATTTTTACTTTCAGGATTATTTCAAATTCCATCAGTTCATATTTAAATGATGTATAGTGTGAACATGAACATTCCTATAGCTGAGGAAGACATAGTAATTTTATCTACTACTATCTGGTCTATTCTTGGCAGAGTATACAGAGCCACATACATGGGATACATGCTCATGTGTTTTTAAAAAACTTCATTGTTGGGCTTCCCTGGTGGCGCAGTGCTTGGGGGTCCGCCTGCCGATGCAGGGGGCGCGGGTTCGTGCCCCGTTTCGGGAGGGTCCCGCGTGCCGCGGAGCGGCTGGGCCTGTGAGCCATGGCCGCTGGGCCTGCGCGTCCGGAGCCTGTGCTCCGCAAATGGGAGAGGCCGCAACAGTGAGAGGCCCGCATAACGCAAGGAAAAAAAAAAAAAAAAACTTCATTCTTTGACAATTTGAGTTTATTGTGTATGTTTTTAAACATCTTGTTGCAATTAACCTATGTCTAAGAAGAATAGATTATAATAAAAAAATACCTGTCTCACCTAGTCAATCACTACCCTCATTTCATTATATCACGTTAGAAATAATCAAATACCATGGTGAATCTTAAAGGTTACATCAGAGAACATTATATCAACACCATATTATATAATGCCTGCCTTATTTAAATTGAATTTATTTAGTCAGATTTTGGCTGTGGACACTTTTCTTCCAAATAACTCCATTCCCTCCCTCAAGCCTTTCCTCAAACATTATCTTCTCAAGGATGCTTAACCTAACCATCCTATTTAATACTGCAGTCTGCAATTTCCATTTTTATTTTTATAATTTAAAAAAATTTTTAAACATCTTTATTGGAGTATAATTGCTTTACAATGGTGTGTTAGTTTCTGCTGTATAACAAAGTGAATCAGCTGTATGTGTACATATATCCCCACATCTCCTCCCTCTTGCATCTCCCTCCCACCCTCCCTATGCAATTCCCATTCTTAATCTCCTTTATCCTATTTTGTACAATACTTATCATTGTCTAATACACTATATAATTTACTTATGTTTATTCTTTATTGTCTTCTCTCCTCATTCACTTGTAAGCTACATGAAGGCAAACTCTTTGCCTGTTCTGTTCACTAACGTATCCCAGGTACCTAGAACTGGGCCTGGTACATAACTGGTACACAATAAATATTCATTGAGCTCACGCCTGTATGAATAAATAATTAAAATTATAACACTAAAACTCATGTAAAAAGCATGAATTACTTCCTAAAATTTCTGAATTCTGAGCTCATCAGTGGAGTACATTCAGTTTCAGAAATCACTAGACAAAACTCATGGTTTTAAGTATTTCATTTAGTTTATGTCTTGGTTAACAAATATACAAGTTTTAGGCTTTTCATCTTTGGCACATTTATAGCCATTTTGAGCACATCTCTCCTTTTACTTCAGATGTTTAAAAATATTTATTATCTATGTGTTTATTATTGATTTGTACAAAAATTCTTCTAGCAATTTTTTTATTTGCTTGTGAATCCTTACTTATAATTTGCATATTTATCTTCATCTTTCCAATCACCTAAAAGTTGATACAAACTGCTTCCTTTCACTACTGGAGATACAACCAGCCTGTGGGGAAACCATATTTACCTGAGAAATGGGCAAGCCATGAAAGAAAATTATAAGAATTAGTGTTGAGGAATTCTCACTTAATAAAACTGTAATTTAATGGTCAGTCAAGCAGAATCATCTTCAGGAGTTATGAATTGCTTGGTGGATCTTCCTGGAAGCAGGAGATGAACCTTCATTTTATCTAATGTCTCCACAAGTGGGACCATTACAGTTTAATGGAAGACTGGATAAGGACACAAAATCAGATGCCGCAAAATCAAATGCTGCGTTGCATGACATTAGATCTAAAATCCTGATTTCTTTTGAAAACTGCTAAAAGGAGTTATTTTGTTTACTGCTCTCCAAGCTTTAAAGACTGTTACCTCAATATTCTAAATCTTTGTCATTCCTTCAATACTCAGCAATCTCAGAGAACTGGAGAACTAGCAGTAATTGAGAGGTAAGCTAGGGCCAATCCATTTGAGTTAGGCAGCCTTTAACCTGAACATCACTAGATTATTCTGAAAAGGTTTAAATTCTGCAAGCTCCTACAGCATTTTTTTTGCAGTGTTTAGTATTTCCAGTTCAAATCATAAAATGTCTGCTGTGATGGTTTAATAAATGCAATGTCATATGTGAAATGATTTCTGAAAATGTATATATTACAGGAATTTATTTCGTGAACAGCCAAAATCCACATTCTGAAAATTCATGAAGTCCATACTTATTCTCCCTGCTGTTAGGAGAGAGTAGACGTTAAGGTGATCGCCAACAAGAAATACATATGAAATTTCTTAGTCCCTGTCATTCCTCTTCCTCTAGTCCTTGTACCAGGGGTACATTAGAGATGGGAGGAGAGAACTAAGGGATATGGGTATGTAGTTACACATAGCTTAAATAAAACAGCTTGTCAGAACTACATACACTTTGACTGTTTAGAATACGTTCAATGGTACATCTAAAAGTGCACTAAGGTCCTAAATCCTCCTATTGATTGGAACCAAAAAATATAATGATGGATACCAGATCCTTGTGTGAAAAGAAAGGAGAACTGTAACGTAGAGTGGGGGCACTTTTATGTTTCATCCTATCATCAGATTTCTAAGCTACGAAGGACATACTGACTTTTAATTTCAAAGGAAATATTATACATGATCAATGTCTATAAATGAATATTCTTTCTCAACTGTACCATCAAGTTGGCTAGAAAGAGTTCATGTGGGAAGGATTCTATATAGCAATGTTTGAAATTACATTATATTTATACTATCATTTTTCCATAGTTTTGTGGCTTTTTTTCCCTCTTTTGCTTCTAATAGCAAACCTATAATTGAAGAAATAAGTGTTTTATTTAATACTCCAGAAAAAATAACTCAAGATTCTTTTTCTAGACATTTTCCATCTACTGTGACTTATTTTTCAAGTGGATTGTGCTGTTTGCAAAGGGAGCCATTGTAAATATCTGGGCCAGCAAATGTGTCTGGGAGAGAAATTTCCACATTCCTGAGATCCCTAACTTTTTTTTCTTAAACTGCCACATTCTTATTGGTTTTTTTTCCTTCCTTTCTAACTCTTTAGGTTTTGCCTACCCCTTCCCAACTCTTCCTTCTCCTTTTACCCCAAAGTCAGGGGGAGCATGGTCAAGGAAACAGGAAAATATTTAAGGAATTATTTAAACAAACTTTCTACCAAGATCCTGCGGTTTCAAGATAGTTGAGGGCAGACTCCATGCGTTTTACACCATTTTCTTTCTATAATATCTAGTGACTCTTTCTGCATTGGTGCACAATAAATAGTTTGTTTTGTGGACGTTGACTTTGAAAAAAATGGAATTGGAGATGGGGAGAAAAACATGTGGTTATTGTGATCACTGTACAGAGTACTACAGCACGGTATCTATTTATTTGGAACCCAGGAGAACTAAAGAAATAAAGGAAAGGGAATAGAGTTCCCAGCTTATAGACACCTGCTGAAACACCTGTGGGCACATAGATGCCATACAAGAAAAAAGCAGAAGGTGCCTAAATGACATGTTTTTCTAGATAGCAAAGGCTGATTATAATTTTCTTATTACTTCATATGTTAATTTGGAGCTGCTCAATAAAATGTATGATTGATTGATTGGCTGATGAGAGAAGGGGATGTGAAAGCTGTGTTAAATGAACAAAGACTGCACAAAGGGAAACCTTGAGAAACTGGCAGTCAGGACATTCCATTAAAAGCCAAGTGCAATGAAAGAGAAACTTATTTTACAATTGGGGAAAAGTGAAGACGACAAAATAGCATAGAAATGCTAAGATGGACCCAGTGTTATATGTATCACCTGAAGAAAAAAAGTAAATGAAAAATTATGATGTGTGTTAGGAAAGTTAAGATGCTCAGATCAAAAGGGGAAAAGTAAGAATATGTGAGAAGGGTAGAGAAGGGTTAGAGGATCAAGAGCTTTGGAAGCAAACAGGGTTTCAATTATAAACCAGTGAGCCAGTCTGACAGGTGAGGCGGGCTGAGGCACTTGAAAGATCTCATTCAATGGCTGGCATTACTGAATGCCCAGCTGAGTCTGAACAAAAGTAGTTTTCAACAGACACATTGTCCTAAAGAAATCTTAAGTTTCATGTGCCCTCCAATGCAGCCTTATAAATCTTGAACAGCATCTATATTCACCAACCACTTGCAATTAGCTTTACTCCAGAATTTGCTAGACACAGCAAGTCCTTGACAGGGAATATTTTAATTTGGATGGCTGGCCCTCTACTCAGGATTTACATGTATTGATGATATGCAAATCAGTTCAGTTCAGTCTCAGCAGCAGCATAAATTAAGTGCATCCTATCATGAGGATTATCTTGGAAAGAGAGAATGTCACCTTCAATATGCCTATGGCCTGGAGGTGAACAGTCTGTCTCTGAGTGGGGGAGAGCGAAAAACAGACAAAGAGCATTTCCTCACTATTGATTGGCTGCCTGCATGCTTCCTTAGGTTAAATGCTTGATTGCTTACATAAAATATCTTTGCTCAGAGTACTTTTCTTTTTAACACCTGTTCACAGAGACAAGAGATCCAAAGATAGCATTTTGATTTAGAATCCCTGATATGCACATAGGCAAATAATAGGAGAAAACAATCTTCAATTCTGACCTTTGTTTAAAGAGTGCATATTTCATTAATAAATGATACCCTTTAGCATAGGACACATGTTGTGTACTAGTGAGGATGGATTTAAAACTTCCTGTTACACTTTCTAAGTAACTTAGTAAACAAAGAGCTAAAAGCTCCAGAGAGGAAGGTCACAAAATTATATGACAAATGTAAGAAAAAAACCCTATGGTTTAGGAAGTACTACCAGTGACTGATATTTTTAAGAATTTATAAATCATGCCTAGAAATAGCTGATGAAAGGAAAACCACATACAGCTCATTCTACAGAGTAATTTAAAGACATTTTCCATGGAGTTTGTAATTCCCCCCAATATACGTTATCCAGCCAGCGTATTAGGACACCATCAGTGTAAAATAATTTTTAAAGTCTGGATTTAATAACAGACAAAAGAAAATGGTGAAAGTATTCTTGAGGCCCAATTACAAGTGGACTGGTCAAGTGGTGAACCTGTGTGAGGTATCTCAACTCGGTGTTTCTGATGCCGGGCGTTGAAGGCACTGTGGTGCCTACAGTGAGGGGTAAGAACAAGTCCAAGGTGGTAGAAGGAGGCCTGGAGTCCTGCACAGCTGCTGGAAGCTTTGAACTAGGTGAATGTATGACAGTATTGAACGGAAAAGGCATAAGCAGAATGGCATCTCTACCAAGGATAGATGTACATCAAGCATGTTGCAATGAGGGTATATGGGGAGAGGGAAACAGAAGTGGAGGTCAGAGGTAAAAGGGAAAAATTTTAATATTGTGAAGCAAGAATAGGGACTGTCATGTTCTGATGATCAGGTGCCTCCAAGATAAAGACTATGAAGAACTCAATTCTTTGCCCCTGGGGTTCACATTACCACCACTGCCACCAGCAACAACAAACAACAAAAGGTTATGAAAAAACACCACGACAGAGGACTGAAAAAAAATAGGATAATTTCCACCAGATGTAAAGGTATTTCGTCTCTTATGCCAATGAAGCCAACAGGAGTTCCAGGAAAAGAGGGGTGAGGGGTCAAATTATGTGTGAATATGAACTTGTGCCAAGAACAACCACAGTGCATTACCACAATATCTTCTCTAACTAAAGATCATATTAAAATTAGAAAATTCATTTTTAAAAAAACATGGCATTTTATTTTTTCCTTTTATTTTTTTATTCATGTTTCCTTTCCTATTATTCCTTCTTTACTAGCTACAATCAGTAATGCCAGGTAGCATCCAGAAAAAAAAAAAATTGCTCTAATCAAGGACATTTTAAGATGAGCTAACTTTCATTTCACACTGACTATTAAGAGTCAAATGAGGATACAAAGAGGATTCCAAGATTGGATTTATGACATACACTTTAAATAAAATCTGCAAATATTGTTCATAAAATTATAACGTTGTCTTCACCATTCTTGCTGTATTTCTATCACCTACTACAAGTTTTGCTCCTGATGCCTGTAAACTGACAGCCACAGAAGAAAGCTTACTCTTTCAAGTACAAAGTAACTATAAGATGAATAAAAAACCTGTTTATGTCAGATGAGTGCAATGTTACTTTAGCTTCACAGTTTTATCTTGATTAAAGACCAAAACCTCTATCCATCTGGGGACAGCACAGCTCATACACATGTTAATATTAACTTGGTCTGTAGAGCTTGGGAGTGGGAGTTCCACTGTTGATTTAGTTTGAAAGAGGCCAAGAGATTCCACTGTGAGCTAGAGAACTATTCTGGGTTTGGATGGGGAGGCTGGCATGGGAGGATGGCAGGGGATGGGGGTGTCCTTAATCCTAAACTTGATTCAGATGGCGTCTGAAGGAGGATTGTTTGAAGATTATTTGACTCATTTGTTGACGGGATTGTTTTAAAATTTTCTTAAATTTTAATTTAAGAATTAATTATGTAAATGCAAATGTAAATGTAAATGTAAATAATAACAGTAAGAGCTAATGTTTGTTGGGTCCTTAGTATTTGCCTACACTATAGTAAGCACTTCACACATATTAATAGGACCTTACAAAGAAAATCTTTTATTACTTCCATTTTATAAGGGGGCAAGCTGAGACACAGAGGGGTTAAGATAACTTCCTCAAGGACAAACTGCTAGTAAACTGAAGAGCTTTCATGAACCAGATGATCTAGCATGAGTTTCACCATGGGCCTAAATTTTTCTGACTATGTTTTGAATTCTTGATGGGAGTAGCCCATTCTGTTCACTATTGGGAAATGGGGAATTCTTGAAACAGTTCAAACAGAGCACTACCAAACCCAATCACTTTCCTCACTTAGCTCAGCCTGCCCAACAAACACACAGGCATTCAACATCCCTTCATCTGAACTTTAGGCAAAACCAAAAATATAGAAGTAAAGGACATTCCAACATAGAGCATACAATCACATCTCCTTTGTTCTTCACCATCTTTAGCCTGGCTTCCTCTGAAAAGAGAACTTGTACAACTATTGGGTCTCTGTGTACATCTTCCTTACTCCATCCTCATCCCTCCCTTTACCACCACTGTCAAAAGAAACAGTCCTGGAAAAGTTAAAAAGAAAAGAATTGCTGTTTCCTGGACATCTGGGCTATTTTGCATTCCTTCCCTGAAATTAATGAGATGCTAAGTGCCACCTGTTTACTGATCTCCGTCCTCTGTCCAATTTATCATAATGTATGATCTCACAGGAGATAGTCATAAAAAAGTTTTCATTTGAGAGTATAAAGAGATGCAGCACAAGCAGGAAAGCCTGGAAATTGAACCAAATGGCATTTCTGGTATGAATCATAAAAATGAAATTATAGACAAGTAGGCATGCTCTTTATTTGTAATAAAGTCACAAAAAGCAAAACCCTCACCAATCTATTTGCCCACAGCGAAACTCAAAGATGCCACCACGCTAACTCAAACATGACATAGGTACTACATCCACTGGGGAAAAAAAGTTATATATTCGCAAATTTTAAAAAAATCTCAGAATTCTTTAAACTACACTGTTCTTTCGGAACCTACTAAATAAATGCAAGAAAGGTAAAAGCAGAAGAAATACACATTTATGTCTCATCATTTTTCAGATGAATGTTTCAGTTTTCAAAAAGATTACAACTGATCCACAAAATAAAATGCTTTATACTTTTCTATCTGAAGAACTAAATAACAAAGCAACCTCAGGAAAAGGTGAGAATACAGTCAACAGTCTTTTCTTCTGTTCTATTTACTATCCTAAAGCTGTAAGACAAGGATTCACATTGCATCTGACAAAGCTAGCTTATTTCTCCCCCTGCTTTCCACGTGTCCTGTGTCTCCTAATTATCCTCTAAACACAGAAGGACTCATACTGGGGCCACTATTTAGCATTGCTCCAAATAACTGAATGCTTGTTTGATGACATGAGTAACAATCATGATAGTGTGGTACTTTACATTTTTTACTATGTACTCTCACATCAATTACTTCATTTTACCCCCAAAGCAATGACATCCCAGTCTTAATTTCTAAATACCATTTATCACTAAAAGGAACCAAAACTCCTTAGAAAAAAGTGGGTGACCCCAGGTCTGGGTCAGGGAAAGTACAAAGAGTCCCTGGACATCTTGTTGCCCCACAAAACAGGGAAGTGCTGAAGGATTAATGGGGCTTGTCAGAAGGACACCACTGCTGTCTTGGAAGGGCTCCCAGTGGCCAAATTTGAGATAATTTAAGCATCAAATAAAATAATGATGGCGCTAGATTATAAGGCATTGAATAAAATAAAATCCTTGAGTCTATAGTGATACTCTGTCAGAGGTGGAGGAGGGGACAGACAGGTGGCGGGAGGGACGGAAGAAAGAGAGAGAGAATCCTAGAGAAGGGGAGTGGTGCAAAAGTCTTCTTTAAAGAAGAATGCTAGTTAACAGGAGTAGAATGATATATATATATATATATATATATATTTTTTTTTAAGTCACCATTGCATCCCTCAATATAACAATGAACACAGGCAAGAATCATGAATGTATGCTGAAACTACTGGGTGAAAGTTTGTTAGGAAAAGATATTACCATGGCCTCAAAGTATCACCCACAGACTCCTTCTTAATTACAGAGGGAGAAAGGTGCTTTAAACAATTAAGTGCCAGAAAGTTCCAAGATTGCCAATTTCCCCCACAAAATATATACTCTGAAACTAATCATGAGGAAGCTAATAAAAAGTTCCATCATGTGTAATATTCTATAAGACACCTGGCCTGGAATTTCCAGAAACATTAATGTCATGAAAGAAAAAATAAAAGATAGGAGCTCTCCACTGAATTAAATGAGACTAAAGGAACATGGCAATCTTGATTGACTCTTGGATTTAGAAAAAAAAAAAAGCAATACGGGACGTTTTTGAGACAATTCAGAAAATCTAAATATGGGTTATATACTAGAAGAGATTACTGAATATATGTTAAATTTCTTGTTTCTGGTAAAGGTATTGTGGATCTGAGGATGCCTGGGTCTTTAAAGAAAAGAAATGAATATTTAAAGGTGAAGTATCATAATGTCTGCAACTTACTTTCAAATGGTTGAGAAGAAAATTGAGTATATAGATAATATGTAGTAAGAGAGGGATAACATTAACATGGCAACATGTGAACAATTAGTAAATCTAGTGAAAAATACATAGACATTGTACTATTCTTTCAACTTTTCTAAAGCTGTAAAATTACTCAAAATTAAAAGTTGGGAGGATAAAGATATTGTTTATGTTGCAAAAGGCTCACAATAAAGTGGTGGAGAAAGGTAGGTTAAATTGTTTAGAGTTCAATGTCATCAGCCCTTCAACAGAGTTTCTCATAGGAAGCCAGGAAAGCACAGAGCAGGATGGGCTGGATTCTAACTCCAGGTTCCTGAGACCATATCCTGAGCTTCTTCTGCTCTTCTGCACTGCTCCTCACCTCTATCCTCATCACTCCAACCTCTTATCTTTACCTGCCTAATAAAAGGAGACCTAACCTAAGCTGAAGACCACCTGATTCTTCCTCAGTCCCCAGGTCCCTTTGGATCCAGGACTTCTGAAGATTCCTGGACAAGGAACTCATCTTACAGACTAATTTTGGTATTTGCAAGCCCACTTGGGAGACGAGTAGGTGAGACTCCCAGCGATGTTTGAGACTACAGCTGGATAGTAGCTGTGCTGGACAAGAGCCTTCACACCAGATTCACTCTTGGGTATGATTATATTCTGTGACTGAGTTGGAATGTGGCTGTTTAAACAGAAAGAAAATAATTTTCCTGCTATTTACCTTTATACTGTCTGTGAAGAACTGGACACTAGTCTTCTCTTCTGACCAGATATGTAACACAGACATCATTTTGCCATCAGGGTAGCATTCTAGACTAAGTTTTAGTCTTTTAATGCTTCCAACACGGTCACATTTCGTGGGCGAGCAAGAAGATGCCATAAGTTGCCTGATCTCATTATTAGAATTAAATTCATAGAATTCAAGAATTTAGATGAACCTCAATGGTAATTCACTGAATGTATTTTGAATTAATAGTGAATGTGAGATTGCAGATTTTTCAAAGCCTACTGGATGTTATTAATGTCTTAACTATGTTAATTTTTTTAATTAAGATTTTATATTTTTAGAGTAGTTTTAGGTTTACAGCAAATTGAGGGGAAGGTACTGAGATTTCCAATATACTTCCTGCCTCCATACATGCATAGCCTTTCCCTTTATCCATATTCCTCATTTCCCACTAGAGTGGTACATTTGTTACAACTGATGAACTATACTGACCCATCATAATTACCCAAAGTTCACAGTTCACATTATGGTTTGACTATTTCTGTTGTACATGCTACGGGTTTGGACAAATATATAATGACATGTATCCATCAATACAGCGGCATACAGAGTATTTTCACTGCCCTAAAAATCCTCTGTGCTCTACCTATTCATCCCTCCCTCATGCCTCTGCCTCCGCCACCAACCCCTGGCTACCACTGATCTTTTTTACTGTCTCCATATTTTTTGCCTTTTCCAGAATGCCGTATAGTTGGAATCATACAAAGTGTGTAGCCTTTTCAGATTGGCTTCATTCACTTAGTAATATGCATTTAAGATGAAGTTTCCTCTATGTCCTTTCATGGCTAGATAGCTCACTTCTTTTTAGCACCGAATAAGACTCCATTGACTGGGTAAACCATAGTTTATTTATTCATTCACCTCCTGAAAGACATCTTGTTTCCTTCCAACTTTTGAACTATGAATAAAGCTACTATAAATATCCATATGTAAGCTTTTGTGTGAACATAAGTTTTCAGATTCTTAGGGTAAATACCAAGGAGCGTGATTACTGGATCACTTAGTAAGAGTATGTTTAGTTATGTAAGAAACCTCCAAACTGCCTTCCAAAATGGCTGTACCATTTTGCATTCACACCAGCAATGAATGAGAGTTCCTCTTCCTCCATATCCTGACAAGCATTTGGTGGTGTCAATGTTCCAGAGTTTGGCCATTCTAACAGATGTGTAGTGAAATCTCATTGATGTTTAAATTTGTATTTCTCTAATGACATATAACAGAACATCTTTCCAAATGCTTATTTACCATCTGTATATCTTTTTTGGTGAGGTGTCTCTTAAGGTTCTTGGTGCATTTTTTAATTGGGTTGTTTGTTTTCATATTGTTGAGTTTTAAGTGTTCTTTATATATGTTGTATGCTAGTCCTCTATCAGATATGTCTTTTGCAAATATTTTCTCCATGTCTATGACTTATCTTCTCATTCTCTTGACATTCTCCTTTTTAGAACAGAAGTTTTTAATTTTAGTGAAGTCCAGCTTATCGATTATTTCTGTTATGATTCATGACTTTGGTGTTGTATATAAAAAGGGTCACCATACCTAACATCATCTAGATTTTCTCCTATGTCATCTAATAGGAGTTTTAAATCCTTGTTTATCAAATATTTTCTATCAAACGAACCTCCCTGGGGTTCTAGGCAGTAACATAGAATCAAACAAAAAAACAGACATAAGATCATAAAATTAAGGATAATCATGATTTCAGTGGGCAGTAAGCACATTTTTGCTGTCTTCCTGTACAAATCATCTGCTATATTCTAGTTCTTTGGTTAGGAGCCCTGTGAACCAAGACTGTATAATTGTTTGGCCATTCAATGGCTAACCTTAAATTCTTTCTGACACTTTAAATCCTTTCTGAAACAAGGCAGAAAATAAGTAAGTAAATTAATTAATAAATGTGTGTGTGTGTGTGTGTGTGTGTGTGTGTGTGTGTGTGTACACAGGTTGGCTCCCCTTTGTAGTTCGGTGCCTCCATAAGATTTACTAGGGGCATCCAAAGCAAACAGTCCTTATCTTCTACATAAGATGTGCCAAGCAAACATTAAATATATTTCTGGATTGTGTGTGTGTGTGTGTGTGTGTGTGTGTGTGTGTGTGTGTAACAAACAGTAACTGTTTGTTTAAATCCTGAGGTCTCAGTTTATCTGTTATTAAAATGAATCTAAAATTTTAGCCCCAGAATAATCTTTTAGATGTTCATTCTTCTCCACTCTAATACTCAGCAGCCTGGTGTGGCAGCATTTAATATTAACTCACAATGGACGGGACCATGGTTATACTTGTCTGAATCTTGTACCCTTGGGGAGAGGGACAGTGGAGAGGAACAGGGTCCACATAGCTAGAAGGTAGGACACTTGTGGCCAGAATGGTGGGCTGCTTTTGGAGGGGACAGAATAAGAGCAGAGGATTCCTCCTGGAGACAACTGGCTGCCATAGGCCACGAGGCTGGGCCAAGCCAGGGTCTCTTGGGGAGAGTTTAGAATTAATACCCAAAAGAATGAATTTAAATGCTCCATTAGAGACCATAAATAGGTATTGCAGTGACAGTCAAAGACCCAAAAGGTCATCAACTGAAGTAGAACTGTATATTTCTGTCCATGCCTTTGTTCTCAGTAGGTTCCTCTGTGAACAGGTATCTTGAAGCTGTCACCTTGAACACACCCATCTGATCCAGGACCACGGTATGTGTGTGCTGGACTTGGCTCCCTCCTGCTTGCAAGAGGCAGGTATGTGAGTCTCTTCCTAACTCTGTGGTCAGTGACATTACGAGGGCAGCTTGAAACTGGCCCCAGGGGTAGTATTTACACACAGAAATTGGCTAACTCTACAAATCAGAGTTTGTTTTCATCCTACTCAACCTCCTTCCCCTTGAGAGCTAGGTTAACAGCACACTACTAACTCTCAAAAGTTTGAGACTCTTCCTCCTTTTGGCATAACTTTTACACTTCTTTAGGCAGTGGTAACATTTCCAAATACCTCAGTTTGGGATGAGGACCAACTAGTTAAATGTAGTAGGGACAGTCCAAAAATAAGAGAGGTACAAAAACAGGAAAATAACATTACTTGAAATGACCTGTTGGTCCTGCCATCATTAGTTTAGGTGATGGTATTCATAAGGGCAACAGTCATTGACACCTGGACATCAATGTACTGTTTACCAAGCATTTTCTGTGTGTTGTCTCTTATATTCTCCATGAGAATCTTGTAAAGGTGCTGGGGCCAGGGATTGTTTTATTCCCATACATACATTCATAAACTCAAGCATCTGATTTCTGGAGAAGGCAATACCAGGACCTGTGTTTCATGATTCCCAGTACAGGGCTCTTCTCACTATACCACTCTACCTCTTAAAAATAAATGTGTATGTGTTTTATTAATATTTTTAACTCCGTTTTGTGATGACCCAGTTCTCTCATATAGTGTTTGTTAGATTCTCAAAAATCCACCAAGTGTAATTAACCTTAATTTTAGTTAATGTTAAAAGTAGGTATTTTGAAAGCAAGTATAGGACTTTTAAAAGAAGAGATTATATAGGAAAAGGAAATGACAGTGACACACAACTGCAAAAAGGGTTGGAGACATAGGATTACATACTTTAAACTCCGACGTTATTAAGAGCATAAATTCAATTTTATTTAAATATATTATATTCCTGGCACTGTGCTAAGTCTGTCTCTAAACCCCAATGTTAAAAATAGAAGTAGATGGAATGAATGCAGGAAGTCGTTTTAAGCAAAGTTTCCAAATGGCTGGAAAGACGGTTTTGCTCATAACAGGCGAGGGATCGACAATTTTACAGTGAGTTAGGAACAGTGAAAAGAACTAAGAGTCTATAATTAAACCTTATTTTATTATAGGTATTTTTATTTATAAAAGTTCCTATCTACACTTTTCACAGTAGAGAAAAAAAATAGAATACATGCTCTCAATAAACACTTAGGCAACCTTTCTGCTGGGCAGAAACTTCATGTGCCATCATTCCATAACAGAAATAATTAATTAAATCAAAAAGTGTATTCATTCACTTTTGAGTCATTTAATCTTCCTGGCAGTATGGTGTACTGAGTGGTGCATGGCTTTGGGAGGAGTCTTAAGTTTAAAATTGAGTTCTGTTATTTGCTAGCTGTAAAGCCTTGAGGAAATTAAGTAGCCTAGACTCAATAAAGACTTCACAAGATCATCATGTGAAATAAATAATTTGATGTGTACAAAGTAACAGCACATTATACCCTGCGAATAAAGGTAGCCCCCTTTCTTTCTTAATAGGCCACACCATACTTTGGTTTCCCTAAAAAGAAATCAATTTTGACTTCCACAGAGAGTGCCTTTCAGTGCCTGTAAGTTGCTCAAAACCTAAGTGCTTTCTCTACCAGACTGCCAGTCTTGAAAACAGAAATTCTTACTTAAATCAGAAAGCAAAATCTTGAAAATTAATATCATTACGCATTTCACCTACATTAACTCTGAATACAACGAAATTATCAAAATGTTTTCTAAAACAGAACAGGTACTTTAGAGCTCTCTGGGTTCTAGGCAAGGACATGATAAGCACATTTAAAACTAAACTCTTTTATTTGTAGTGAGGTGGATGGACCTAGAGTCTGTCATACAGAGTGAAGTAAGAAAGAGAAAAACAAATACCATATGCTAACACATATATATGGAATCTAAGGAAAAAAAAAAAGGTCATGAAGAACCTAGGGGTAAGACGGGAATAAAGACACAGACCTACTAGGGCATGGACTTGAGGATATGGGGAGGGGGAAGGGTAAGCTGTGACAAAGCGAGAGAGAGGCATGAACATATATACACTACCAAACGTAAAATAGATAGCTAGTGGGAAGCAGCCGCATAGCACAGGGAGATCAGCTAGGTGGTTTGTGACCACCTAGAGAGGTGGGATAGGGAGGGTGGGAGGGAGGGATACGCAAGAGGTAAGAGATATGGGAACATATGTATATGTATAACTGATTCACTTTGTTATAAAGCAGAAACTAACACACCACTGTAAAGCAATTATAATCCAATAAAGATGTTAAAAAAAAAACTAAACTCTTGAATGATTATGAAATTTACCTTAGTAAGTAAATACAGTCAGCTTGCCAGAATTAATAATGCAATATAAAAGAATGATTTTAAAAAGACAGTATTTTATGTATGCTACTTTTGAAAGAAACAAAAAGAAAATTGATAGATAAAACTAGTAAGAGTAATTGATCCAAAATAAAAGACTGAGGAAGACATGGACCCCCAGGACAACACATTCTGTAAAAGATACCCACACACAATCTATTTCTATCTAATAATAAGCGAGCCTTTCTTTTTTGTAGGCCTCAATTTTCCATTAATAAAAAAGCGTGGATTGTATTTATTTCTATCTAGCCCTTTAACTTTGTACCCAGTCAAACCTTTATTCCCTGTGCTAATAGAGAGTTAGTGGCACTATAACATGAAATCCTTTATAAGGTGTCCTTTATGGTGTTTGAAAGCGGACAGCATCAGCATCACATATCTTCTTCTAATTGTTTTGTTTAGAACAAAACTGAAATGAGGATGCGACAAGAAGAAATATGAGAAGGGATCAGGGTGACCTCCTCAAGGTGACAAGGAGATCCTACCTACATTAAAATCCCTGATGCAAGTTATATATACAATTTAGCCTTCATTTTGAGGGAACTGAGATGACTAAACTTTGTGAGGTTTTATTACTTAATTATATGAAATCAAGCAAAAGTACATTATGAGAACTGTGACAAGTAGGAAGTGTTTCCAGAAATATTTTATCCATGACAAAACCAGTTCTATTCTTGGGTCTTCTGGATGTTGCAACTGTTACACCCTTTAGTTAACTGCAATAACTAATCTTGATTATTTATTAATCATCTAAAAATTGTGCGCTTGCAAAATTTCCTAAAGGTTCTAGCTATGTCTGGTTAACTCTGGCTTAGAAATTAAGAAATACTAGCCAGAAGTCTGTTTCATATTCATCATCAGTGTTTCAGAAGTACTGCTTCAGGTTCAAAGAAAATATTAAGTGTAGGAATTAGTATCAGAGAGATCAAATATTTTTTTGAAAGAATATGCAACGAACTTCTGATTTCTTTGAATCTTTCAGTTAACTTTTCTAACTAGACCTAATAACACATTTTTAATACAGCACTCATGACAGCCTACTGCTGAAATTTAGAATAAACATTACTTTATAAAGCAGGATGTATTTTATTGCTATAAACATAAACACATGGACTCCCTGCACATTCCTTTTTCCATCTAATAGATATTGTGAACAGCTTTAATGTTTTGAGTACAGTTTGATAGTCTCAGAGGCGGAGAGGGAGACAGGGGCTGTTGTTTAAAATCTGGCATTTTATTAAGTATCTTATTCCAACAGCAATCATACTTTTAGTGTTTCTGATGTAAAATACAAAGCTAACTAATTAACAGTTATAGCTTCCACCAGGATTGATAATAATAAAATTAACCAAATGTTTGCTTCCCTTCTCTAAACAGTCAAAAATCCCTTTTCAAAATATTCTGGGAAGATTTACAAACAGATTATGTTGGAACTTTCTGCTATAAAGAATCAGCATTTTTTCCAGCATTTGAAGCAGCACAGAATCGAACGTTACTAAAAAGTGTCCAGGTAGCCTTCTCTACATAACGTCAATGGGCAAAACATGCAATTAAGATTAGCTTGGCTTTGTTCACTACCAGTTGCTAAGATGCATAAAACCTGTAGTTCCCAGAGGGTTCGAAAGAGAAGCTAAGTAAACTGAAGCTGCTTTTAAAGTGTTTTAACAAGGCAGAAACTGGAACGGATGTGCCACAAACCAATATCCATTACCACAAAATGATTGCCAAATTTTCTTGTGAAATAGCTCTCAGCTGGCCTATTCAGCATCGTCCTGTTATAGCTAAAAAGAGCATCCAACTTGTGATTGTTACCATGAAAATAAGCAGGCAGCAAAATATACAGTAGCTGCAGAGAAGAAAACAATATGCTTCAAGAAGTTTTCTGACAGATTTAAATCTACATCACTTTCTTTAAAGGTCTAAGAAATAGAAATATCTCTTTACCAAGGATTTTTTCCAGACATTCAGTAAGGTGATATACTATAATATATATTATATGTTTCCAGTTATTGCTTAAAGGTAATTAAAATTGGCTTTCAAGAATAATAACATAGTTCTAGAGAGAATTTCAATGAAGTCTTGATTGATTAATGGAGGGGTACACAGCTTGTGAGGTAGAAGCCACCAGAGTTAACTAACACTTTTCTGCAGCTAACTGTGAGACGTGTGTAAGTCTGTTTTAGGGAACAGACTGGTTTCTGTTCCCTGGGAACAGACTCACTAATCAAAGAGAGATGCAGCAGACACTCTTCACTGTCTACTCAGTAGACAATTCCCTTGGTCAGTGATTGGTTGGGTTAGAGGAATGGCCCAGTTCTGGCTAATAATATACAAGGGAGAAACACTTAGAGAAAGCCTTTCATCCTAAGTTAAAACACAAATTTTGGGAAAGAGAATGCCTTTTTACCATTCTTTTTTTCCTGCCTGGAATACAAATATGATGCTTAAAGGTGTAGTAGCCATCTTGTGACCATGAGGCAAAAAGTAGGATTGAAAAAAAGTCAACATTCTAAAAATATAGAAAGATGTAAAAAAGATATAAGGACACTAGATGGCTAATGGTATCACTGAACAATTGATTTCATTTTTGATTAACGTATTTCTGACATTTTGTACTTGTGTCATAGTTTCTATGACACCTGAAAAAGTTTCTCCATCCAGATTTGCCAAAATGATTCATAAATTCATGTGTGGATCCAGCCAAGAGCATAAGTTTTGCTACTTGTTTAGCAAAGAAAAAATACAGAAAGGAGATAGAAGGTCTGGTGAATAGCAGGAAGAGGACAAATTAAAAAATGCAATTAATTTGTGGCTGGTCATCATCTTAATTGTCCCTCTGAGCACAAGTTAAATGTACCTAGATAAAAATACAAGGTTTGTGGAACTCCTCACATTCCCCACCAAAGCTGAGTACATTGTTCCTTGTAGGAGTGCCTTAGGAGTTTTTATTACAATAATGTACATTTGGTTAATCGCCTCAGGAAATATTTTCCTACTGATTCTTGGATCCTAAAGCCTAATTTAGTGTGGAGTAATTTACATGCCTAGATGAACTGAAGCAATCAGGACACTTTGTGTCCAGATAATGAACAGCAGTCAATTTATTTCTGGTGCTTTACTGAGAAAAACACTATATAAAGCTTCACTGTTTGAGTGGGGAAAAAATGGAAAAAGGAGAAGCCTTGTGTTCTTATTTCTTTTCTTTCTTCCATTTAAAGACTGTTGCACAATGAATATCATTTTTGGTAAAAAGACTGACTATGTTCTAGTATTAAAAATGTGAAAGAATTCTAGCATTCAATCACAGTCTTTGCTTCTATGCAATATGACAAATATTTAATAATAGCAATAATGGAAATTACGGCAACAACTAATCCTTATTTTAACATCACTGCGCTAAGTAACATGGATTTCTTTTTTTTATTATTGAGCTATAATATAATTTCTCATGTAATTCTTATAACATTTATACAACCACTATGAGCTCAGTGGTTTTACTTTTCCTACTTGATAGCGGGAACTCAGGCACAGAGAGGTTAGGTAACATGTTCAAAGACACACAGCAAATAAATGGTATAGCAGGAATATGAACCCAGGTGATGTGATTCTAGAACACTTGATATTATTTTGAAATACAACTATTTTTATCACCAACGTCATTTTTCTTCTTTAGATCTTTCAAGCTCTAAACTCTGCTGGTATTTTAAGCATTTTTGTCACCAAATGTCTGAATATTTGGAGCTCACTTACCATGAAAGTATTGATGACTACAAAATTATAGGAACTTAAGGACTGAGTAGAAGAAGGTGGTTTGGGGACTTTTACATTGGCCAAGCAAACACTGCTTTTAATTCAAATGTATATTTTGTTGGTTTTCTGTTTTTGGGGAGTGGCTTTCTGAGAGGATCGGGTGGGGAGCAGTAGAATGCTGAAGCCTTCCAAGTGGTCACTCCAAAGCCACCGCTGCTCAAGGGTCATGATTCTGGCAGCAGATCTCTCCACACAACCTCTGCACCAGCCAACATGGGTATCTTAGAAAGAGAGGATGCGTTTTTGCCAGTTTATAATATCTAAAATATCTTACAAAGAGAGGATGCATTTTTGCCAGTTTATAATATCTAAAATTAAAACAAAAATCAGGATATGTATAATTGGAGTAATTGTTTTCCATTTGAACAGGTAATGTGAGTGTTTCAATTATTTTGTTTTTTAATATGTATCAAGTTAAAAAAATTGTTCTCCTATTTATTTATTCACTGGAAAGACATAACGTGTGCTCCATGCTTGAAGCATTTTCTTGGCCACTGGACTATTTAAATCCATAATTTCATATTTTCATCAATCTTCCTGTTTGACTAAAAGACAAAACTAGTAAAAAATGAAAAGAGAGTTTTAGTTATTTAATTCTTCTAAAATCTGGATTATTTGGAGAATTGTTACATAACAGAACTACATGATTTTGGAAGCCATAGCATATTATATTCTTCATCTCATTTTTAACGAAGAATGGCTTTTTGAGACTCAAATTTTGTAGTTCTTCTCTCTTACAGGAAGGTCAGCTAAGTCTGGAAGCCTTGTTCTGTGCCTGACACATTTCATATTGTCTCATTTACTTTACACTGATATTCTTTTTTATATGCATTAAACTTACAGGTGAGGCAATTGAGAATCAAAGAGATGAAAAAATTATGTAAGTAAAGGGCAGACTCAATTGAATTCAGCTTTACCTGACTCCACAGACCAAGCCTTTTTTCTCTATAACAATATTGATAATACATAACTACATAATCATTTGACTTTTGAGATGTAGCATTAAAGATACTCCCAACACACACATACAGATACACATGCATATATAAAGACACACACATTTAGTTATATAATTGAATATATATGTATATACATAGTGTGTACCTATATGCATATACATATATACAAGTACGTATGTATATATGCAAACACCCTTACACATGTGAAACGAACAGGACCATAAATTATAAAAAGCTGCATTTCTTAAATTAGAGTTTTTAAATATCATCCAGTGTTATATGTGGATTTAATTTAATACCATTCACTTTCTCACCGTCAACCCACAATTTATAGAACATAACTATGCAGTTTTGATGTCACAAAAAAATCCTGAACTTCACCTAACTTCTTTTTTTTTTTAAATTAGGAGTTTAAATTGTAACAAAAATAAAATACAAATGCACTAATTTTTGTGCTATAAACAAGCAATAAGGTAAGTTTTAATTTGATTTTTTTTATCATCTCTGTAGGAGAAAAAAGCCATGATTAATTTATATAGAAAACAAACTCTCAGGTTAATAGGATACTAGCCATGTGACTTGACTAATAATGTTACAATACTCTCAGCTGCACTGTTACCATAATACTGTTGTCACTAGGACAACTGATTAATATTTATTCAATGCCCTACACTCTGAAAATAAGAAAAAAACAAAGTGGCATTAAAAGTAATCATTACTTGTCTCTTGTAGTTTACTAGGACTTGTGTCTCTAATTTAGAGACCCAATATTACAGCTTTGGTAATTTACAAAAGTGGAGGCCTTTCCAAAGGTGGATTACATCTGCAATAGGATTCTACTGGGTGGAATCTATTAAATCCTTAAGACATAGACAAATGGTAAAGTGTAAACTAAGGTGCAGCAAATTACAAGAAATTCACAACTACCTTTAGTAATTGGTAGAGTTTAAATAACCTAACTAAAATGTGTAAAATAATGCAATCACTGCCAGATTCCCCCCACCCACCCAAAAAAGAAAAGTCTTACAAGTATCCCATAGCTGAAATCCTCCTTAAAAAATTAAAAGCCTGATGCAATCTAGATACTATTCCAGTCCTATTCTAGTCCTGAAAAACCAAGTACTTGCTGCACTTGTACTTTAATGTACAAATAATATCTGTTTCAAACTCTACACAGACTATACACAGAATTAAATCATATGATTGGGTTAGCATATGTTTTGAAAATGGATGAGGAATCTAGGGTGAGCAGTCCACGATTGTGATTTCATTTTTCTGCCTTTACCCAGTAATTCAACAGTTTCTAAGCAAATAATAGCTAATATATATTAGTGTTTACTGAGCTCTAGTACTTTACATAGTGTCTCTTTTAATTCTCAGAAAAGAAAATATCTATGGTGACGGTATTACTCTTTTATAGAAGAAGAGCTGTGGCTGCAGAGGTAAATGACTTGCTCAAGGTTCCATCCCCCTGTGCTGACCTAAGTAGTGACATGGGAAGACAGAGGACATCAACGGAAGACAGAAGAAGGAACCAGCTTCAAAAGATATACATAAAACAATAATTATTTTAAAGTCTTTAGGCTCCTATAAATAAAATCATCCCATATATAGCCCTCCCCTCCATAGTAAAGGTGAAAAAGTGTTGCTTTTCCTTCCCCACTGCCATAATGACTCCTCTCATTGCCATTTTGTTATTCTTGTCATTTTGAAGATTGTCTTGATACTGTTGGGGTGGAGGACAGGAAGGAAGGAAGGAAGGAAGGAAGGAAAAGAGGGGAAAAAGAAAAAGAAAGAAAAAAGAAAAGGAAGGTTAAAAATGATTCAAATAGAATGAAACCTCTTAGAGAAGGAGAACTTATATATTTATGACACAATTATTATTTTTAATTATAAAATAAAACCTGATACCACATTTTCATGCAGCTTTAAAGCCAAGATTTCAGTGATCTGTTTTCTACAGGGAGATGTATTGAGAGAAAAAAAAGCATCATTCTAAACTGCCCTTAAAATCTTTAAAACATGTATGACATCTAAAGAAACTTGAAACAATCCTAAAATAGAGAAAGAGATGCAAAATAGTTTTAAATGTTTTCCCAATGTTATTTTACCCACAATGTTAGTTAAGGTAGCATTGATTATGTACAGAGAAGAGCTGTATTCTAAGGACATTTGTGAACACTATATCCCGTTATATAATTAATATGTACAGGATGTTTATATCTACCACCAAATAGGACTTGTTACAATTTTATTTCATTAAGTGATGATAAATATATTACATTGTATCTTTATTTTTACTGAATGTATTTTGTTATATCTATGACTTATAGACAGTGAGATTTTAGTCCAAAATACATGGTGAAAACACCAAATTATTCCTTGAAAAATAACCCATCTAAACCAATCTATCCTATGTTATCAGTTTCAGGTTCACTTATAAGTAAAAGATACAGTAAATAAAGCGAATTATATAAAAGAAGGGTGAAGTGAAAATAGCTCAGGGATTGGAATCACACAAACCTGGATAGGAATCCTGGCCGTGACATAAACTGTATGTTCTTGGGCAAGTTGTTTAATCTCTCTGACCTTCAAGTGTCTCATAGGGGAACTATAACACCTACTTTGAAGAATTATAGGGAAGAAGAAATGAGACTCTCTCTACAGAAGTACAACAGAATTTCTGCCCAGAGATTTCAGTCAATAAATGGTAGTTACGATGAATAATTAAGACTTCATTTCTTTTATAAAGTATAGATTTCTGCCTACTGTATGCCTTACCCTAATTAAGTTTCTTAAATTACAGAAAATCTTTATTCAAAAATTCCCAAATATATTCTGAATTAAAATGATGATCAAGTGAAACAACTTTTTTTCAAGATATCCTCCATGCCAAATTTTAAACTGAACACTAATGCAGATCCAAGTTTAACTAAAAAGTGAGTCACTAAAAGGAATGAAACAATAAAATTTTCAACATAATTTGAATTAATTTATACCTGAGAAGGCTCATGTGTAAATTAACAAGGCAACCAGAAGCATATAGAAGCATAATGAAGAAAAACAAATTCTGGTTATTTCTGTACTGTGACTATATTTAGATAAAATGGTTAAATGAACCAAAAATTCTCATCCCATCTTCATAAAAGACAAATTGTATGATTTTGTAGATAATGCACTTTAGAAACTAATCACAGGTTTGTGTATGTGTGTGTAGTGTATGATTTCTGTATGTATATTAGCTTTGTCTCCTTGAATTGCAAGGGCTTTGAGGGCAATGACATTGTTTACGGGCCGGTACTATGGTCCTCATCACTATCTAGCACAGTATTGAAAAATCAGTAGTCATTCCATTAGTATTTGTTGATCAATTTGTAATTAAGCTAAGTCCTTTTAAAGGTCTGAAATAACTCTGGGCTCACAGCGAACACTCTCTAGTTGATATTCTTGAATATATTACTTATTTCCTTCACTTGCCTCTGATTCAGCCTTCAATGCATTTTATCAGGAAGGTGCATTACTGACCAATATGAGCTTAAATTCCTTTCCCTTCAGCTGCTCAAGAGGCATCAATGAGCACTGAAATGATAATAGAGACCAAATTTAGTGTTTGGCCCCTGTACCAAACACACTGCATATGACTTTATCTCTCATCTTCAGGTGGAAAGCAGTATCTGGCTCACCAAAACTAAGTAACTCGTTCAAGGTCACAGTCTGTTGGATTCAACCGATCCACTTCACTTGAGCATTAGTGTAGAATATTTTGATCATGAACACAGATCATCTCTGGCTGAGTCTCACACACAAACCTATTGGTTAATTTTTGCTGAGGGGACTTTGACCTTTTGGATTTGTGCCTGTGAATATTGTCTCTGTGGGATAATTTACAGGTGGTTAATACAATTTATGATACGATGAGATAAATGAATTGCATGTTGAAAGTAACGCTTGGAGGAGGAAGGGAAGAAGGCAGTGGAGTAGGTTGATATTTTGAATTCATGACCTTTGTGGTGACAGACGTTAAGACAAAGAGTTAGTGAATTTCCTACCATGACTTTGACATTTTTGCTATTTTATATCATTGACTCACATGCCAAGTTCTCAAATCCTTTTCAGCAAAATAATACTGTAATGAAGTGTACTTAATGTTTGCTATTTTTTAGCCAAAAAATTGATGAATCAGTGAGTCAGAGCAAAAGGGCAGAAGAGTACCCTTTTGTCTTTTTCTCTACACATGACTTTGGGGACAAATGGAACTGGTCATGAATTGGTTGTGGAAAAATGTGGTACACACTGGAAAACATGGATTCAAAAGGCAGGTATACTTTGGATTAAAATATATACTAAATTTCCATATTATTCCCCTCTGCCTTTGCCATTGATAAAAACACATTGTGTAACTGGGATGCTGATAAAACAAGCAGGTATTTCTTTCCCAGCACAGATCACATTGATTTAATCAAATTATTGTTGACTACCCTAATGTTTGCTCATTGAGAAGGAAGTTAACCAACTCCTAAATAGGTATGTGTTAAAATAGCTAACAAAGAACATCACTGTTGTTAATAAGTTAGTTGTGGAAAAATAATCAGTGGTTTCCTTCTGTAAGAATCAAGTACATTTTAATAGCTTAATTAGCTTTTAATTCAAGACTATACCTGTACAACCGGTTTTCAACAAAATATTAAAATGATATCTTTTCTATGTGATCCTGATGTTTAAGAAAGCAATATCATTTTGGTAACTGATGGTATTCTAGACCAAAAACTTAAATTTTTATTTAAATTTTATGTTCATTTAACCTGCCCATCCTATGATTGTCCAGGGTCATTATCCTTTGGGGGTTACCTTAAAATTTATGGATTTTTTTCTGTTCCTACAGAGTGCCAAGTATAAAGACCAGAGTAAATAACTTTGGTATTAACTGAACAATGTTTCTGTAATATATTTGAATCTACTCTGTATATAATAAACTGTTCAGTGTAATTAATTCTGTATTCATCTCCACTCCTTCATGATTCAGCCACTTGTGACCTAATTTATGACACAAATCAGAATATATGGACTAGACATTTAAAATAGCTAATATTTTCTGCAGGAAAAAATATTCTCAATTTGGAGTACCTAAGGAAAACAATGTATTGGCCTTTATGCTGAGATGCTCATTTGAGTATTAAATACAGAAGCAATTTTGTGATCTTACTATTCCTAAAGGACTCTTTTCCCTAAAGAATACCCACAAATGGGGACTTAATTTTAGGACTAAAGATTTCACTGGTTTTCTTTTTCTACGGTTTTGTGATCCTCATCATTGTTGTTGAATGTTCTGGAAAGAACTCACTTATTATCAATATCATTTAAATGAATATTATAGTCTAACTACATTTACATTTAACAATAATGTCAAATTTTTAAATATGAATTTCAAAATAACAATCTGCTTTCTTATGCCTGTAATGAGAGAGCAGTGAAAATTTGTTCTTGACAAACTCAAGGAAGACATATTTGTTTACTTGCCCAAACCACACAAAAGCCATGTTGGTTTTTGAATAGTAGATTTGGCCCCAAATCTGTCACTGACAGTGAGCTCAGAGGACACCAGAAATATGCAGTAACCATTTTCCGTGATTATTGGCTTGAAGAAAAGTTAGAGAAAACTTTAAGGAGAGTAAAAAAGATATATTTTGAAGTTTAGCATTTATATAATACATTCTTGGGTATTTTCTCCATTAAATATTTAATTAAAAGCTATGGCACTTTATAAGGTCATGATCATTAACTAAGCCCTTTTAATTCACATGTCAGTGAAGTATATCTTTTTTCATGTAATTGATGAAACTGATGTCTAGGGCTGATAAACCTCATTCTAGGTTTACATATGTATTACTAAATAGTTGTATAATTATTTGCTAAGTTACAATGAATGGAGCAAAGATCTAAACATTTAATCCCAGTTCAGTTACTGTTATGTAACAGGTCAGTTTATGGAAAAGACAGTGAAGAACAAAGAATAAGTAAAATTTGAAATTATACTAGCTTCCATATTAATCAAACATTATAGTTAATTTGGTATAGCTGAGAATACCTAAAAACCAATACAGACAACATATTAATACATACAACATAGTAATACATACAGCACACAAACAGCATAGTACAACTGAGAAAACCTAAAAAGTAATACATTATTTATCAGCAGTTTTACTCTGGCTTTGCAATTTTATTACTGGAGGTTAAAACTATAAGCCTCCTCCAAATGTATTGACCTCTCTGCATTTTCACTGTTTGCTTCACAGCTTTCTTTATACTCCAATTCAAACCCTTTGATTAGTTTTCCTCTGCAGTAAAAGATACTTCACAAGGTTATAAAGAAAGACTGCACTGAACCAAACATGCATGGCTGAAAAACACATTTATGATGGATGAAAAGGTACTGAGGAGGTCATGACCATCTCTGGAGTAGTAGAGTGTTCTTGGAGCTCTGCAAGAACCAGACCTGCCCAAAACACGGCAAAAATTAGCATTCTAAGTGCTCCCCAAACGGAGTCCCCATAAAACAGAGTTCCCCTACTAAGTTTATGATTAACCTCTCTATCTAAAACGTTATTCCCTTTTTTGTCCAACAGCTGTTCCCCTCAAGATTGAGGAATATCAAAGAAAAGGGGGGACTGAAACTGAGCAGGACTCTGTGGGGCCCTCCCAGATACAAAAGTCTTTCTGTGCCCCCTGTTTCATGTTTGTAGGAAAAAGGCTTCAGGCTCCTAGACCTTCCCTGTGTTCCAAAGGGCAGATTCCAACAGTTACTAATTAGGGAAGGAAGGGAATGCAGAAACAAAGGAGGAGCAGTCAAGAAACTATAGTGCAGAGATAAAGCAGGGTTGTGGTCCTTCCTCAAGAGATATACAGAAAAGTACATATATACATAAAAGTATATCTCTGAGATCTTCTACAGAAACTAAGGCCCCCACCCAGGTGGAAGAGGTAACTTCAGGCTGAGCAAAAGCACTAGTTGGAACCAGGAAGCTGATGATTGAGATTCCCGCAGTTACCTCACCACCAACCAATCAGAGGAGGGTTACACACCCTGCAGACCTCCCCCTAAATTTTGCCTATAAAAACTCTTCCCTGAAAGCTATCAAGCACGAGCCGCCTGTTCTCCTTGCTCGGCCCTGCAATAAACCTTTCTTTGCTCTAGACTCTGATGTATCCATTTGTTTGGCCTCATTGTGCACTGGGCACATGAACTTGCATTTGGTAACACTCCTTGGAAATGTTATGGATATCCAGTGATGTTTTCAAGCATAAATAGGGACTCACATTTTAGTGCCACCAAGGGTGAGAACCCTTAGATAAAAATATAATACAAAGAGCAATTGAGTGGATGTTACAAACTGGACGAACTTAGAAAATAGTATGTAAAGTGGAAGAAGTCAGTCACAAAACCCCACAAATTACATGATTCTATTCATATGAAAATTTAGAATAGGGAAATCGCTATAGAGGCAGAAAATAGATTAATGGTTGGTTAGGACGGATTGGGGGTGCAATTTGAGGAGATAACAGCTAAAGGGTTCAAGATTTCTTTTTTGACCTGATAAAAATGTTCTAAAGTTGTCTGTGGTAATAGTTGCACATACCTGTGAATAAACTAAAAGTCACTAAATTGTATACTTTAAGAGATAATTTTTTTTTTTTTTTGCGGTACGCGGGCCTCTCACTGCTGTGGCCTCCCCCGTTGCGGAGCACAGGCTCCGGAAGCACAGGCTCAGCGGCCATGGCTCACGGGCCCAGCCACTCCGCGGCATGTGGGATCCCCCCAGACCGGGGCACGAACCCGTGTCCCCTGCATCGGCAGGCGGACTCTCAACCACTGAGCCACCAGGGAAGCCCTAAATTGTATACTTTAAATGAGTGAAATGTATGGTATGTGAATTTTATTCCCCCAAAACTATTTTAAAAAAGTAAAATGCAAATATTCCATTTAATAGAATATGCAAGTATTCTATTCAATAAAATGTAAGCCAGGGCACATGACCTTGTGATCTCATGGACATTTCTTTTTTTTTTTTTTGAAATTTTATTTATTTATTTATTTATGGCTGTGCTGGGTCTTCGTTTCTGCGCGAGGGCTTTCTCCAGTTGCGGCAAGCGGGGGCCACTCTTCATCGCGGTGCGCGGGCCTCTCACCACCGCGGCCTCTCCCGTTGCGGAGCGCAGGCTCCAGACGCGCAGGCTCAGTAATTGTGGCTCACGGGGCCAGTCGCTCCGCGGCATGTGGGATCCCCCCAGACCAGGGCTCGAACCCGTGTCCCCTGCATCGGCAGGCAGACTCTCAACCACCGCGCCACCAGGGAAGCCCTCATGGACATTTCTTAATGTCACTACAGATTACCTTTGGAACTACTGCTATGTCAGAGAAGTAATTCACTTAAATACTGAATTATAACTCTTGTGGTATTTGTGGCAATTGAGAACAGTATTCTTGTTAAATAATTCTATGTTCTATCTGAATAAAATTGAGGTTCAGCTCAAAAAAGAAAATTGTTGACAGAATCAAGAGCCCAGGATACATCAAAGTCAGGAGATAGTTTGAATAACTGATGTATTTATAGATGAGGTTTTCATAAAGTAACTTAGAAGGGCTAAGCAACGTTACCTTTGTATATTAATTTGAGGACCTCCACAAAATCCACCACCCCCAACAACACACAGACACACAGACACACACACACACACACACACACACATACACACACACACAGCAATTTCTTCTAACAGATTAGAATCCCACCATAAACCCTAGACAAAAGACTAAATCATAGACCATGCAACAGTTTACATACAGTAAGAGCTCTGGAGTGAGACAATCCCTGGATTGCAACTCCTGTTCCTCTATTTATCCTAGTGGCCTTGGGCAAAGCCATCAATTCTCAAGGCCTCTGACTCCTTATCTGTAAAATGGAGATCCTAACAGTAACTGACTTCTTTTAAGAGCTAAATGAGATAACACCGGGAAATAGATTAGCCAGTGCTGGACACATACTCAAGAAATGTTGGCTGTTATTAATGGCAAACTAACAAAAGTTACTAACGGGGCTCAGAAATAATCAAGCTGGCCTATGTTTTAAGGTGGAGGTTCCACCCATTTTGGCAGGTTATCTTGGTATTTGCATAGACCCTTGGGGCAGCCAGGCAGCTGGCTGGCCCGTTGGAGCTCTGGTCTTTTGAGATACCCTGGTTTCTTCTGCCAATGCTCAGCTCCCATTCCCTCCAGCTGGGCCAGGTCCCTGCTTCCACCCTCCTTGTGTTAAAAGAATTCCTAGAAACACCTCTCTTAGCTGAACCAGCTACCCTCACCCTGTCTTACGCCAGTTCTCTCAGAAACGGTCTTGACCTGTGATCAACTCTCCTGTCCTCCCCTGGAGGGGAGGCATTACATCAATTTCTCTAACACAAACCAATTCAGTTCCTCACTGAACCCCCAGAACCACCAGAAACTTGGGTCTAATCTGAACTGGAAGTAAGCCCTAACAATCAAGTCTTTGTTTTAAAGGGCTGTATCCTATTAAAATAATTCCTTATGGCTCAGAAATTTTTCATACAGCCAAAGAAGGCTAGAAGGAAATTTGCCAAAATGCATACTGTAGCAGCATCTGGGTGGTAGAGTCAGGGGCTCTATGTTTCTTTCTGCTTCTTTACACTGTTCTGTACTTTCTAAAATTTCCATAGTGAAAACAGAACTATTCAGAAACCAGAAAAAAAACCCAATATTTTAAAACATACCTTGACTAGGGAGGTGTGGGCAGTAGGGAAGAATAGTGTGTCAGTAAAGTCTTATTTTATGAGACTTGGATTGAAGTGGTGAGAAGGGGGCATTGAGCACAGAATGCAGTGCAGAATCCTTGAGAGGAAAAAAGAAAGGGAAAGTGGTGTGTGGGGAAGTGGAGAGGTGGGCAAACTGAAGCTATTTCATGAGTTCACCAAAGAGCAGGGTAAGCCTAGTTTTTAAGGTACATTAAAAATCACCACTCAGGCATGGACATACATACACTACCAAATGTAAAACAGATAGCTAGTGGGAAGCAGCCGCATAGCACAGGGAGATCAGCTAGGTGGTTTGTGACCACCTAGAGGGGTGGGATAGGGAGGGTGGGAGGGAGGGATACGCAAGAGGGAAGAGATATGGGGATCATATCTCTTCAGTATATAATCAGTATATGTATAACTGATTCACTTTGTTATAAAGCATACACCATTGTAAAGCAATTATACTCCAATAAAGATGTTAAAAAAAAAAGTCACCACTCAGTTCATTGGTGAAAACTTCATCAAGTTTGTTAGTCAACTAAAACGATCAACCATTTGATTCAAAATGGCAAATACAAAAAGCCTGTAGATGTAGAGTGTAGGGTCTAGGGTGTCATTTTGTGACCCTGAATTCCAGGGGGCCAGCTAACAATGGAGATAGAAGATTTAGTGAGAAAGCACTAAAACAGGGTCGTGTAAATGTGGACAATTCCAGACTTAAGAATCTGTGAGTTAGTGTATATGGGTGTCATGTGGGCCAGCTCCAGATTTCAGACTGTCTCCACTTAAATCCAGGCCCAGCTAGTTATAAGCTGTGAGACCATGGAAAAATTGTTAAACATCATCTTTAAAATGGGATAATGATATGACCTAGTTCTTAGAATCATTAGAAAGATTTAATGAAATAACACATGGTCAGGGTTTAGCACTTATTAAAAATTAGGCATGATGATGAAAAAAATGAGTATGATGATGAAGAGCTTATATGAAATAAGTAAAACCTAGATCATATGAGAGTTGAAATCATATCAAGGGCTCCTATTCTCAAAGGAATGAAATGATCACATGTATATTTTAGAAAGGAATGACATTGTTTAAAGACCCATTTTCTCAGTAAGACTCTTCCCTGAGGAACCCAAGATTGGTTGAGTAAGAGTACCTTATTTTGTTTAACAACCAAAACTGTTTGTTCCTGGCTAATTAAACTCACTTAAATTTAGCATTATAAACAGAAAGAATAAATATCTGCAAAAATAGTTTAAACCAGTGATCCATATATTGTAAATTTCATTACTCAAATTTCAGCATTTACTTCAAATAAATTTTAAAAACCATTTAAACCCTACTGACAAATGAGTCATATTAGCCAACCAATAAACATCTCAAGAGTATTGAAGCAAATTTTATTCAACTTCTGTTTCAGTATTTTCAAGGCTAATAGGCATAAATGTGGCAAATACACATATATTTATTTTATAACTTATTTCATAAAGTATGCTTTAGGCTCATAGAAGTACTGTTTGCATTTTCTTTTCTGTGGCACTCAAATGTAATAAGCACTCAATGGCACTGATATGCTTTCTTTTAAATAGCTTTAAAAGCTATGCTATGAAATGAGGAAAACATTTTGAAAGAGGAAGAGCAGATGTTTTGGGATACAGAACATGGACAAAATGAGCTGACAACATGAGGGGACTCAAGTGCAAGAAAAACTGAGAAACAAAGAGAAGGAAATTGTCTTTTCTTTTCTACTAATCTGTTGTTTTCTTTCCTCTGTTTCTTTTATGAAGAAAAAACTGGAGTTTCCTACTTATCATGTCAGCTAATTTGCTCAATAAGATTTTAGCCATTATCTGGATTTGGTCAGAAATTAACATATCAAAGGTACTATATGGCTTTGGATAGTCTATAAATTAACAAAATATATATATCATAGCATCAGCAAAAATAGTAGATCCAGTGTGTCATTTATTCAGTCAGTAGCTACAGGTACTATCCTTAACAAGTAGGATTTAAAGATGGATGAAATAAATCAAATGCAGTGCCAGTGACACTGAGAAGCTTCTAGGAAACAGAAAAATATGGGGGGTGGGCACATTTTGTAATCATACAGACATGGGTTAAAATTCAACTGCATTTCTTATCTATGTGACCTTGAGCAAGTTAATTCTTCTAATGCCCAGATTCTTCAACTATAAAAAAACATAAAAACCTGTATTATTCGATGGTTATAAAGAAAAAAAATGTTTGTATATATCAGGAACCTAGCATCCTGCCTGTAACTTCATAAATGTTTGACCTCTTATCAACACAAATTACTAGGATTTATGATTTAATTCAAGCTGGGAAAAATACTCAGCCTCATAAATAATAGGCAACTTTAAGGTCTCAAATTACACAATTTGCAGGAGATATTTAATTTCCTGTCTATATTTGTCCTATAATCATGTAACTGAACAGTGAACATTCACTGCAGGCCTAATAATCTGCACTTCCTCCTCTGATTTAACAGAGTAAATAGAGCTAAATCTGGTGAGGCAGAGCTACAAACTGTCTTCTGTTATCCATTCTCCTCTTCCTCTTTATCAAAAGAATCTTCAAATGTTAGTTGGGCACATGTTTACTCTGAACAAAGGCCCATTTCACCTTGATAGCAAAGTATGACCAAATAACTAAGTTCTGGCCAACAGGATTGAGAATAAGAGGTGGGTCTGGTCAAAGGGTAGGATCATGCCTTTTCCCTGCTCTTTCCTCTTCCCACTCTCCAGGATGTATGTGTGATGAGACAGTGGGAGCTGAAGCAGCCATCTTGGACGTAAAATGGAAGGAGCATGTTGAGGGTGGCAGGGCAAAAATATAGAGGGCATATGGGTCCTTGGTGATGATGGAGCACTATCCCAAACTAGGACTGGCTTAAATTTACTGTTATTTCAGGGTTTTTTCATCATTCTCCTATGGATCTAGTCAAAATTACTATACCTAAGAAAAACTCCACTCTCAGCACTCACAGAATTATTGGATTTGTTTTCCTTCCACAGTTACTAATGTGAAAGAAAAATCCTAACAAATTACTTCAGCTGCTCAGAAGTAAGTGACTGATCTAAAATAGATAGGAGTATAATTAAAGTTGATAGTCAAAATGAGAAATAAATAGCTTATAGGTACCTACTGACATATGGATTTGCTCAAAGTATTTATTGCTCCTCTCTGAAGCATTTTTCATCTTGCTAATATCCTTTAGGGATTGATGAGTCTGCTTACCTTTTACTTATTTTAAATGGAATTCTACTTTCAAAATAATTAAAAAGGAATTTTAGAGGACAATTTGTCATTATAAGACTGGATACAATACTAACATTTCCGATTATCAGACCCATATTTTCTTCCTGAGGAGCTATTTTAATGTACTTAACAGTAATGTCCATGATTTTCAAAGGAAATGTATGATTTTTTTTCCCTCACACCAGGCAATGTCCCTCATCGCATGAGTTCAATTACTATCACATTATCAGAGCACACACACAATTGTTTGCTGAGAAGTTTACTTACTCAGTTTAGTCAACATGCAATGCATTGACTACACGTTGATTTGGACTGAATGCTCTACTAATTAAATATAATCTTGAAAACAATAGAATTCCAGCCAGACCTTCAAGATGGCAGAGGTGTAAGACGTGGAGATCACCTTCCTCCCCACAAATACATCAGAAATACATCTACATGTGGAACAACTCCTACAGAACACCTACTGAATGCTGGCAGAAGACCTCAGACTTCCTAAAAGGCAAGAAACTCCCCACCTACCTGGGTAGGGCAGAAGAAAAAAGAGACAAAAAAAAAAAAATAGGGACAGGACCTGCCCCTCTGGGAGGGAGCTGTGAAGGAGGAAAAGTTTCCAAACACTAGGAAGGCCCTTCACTGGTGGACACAGTGGGTGGCGTGGGGGACGCTTCAGAGCCACGGGGGAGAGCGCAGCCACAGGGGTGCGGAGGGCAAAGCAGAGAGATTCCCGCACAGAGGATCGGCGCCGACCGGCACTCACAAGCCCGAGAGGCTGGTCTGCTCACCCGCTGGGGCGGGCGGGGTTGGGAGCTGAGGCTCCAGCTTCGGTCGGAGCGCAGGGAGAGGACTGGAGTTGGCAGCGTGAACACAGCCTGAAGGGGCTAGTGCGCCACAGCTGGCCGGGAGGGAGTCCAGGGAAAAGTCTGGACCTGCCTAAGAGGCAAGAGACCATTGTTTTGGGGTGCGCAAGGAGAGGGGATTCAGAGCACTGCCTAAATGAGCTCCAGAGATGAGTGCGAGCTGTGGCTATCAGCGCGGACCCCAGAGACAGGCATGAAAGGCTAAGGCTGATGCTGCAGTCACCAAGAATCCTGTGTGTGAGCACAGGTCACTATCCACACCTCCCCTGGCGGGAGCCTGTGCAGCCCACCACTGCCAAGGTCCCGTGATCCACGGACATCTTCCCCAGGAAAACACACGGCATGCCTCAGACTGTTGCAACATCATTCCGACCACAATGCTATGAGACTAGATATCAATTACAGGAAAAAATCTGTAAAAAAATACAAACAAATGTAGGCTAAACAACACACTACTAAATAACCAAGAGATCACTGAAGAAATCAAAGAGGAAATCAAAAACTACATAGAAACAAATGACAATGAAAACATGATGACCCAAAACCTATGGGATGCAGCAAAAGCAGTTCTAAGAGGGAAGTTTACAGCAATACAATCCTACCTCAAGAAACAAGAAACATCTCGAATAAACAACCTAACCTTATACCTAAAGAATTAGAGAAAGAAGAACAAAAAACCCCCAAAGTTAGCAGAAGGAAAGAAATCATAAAGATCAGATCAGAAATAAATGAAAAAGAAATGAAGGAAACAAGAGCTAAGATCAATAAAACTGAAAGCTGGTTCTTTGAGAAGATAAACAAAATTGATAAACCAGTAGCCAGACTCATCAAGAAAAATAGAAGACTCAAATCAACAGAATTAGAAATGAAAAAGGAGAAGTAACAACTGACACTGCAGAAATACAAAGGATCATGAGAGATTACTACGAGCAACTATATGCCAATAAAATGGACAACCTGGAATAAATGGACAAATTCTTAGAAAAGCACAAACTCCCGAAACTGAACCAGGAGAAACAGAAAATATAAACATTCACTGAAATTGAAACTGGATTAAAAATCTTCCATCAAACAAAAGCCCAGGACCAGATGGCTTCCCAGGCAAATTCTATCAAACATTTAGAGAAGAGTTAACACCTATCATTCTCAAACTCTTCCAAAATATAGCAGAGGGAGGAACACTCCCAAACAAGGCCACCATCACCCTGACACCAAAACCAGACAAAGATGTCACAAAAAAAGAAAACTACAGGCCAATATCACTGGTGAACATAGATGCAAAAATCCTGAACAAAATACTAGCAAACAGAATCCAACAGCACATTAAAAGGTTCATACACCATGATCAAGTGAGGTTTATCCCAGGAGTGCAAGGATTCTTCAATGCACGCAAATCAAGCAATGTGATACACCATGTTATCAAACTGAAGGATAAAAACCATATGATAATCTCAATAGATGCAGAAAAAGCTATCGACAAAATTCAGCACCCATTATAATAAAAACCCACAGAAAGAAAACATAGCGGGAACTTACCTCAAAATAATAAAGGCCATATATGACAAACCCACAGCTGACATCATTCTCAATGGTGAAAAACTGAAACCATTTCCACTAAGATCAGGACTATCAAACTACCAATGGCATTTTTCACAGAACTAGACCAAAATTTTTCACAATTTGTATGGAAACACAAAAGGCCCTGAATAGCCAAAGCAATCTTGAGAAAGAAAAATGGAGTTGGAAGAATCAGGCTTGCTGACTTCAGACTATACTACAAAGCTACAGTAATCAAGACAGTATGGTACTGGCATAAAAACAGAAATAGAGATCAATGGAACAGGAAGAAAGCCCAGAGATAAACCCACACACATATGGTCACCTTATCTTTGGTAAAGGAGGCAAGAATATACAGTGGAGAAAAGACAGCCTCTTCAATAAGTGGTGCTGGGAAAACTGGACAGCTACATGTAAAAGAATGAAATTAGAACACTCCCTAACACCATACACAAAAATAAACTCAAAATGGATTAAAGACCTAAATGTAAGGCCAGACACTGTAAAACCCTTAGAGGAAAACATAGGCAGAATACTCTATGACATAAATCACAGCAAGATCCTTTTTGACCCACCTCCTAGAAAAATGGAAATAAAAACAAAAATAAACAAATGGGACCTAATGAAACATAAAAGCTTTTGCACAGCAAAGGAAATCATACGAAAGGTGAAAAGTCAACCCTCAGAATTGGAGGAAATATTTGCAAATGAAGCACCTGACAAAGGATTAATCTCCAAAATGTACAAGCAGTTCATGCAGCTCAATAACAAAAAACCAAACAACCCAATCCAAAAATGGGCAGAAGACCGAAATAGACATTTCTCCAAAGAAGATATACAGATTGCCAAAAAACACATGAAAGGATGCTCAACATCACTAATCATTAGAGAAATGCAAATCAAAACTACAGTGAGGTATCACCTCACACCAATCAGAATGGCCATCATCAAAAAATCTACAAACAATAAATGCTGTAGAGGGAGTGGAGAAAAGGGAATTTTCTTGCATTGTTGGTGGGAATGTAAATTGATACAGCCACTATGGAGAACAGTATGGAGGTTGCCTAAAATCTAAAAATAGAAGTACCATACAACCTAGTAATCCCACTCCTGGGCATATACCCTGAGAAAACCATAATTCAAAAAGAGTCATTTACCACAATATTCATTGCAGCACTATTTACAGTAGCCAGGACATGGAAGCAACCTAAGTGGCAATCAACAGATGAATGGATAAAGAAGATGTGGCACATATATACAATGGAATATTACTTAAACATAAAAAGAAATGAAATTGAGTTATTTGTCGTGAGGTGGATGGACCTAGAGACTGTCATACAGAGTGCAGTAAGTCAGAAAGAAAAAGAAATACCGTATGCTAAGGCATATATATGGAAGCTAAAAAAAAAAAAAAAATCTGAAGAACATAGGGGTAGGACAGGAATAAAGACACAGACGCAGAGAATGGATTTGAGGACTCGGGGAGGGGGAAGGGTAAGCTGGGATGAAGTGAGAGAGTGGCATGGATATATACACACTACCAAATGTAAAACAGCTAGTGGGAAGCAGCCGCATAGCACAGGGAGATCAGCTCCATGCTTTGTGTCCACCTGAAGGGGTTGGATAGGGAGGGTGGGAGGGAGACACAAGAGGGAGGAGATATGGGGATATATGTATACATATAGCTGATTCACTTTGCTATACAG
>NW_006787533.1:452476-491605 GCF_000442215.2 Lipotes vexillifer
GCAGGAATTAACAAAACATTGTAAAGGAATTATACTCCAATAAAGATGTTAAAAAATGAAACAAACAAAAAAACACAACAGAATTCCAGTCTTCCCAAATGTGCTTATTTCCCTTCAGTATTCAATGCCCTTGTTGCTCTAATGTTGCGCCTTTGACACATGCTGCTGCTTCATCCACAACCCCATTTTCTTAGCTACAACCCCCATCAATTTTCATCTAAACCATGCAAATTCCATTCTGAAGGACAAACAGCACCTCCTTACTCTTAGTTCAGATACAAAGATTCTTAAGGAACCATAACTTATTGGTCTTCTTCAGAAAGAGAGGCTAGAGATGTGATTCTGCTTTTAAAAGTGTAAAAAAAAATGACTGAGGAAAAATGTATATGTATTTCTGCAGGTCCTAAGATAACATGGGTTCCACTATGCTTCCAGCTGCTTTTATGAAGGAGAGCCCTAATCCTGGCACTCTTTTAAGCCACAGTGAAAGGTCTGGGGGCTGGAAGCCATGTCTGCAAAGACTGAACTGTCAATATGTTAACCAAATTAAAATCAAGTTAAGAGTGAAATGTGGTATCTGAAAGATCGTCTCAGAAATGATAGAAATGGTTTCAATTAAAAAAGAAATGCAGGGCTTCCCTGGTGGCGCAGTGGTTGAGAGTCCACCTGCCGATGCAGGCGACACAGGTTCGTGCCCCAGTCCGGGAAGATCCCACATGCCCCGGGGCGGCTGGGCCCGTAGGCCATGGCCGCTGAGCCTGTGTGTCTGGAGCCTGTGCTCCGCAACGGGAGAGGCCACAATAGTGAGTGGCCCGCTTACCGCAAAAAAAAAAAAAAAAAAAAGAAATGCAATATTGTATTATTATTTTGTAAATCAAAGCAGATTTAGTACACAAAAATTAAAAGATGGACATTCATTCCTAACTGTCTCTAAAACAGAATTACATAGAATTTCCAGGGGGAAAAATAATATCTGTGTAATGTTTTGTTCTAAAATATTTTATTTTTTAGGCTTAGACCCAATTAATTATTTTGAATGTTTTCCCTGAAGGACTATGGCTCACATCTAGCAGGTTCTGGGGCTGAAGTTACACGTGCCATGAGGATGAAGGAGGCAGGCATATAACAAGGGGTCGTGGACTATAGTTGAGTCTTCCAGAAACTTGACTTTAGATGTTTCCTGGAAAAAAAAAATAACGACTACAGTGCAAAATTCTACAGAAGCACATAATTTAATAGGTTCTGTCCAGCATGCCCACAATTTACTAAATAAATGTTAAGCCCCTGTATTAACCCACATAGAGAACTTAGCATAATAAGTCCTTATTGGATCCCTTGAAAAAATGAACTCCAAGAAATTGCAGGGTTTTTGAAAGTTAAAAACAAAGTCAGGGATGCAGCCTGTGTCTTATCACTGATTCTCAAATTTTAGCAACAGAATCACTTGGAGGCCATGATAAAACAGGTTGTTGTACTGCCATCCACACGTTTCTGATTCACTAGGTCTGGAGCAGGGCCCAAGAATTCACATTTCTAATAAGTTCCCAGGTGATGATGATGTTGCTGATCTAGGGACCACACTTCGAGAACCACCGTCCAACCTGAGGAAGAACGTAAGGAAGTCAAAGAGGGAGCTCAGCCTTCACCTCTAGGAGGGCACAGCCACACGTGGCATCACACTAAGCACCTGAGAAAAATCTAGAAGACATGGCTCCTTAATCAATTGTGTAAACTCACTGTAGTGAAGAAAGCCACTACCAAGGGACAGGAATTGTGGGAAGTGGAGAGAAAGAGAAGAGAGGCAGAGGGATGTGTTTGAGGGGGAAGACCAAAGACCAGTGGACATCAGGGAATGCGTGAAGACAGCGACTAGATTTATCCTTTCAACAAATATTGACTGAGCATGTACTCTGTGCCCCAAAATTGGGCTGGGGGCTAGAGACTCATCAGTGTCCCATCAAAACAGAAAATGCCCCTGCTTTCTTGAACATTGTGGCTAGGAGAAATAAAAAATAAATAGTTACACAAATAAATATAAAACACATAAGATATATCTACAATATATAACTGCTATGGAGAAGAACAGGGCAGGGTAAGTTGAATTTCAGGGTTCATTTTTCACACAGGTGATGTGGTGATGTGGGAAGGATGCCCACCAGATATCAGACGTAAGAGCTGCCACAAGAAACTGAGACAGCTCCAACTGGTAAATTTATTACTTATCCTCCAGATGCCAATATTAGTATAAAGAACTCCATATAGTGAGGGTGTAGACTTCATGAGAGCCCTCCAGCTTAGAGGTCTATTATATTCATATATTCACAGACCTCATTTAAGTTGGTCTGGGAGAGAAGATAAAGTATGTATTGGTTTTGTGGCGGTCAGCTTTATAGTTTCAGAACTATATCCCATCCACAGATGTGCTGTGGAGGATCAGGCTTAGAAAAGAGGTTTGCATGTTTCATATTTCAGGTCTCAAATGAAATTTTTCCAACACACAATGATCATGATCAGAAAACAGTAATACTGTTTGACTTAGTTATAATACTAGTTATAGCAACAGTTCCTTCTTTCACTTTCAGGATGGCAAAAAATAGTCAGGACTTAGGTCAGCCAATACTTCTGAAAGGATCTAGCACAGATGGTTCAGTGAGGAGAAAAATTATATGAATTCTAAGGTAACTTCTTGGTTATTTTCCATCCTATAGTACAAAGGCAGAAGGACAGAGGATTCCCTCCCAGGCAGAGTCCTAGCCTTTTTAAATTTATAAATGCTTACGTCATGAAATGCAAATGCTCATGTATCTTATCCAAATAAGTCTAGTATGCTCTAAACATACCAAAAACAGGGGGGAAAAAAAGGAAAGAAAAAAAAAAAAGACTGAAAAAACTCTCAAACACTTACTGAGTACTTCTTTCCATGTACTCCTTTGTGGACACTAGTCTGCATATTTGAATTGCGTTTCCCTCCACTTTGAGAATTCTCCTACACTCAGACAGTGAAATACGCTGTTTGAATATTATTATTATTTAAGCTCTTAGTTTTCTGCATTCTTATGAGGTCACTTCCTAGACTCCTTTCTAATCTCCTCTTTTAAACTACAGCTACATCAAGCTGACTGCTACTCTCAAAAGCATAGGTCTTATGAAAAAAGTGGTTGGACATTTCCAATCCACTGATGGTTTAAAACACTTTCTGAATTATCAGATCTTTTTAAAAAGCCCATGGTATGTTTAATTATGTAGACATATCTCCTCTGCGTTGCTTTTTAAGCTTTGAAAATATCAAAATCATGACAAGACATGAGAAGAATTCTATTTTGACAAAATGAAAAACACAAAAATTCTTCTACTCAGAAAAAAAGGAATGTAATGGAGAAAAGAAACACAAAAATAGAATTGGCTGAAAACCAGCAACCACAAGAAAAGAAGTACAGCAGGAAATGGAACTAATCAGTTATTATAGTGAAGATTTTTTTTCCCAGACTTTCTTGGGGTGAAAAAAAAAATTAAATTAATGTAGAAACTAGGAGTTTGGACAAAGCTACATATGCAATCAAAGAATTCCATGTGAATATTTATTTTTTGAAAGGACAATAGAGTTTTCATTGAGTGGAACTTCGAAATTTAAACTCTTTGAGATTCTTCTGATATCTTAGTGAAACTTTAATTAGAAGCATTGGAGCTTTTGAGGAGTAAGGTCTGTATAATTATGCCATGATATCCTTTCTAAAGATATAACTATGTCCCTAACTCAAGTCACTTCAAGGGTCAGTCCATTCAGGAAGAGACTTGCTTTGGCTGAATCCCCCCTCAGCTCAGCAATAATCATTGCCTATAAATTAGGCTTCCTTGAATTAACAGTCATTCCCACACTGGCAAATTTTGTAATATGAAAGTTGCTTCTTCCAGTTATCCTCTCATCATAGCTTACCCATATCATTTTGTTATTTTGGTATAAAATATACCAATCGCTTTTTAACTGTTTTATGCCTAAGAAATGCCATTTCTAAATATGGATATGGAAAATTGACCTCTGTATATGTTAAAATATATTTAGAAATAATTGTCATTTATTTGCTAGGGGTTTTTGGAAAACCAGTATCATCAAACTTGCCAAATAGTCTGTTATTCTAAGTTTTTTAAAAAAAAATTATTAGCTAATTTACTTAACAAAGGCCTTTACCAAATTGTGACAGCCTCTGGGCATATCTGCAGAGATGGCAGATTCAGGACTGTAAAGGGTGGAAAATAATCTATACATAATCTCCAATATCATAACTGAATTTAGTGTGTGGTGTCAAGAAAAAATGGTGCCCAGAAACTCAGACCTCGTCCTGATATCTTGGGCTATTACAATCACCATATTTAAAAACTATATACGTTAGAAACCATATGACTTATCTCCACTTGATTTATACACAAGAAAACACAGGTCTCAAGAGTTGAAATTCATTATTCAAGGTCACACAGCTACTTATGGGCAAGAATTTGACCCAGGTCTCCGTATGTCAAGGGACATTAATGGTCACTAACAATCATGGGGTAACAGAGCTCCAGTCAGTTACAGAATAACACAACAGGTAATGAGTTGAAAAAAATTAATATGGACCTTTTTTCACACCCTTGTTTTAACCCACAGAAGCTTATTCATATATAAATTAGTGAAGGTTTGAGACATTTTAGTCAACATTTCACAATACTCAGGCAAAACACATTAAGGACTGATGAAGGGGATTCTGAGTCAAAGTATTTTGTGGAATATGTTTTTTAACTCATTCTCTTTGTATTTCATAACTATAAGAATGAAAGTTGATGAATGTGCACTTTCTGCAAGACGCTCTGCTAAAGAGCATTACATATATTACCTCATTTATTTCCTTTGATTACTATTAAATCAATTTTTAATCTCAATTTTTTGAGACTATTAACATAGCAATTGTCATATAGCCAGTAAGTGCTGGAACCAGCATTTGAACCCATATGATTCCACAGTCTTTATTTGTATCCAATGAATTAAATTGCTTAACTCTTAAAAGTTATCCCCTGACCCTGCCTACCTCCTTATTGTTTTCTAATAAAATTTATTTCTTTTAAACAATTAGACTAAAGAAGCTGCTTCTGCCCAAGGAAAAAATTATACTCCTAAAATTAGATAGAAACAAACATTAAAATTGATTCTAAATAGGAATAAATAATATAACCAGGAGGTTCAATCGAAAATCTTTATGTATCGAGCATCTAAGATGCCTTCTCTGGGTTTCCATGCCAACCTTTCTATAATGTTAAAACAAGCTGTGCAACAACATTTACTCACACTGCATTATGTAGGCTTTTGATACATTAAAAATTATTTTTAATAGGCCCAATTAAATTTTGAATATTTAGCACATGGGAGAAGTAGCATTGGCACAAGTCATTGGTGAGGCAAGCAATGTAGCTTTTGTTTTTCTAAATGAGAGGAGCCTTCAAAGACAGATTTGAAGGAGATTTTTTATTTCCGTTAACTTTCTTTTTATGTATATCCATAGTTAGTCATAGCTTTTCAAAATAGAGTTTTATAAAAGTTATGCTTAAAATATAAACAGCTCTAAGTGTTTAACACTGAATCTGTAGAAGACAAATCTGGAAATCTAGGGCACTTCCATCCTCGATTCAGACCACCTGATAAAAGAAAAATAAATAAATAAAAAACCACATGGAGGTGAATAGGTCTGCTGATCCTCTCATGCAGTTTGAAGAGATTTCTTTTTATTTACCAAGCTCATTAAGGACAAATATACTGTGGCTTGATTGACTGTTAAGTATGATAGGGTCCTCTAATGGAGAAGAAGGGACTACTGCAGGTCAAGAGAGGAGAGAAGGGGGACTTGGCAGGTAGGTTCAGCATTCAACATGCAGAAGGCCCAGGCTGATGGCAGTCCAGACAGGGTGGTTAGAAAGGGGATGCTCAGATAGGACATTCCATCCAAAAACAGCAGATTACACTCTATTCTCAAGTGCACACAGAACATTCTCCAAGTTAGATCACATCTTGGGTCACAAATCAAGCCTCGGTAAATTTAAGAAAATTGAAATCATATCAAGCATCTTTTCCAACGACAACGAGAGAGATTAGAAATCAATTGAGATTAGAAATCAATTACAGGAAAAAAACTAAAAAACACAAACACATGGAGGTTAAACAATATGCTACTAAAAACCAACAGATCACTGAAGAAATCAAAGAAGTAATAAAAAATACCTAGAGACAAATGACAATGAAAACATGATGACACAAAACCTATGAGATGCAGCAAAAGCAGTTATAAGAGGGAAGTTTAGAGCAATACAATCCTACAATCCTTAAAGAAACAAGAAAAATCTCAAATAAACAATCGAACCTTACACCTAAAGAACTAGAAAAAGAACAAACAAAACCCAAAGTTAGTAGAAGGAAAGAAATCATAAAGATCAGAGCAGAAATAAATGAAATAGAAACAAAGAAAACAATAGCAAAGATCAATAAACCTAAAAGCTGGTTCTTTGAGAAGATAAACAAAATTGATAAACCTTTAGCCAGACTCATCAAGAAAAAGAGGGAGAGGACTCAAATCAATAAAACTAGAAATGAAAAAGGAGAAGTTACAATGGACACCTCGGAAACACAAAGCATCATAA
The DNA here is from genome assembly GCF_000442215.2 of Lipotes vexillifer. Taxonomy (NCBI): domain Eukaryota; kingdom Metazoa; phylum Chordata; class Mammalia; order Artiodactyla; family Lipotidae; genus Lipotes; species Lipotes vexillifer. Next base: position 459,137 of record NW_006787533.1, read on the forward strand.
GAAACTACTGCAAGCGACTATATGCCAATAAAATGGACAACCTGGAAGAAATGGATGAATTCTTAGAAAGGTATAACCTTCCAAGACTGAACCAGGAAGAAATAGAAAATACAAACAGACCAATTACAAGTAATGAAATTGAAACTGTGATTTAAAATCTTCCAACAAACAAAAGTCCAGGCCCAGATGGCTTCACAGGTGAATTCTATCAAACATTTAGAGAAGAGCTAACACCTATCCCTCTTAAACACTTCCAAAAAATTGCAGAGGAAAGAACACTCCAAAACTCATTCTATGAGGCCACCATCACCCTGATACCAAAACCAGACAAGGATATTACAAAAAAAGAAAATTACACAGACCAATATCACTGATGAATATAGACGCAAAGATCCTCATCAAACTACTAGCAAACAGAATCCAACAACACATTAAAAGGATCATATACCATTATCAAGTGGGATTTATCCCAGGTATGCAAGGATTTTTCAATGTATGCTAGTCAATCAATGTGATACACCATATTAACAAACCGAAGAATAAAAACCACAAGATCTTCTCAACAGATGCAGATAAAGCTTTTGACAAAATTTAACACCGATTTATGACAAAAACTCTTGAGAAAGTGGGCATAGAGGGAACCTACCTCAACATAACAAAGGCCACATACAACAAACCCACAGCAAACATTGTTCTCAATGGTGAAAAACCAAAAGCATTTCCTCTAAATCAGGAACAAGACAAGGATGTCCACTCATACCACTATTATTCAACATAGTTTTGGAAGTCATAGCCATGGTTATCAGAGAAGAAAAATAAATAAAATGAATACAAATTGGAAAAGAAGAAGTAAAACTGTCACTGTTTGCAGATGACATGATACTATACATAGAAAATCCTAAAGATGTCACCAGAAAACTAATAGTGCTAATTAATGAAGTTGGTAAAGTTGCAGGATACAAAATTAATACACAGAAATCTCTTGCATTCCTATACACTAACAACGAAAGATCAGAACGAGAAATTAAGGAAACACTCCCATTGACCATTGCAACAAAAAGGTTTACCTCCTTAAACCTACCTAAGGAGGTAAAGAACCTGTACTCAGAAAACTAAAAGACACTGATGAAAGAAATCAAAGATGACATATACAGATGGAGAGATATACCATGTTCTTGGATTGGAAGAATCAACAATGAGAAAATGACTATACTACCCAAAGCAATCCATAGGTGCAATGCAACCCCTATTAAATTACCAATGGCATTTTTCACAGAACTAGAACAAAAAAATCTTAAAATTTGTATGGAGACAAAAAAGACTCTAAATAGCCAACACAATCTTGAGGAAAAAAAAAAAAAACAGAGCTGGAGGAATCAGACCCTCTGACCTCAGACTATACTATAAAGCTACAGTAATCAAGACAGTATGGTACTGGCACAAAAACAGAAATATAGATGAATGGTACAGGATAGAAAGCCCAGAGATAAACCCACTCACCTATGGTCAACTAATCTATGACAGAGGAGGCAAGGATATAAAATGGGGAAAAGACAAGTCTCTTCAATAAGTGGTGCTCAGAAAACTGGACAACTACATGTAAAAGAATGAAATTGGAACACTCCCTAACACCATACATAAAAGTAAACCCAAAATAGATTAAAGACCTAAATGTGAGACCAGACGCTACAAAACTCTTAGAGGAAAACATAGTCAGTACACTCTGTGACATAAATCACAGCAAAATCTTTTTTGACCCACCTCCTAGAGTAATGGAAATAAAAACAAAAGTAAACAAATGGGACCTAATGAAACTTGAAAGCTTTTGCACAGCAAAAGAGAACATAAGATGAAAAGACAACCCTCAGAATGGGAGAAAATATTTGCAAATAAATCAATGGACAAAGCATTAATCTCCAAAATATATACACTGCTCATGCAGCTCAATATCTAAAAAACACACAACCCAATCCAAAAATGGGCAGAAGATCTAAATACACATTTCTCCAAAGAAGACATACAGATGGTCAAGAGGCACATGCAAAGCTGCTCAACATCATTAATTATCAGAGAAATACAAATCAAGACTACAATGAGGTATCACCTCACACCAGTCAGAATGGCCATCATCAGAAAATCTACAAACAATAAATGCTGGCGATAAGGGAACCCTCTTGCACTGGTGGTGGGAATGTAAACTGATATGGCCACTATGGAGAACAGTATGGAGGTTCCTTAAAAAACTAAAAATAGAACTACCATATAACCCAGCAATCCCACTACTGGGCATATACCCTGAGAAAGCCATAATTCAAAAAGACACATGCACCCAATGTTCATTGCAGCACTATTTACAATAGCTGGGTCATGGAAGCAACCTACATGTCCATCGACAGACGAATGTATAAAGAAGAGGTGGTACGTATATACAATGGAATATTACTCGGCCATAAAAAGGAATGAAATTGGATCATTTGTAGAGATGTGGATGGACCTAGAGACTGTCATAGAGAGTGAAGTAAGTCAGAAAGAGAAAAACAAATATCGTATATTAACACATATATGTGGAATCTAGAAAAATGGTACAGATGGACCGGTTTGCAAGCCAGAAATAGAGACATAAATGTAGAGAACAAATGTATAGACACCAAGGGGAGAAGTGGAGGATGGGACGAATTGGGAGACTGGGATTGACATATATACACTAATATGTATAAAATAGATAACTAATGAGAACCCGCTGTATAGCACAGGGAACTCTACTTCACTTTGCTGTACAGTAGAAACCAACACAACATTGTAAAACAACTATACCCTAATAAAAAATAAATAAATCATAAAAAAATAAAATTTAAAAAAAGAAAGAAAGGGGATGCTCAGGACAGCAATAGAGAGGGGTACACAAAGCACTGGGAATAATAACAATCCAACAATAGCAATGAGAATGACAGTGAAAGTAATCAACACTTAATGACTACGAAAATAGTATTGGTCAGGGTGTAAGTTTCCAGAAAGATAGAAATGACAAGGCATATATGGTCTCTGCCTCAAAGAACCTAGAATCTAATTAAAAAGAAAAATAAACGTTGAATAAGGAATGGGAATAAAGTGAAATGCCACGACATATCAGATTTGGAGTGTTATCAGAGTGCAGAGCCAAGACAGAGCGAAGGCTGCCCTGAGAAACTGATGACTAAGCATGCATCTCAACAGGAAAAATGGAGAATAAAGGGGAGGAGGTGACAAGAGACGAGGCTGAGAATTACTTACAGGTGCTAATTTAAGGTGAATACAAATATCAGAATTTAATTTGTGCCTTACCAGGCTATGCAGAAGCACTTAATATGTCATATCTAAAGACCAGATTTAGGCAACCATAGATAAACAGGAAAAGACAACTGTAAATTCGTTAAGAGTCATGACTACTCTTATTTCATCAACCATAATTGTGGACTGCATTGAGCTGATGCCTCACTGATCTACTGCTGTGTTTCCTGTCCATAAGTTGTAATATGTTTGAGTGGAATAGTTTTATTTCTGAGAAGGTAGCATCAACTATTACTTTCTCCAAATGAGGAAGATTTAAAATCTGACCAAAGGTAAATAGACAAAAATTTCCATGTAAGAACTTTTTAAAAGACCCTAATTAATGACTCTTCTAATGATAATTTCGTGGATTGAAGTCACAGGCCATACCCCTCTCCATGGAAGAGACCTACAGCTGCAAATCTCTTATATATATTAATAATTTTGAAAATTATTTTATGTATTGATTTGAACCCTGAATCAGTGACTCCAAATCATAAAATACTTTTGATAGTCATAGCACTTTCAAGTTATTTCGAAAAGTATTTGTCACAAACATTTCCTGAAATATCATAAAGGATGGGGGCAATATTTTCCTCAATCTGAGATTTAAGATTCATCAACCGACTTCGGTGATATGATTTAGTATCATTTATAGCCATCTGTAACACTTCTTGCAGTTCACTTTTCTTCCTCTGCTTTTAGAGTTCAAAATACTGTCTTATGGAAATGTCCATCATTTTTGCCCTGGCCATATTCATAATGCTGTGACGTCTGCCTTGATTCAGATGTGCATGGCCATGCCTTTCTGCTCCGATTAGTTCTTGATGTCTAAGTTTCTCTCTTTTCCTAATACATTCTGTCATATCACAGATGAGATCCAGTTGGTGAAACAAAAGGGGCCCCACAGTTTGTAGCAGAGCACTGGTAGAAATGATGCTGCAATGAGCTGTCTGTTGTTGTTGTTGTTGTTTTTTCGGTATGCGGGCCTCTCACTGTTGTGGCCTCTGCCGTTTCCGAGCACAGGCTGGGGACGCGCAGGCTCAGCGGCCATGGTTCACATGGCCCAACCGCTCCGCGGCATGTGGGATCTTCCCAGACCGGGGCACGAACCCGGGTCCCCTACATCGGCAGGCGGACTCTCAACCACTGCGCCACCAGGGAAGCCCGAGCTGTCTGGTTTTATACTCAGTGTGAGGAGCAGCTCGCCACCGTTTTGCTACTTCTCTAAAGGTGAGCAGACAAACTCTCCTCGTTTTAATTATGTTTATGAAGACAACATTTTCTGAACTCCAACTCTAAACATATGGTCTGTCAAAAGATTTTTCTGTGTGATTTATGATTTTATTTATATGAAGTCATAAAGCTGAACAACTGAACTACATTATCAAATATTCAATCTATCATTTATTGACAATAATAATATCGGGGGGTGCTGGTACTTATGGAAACAATAATTATTGAATTTAGCATGTGAAGCTTCTCCTTAAAAATATGCTGTAGAATGGAATATGTGAAGCTTAAACTATTGATCTCAAAATCCCAATTTCTTGGCTTAAAGGGTCAGATGGATCATAAATGTACTTCTAATGTTATCTTTACAAAAGGCACAGAGTCCCAGCTGACAGAGTTCTAATATGGCAAACTCTTTCCTGTTTTTTCCTGAGAAGTTAGAAGGGAGAGATATCCATCCTTACAGCTGAAGCAGGTTTTTTTAATTTTTATTTTTTAAAAGAAGATTAAAGAGTTTACAAGAAGCAAGGAGGAAGCAAAAAGACAGACAGATGAAGGTGGGAGGAAAAGGTTATGATCAAATCAGACATCCTTTATTCCTGAAGAATAAATTGTGTGGTTTCCTTAATGATAAAAAAGGAAGGGGGGGAACTTGACAGGTGCTGCCACAAAAATGCTTTTAAAAGCCATCAGTTGCTGCATTTAAAAATTCTCAATAGATGAGGACAAACCATTTAGCAAACTGCACATTATATTTAGGTGCATCACATAAACGTGCTGTAGAGCACATGGATGCACTTCGAAGGCTGTTCGAGTTACCGCCTCAAAAAGAAAGGGCAAGACTCTGCCTGCCATGTTCCCTTCTAGCACACTTCCTGGCACACTGTGGTGCTCACAACAGCATTTCTTTAATGAATAAATAATTTACTAGGTGTTCATTTACACAGCCTAGAAATAAGGTTAGCCTGACTCAATACTAAAATAGGAAATTACAAAAAGCTCTAAACTTGACTTTGGAGGCAGACTGGCATAATGAGTGATTTTCAAAAGAAGGTGCCACACGTTATCTTTCATCGCACTGACATTAATCAACATAATTGCAACCAGACAGTATTGACAAGACACTGTCACATATCCCAACGTGCAGTCAGCATAAGCAGTTTTGTTCAAAGGTTTCTGTGTGATATGGGCCAGGTTCAAAATAAACCCAATGACACTCAATGAAATTTAAAACTGTGAGTCTGAAAAGTGTAATAGGGAGCAAGGTAAACAACACCGCTAAAAACTAGCCTATGAAATTATAATTTCTCGAGAAGTAAATGGCCTTATGAAAGGGAAAATATTTTGCCTTGTTAAAGAGTGACTCTCAGAAGGCCTTAGGTTGTCTGAAGAATTTTCCTTTAAATACACACCCTTATAATTAGAAGTTAGGTGTTCTTGCACTTTCTTAATCCCCAAATTAAGAAATTAAAGCAAAATAAAATAATATGAAATAATACTTCTGCTGGAAAAATTGAGCCCTGGCAACATTCTTTTCTCTTTGCACAGAAATAAAATTTGTGTAGGTGAAGGCTGCTGCTTCATTATTAGTCATTATTAGAGTTTTCTCCATGTCCTTCTTTAGAATACTAATTATATTCACACACATAAAAATATGCATTTTAAACTGTTTCTACTAAATTGAGAAATTGTAAGAAAAAAGTAACCCATATGGAAAAAGTATGCTCTTATTAGAGCATATGGGTTTTAGCTCTGTATAAGTATACATATTAAGAAACGAATCATTGAATGTCTTACAGGGAAGCCTGGACTTAGTAATCTCCTGATCTATTTACCATCAGCAGATGCTCACTCTGGTTGCAAGCTGAATGATTGATTATTCCCAGAAAGCTCATAATTGCTGTAATTAGGGTCACATGACCTCCAGCTTGTCTTGCTTAGAAAAAAAAGCAGATGGCCAAATATTAACATTTGAATGAGCACCAGAGATCCTTTAGTTAAGGAGAGTTTAAGTTAAATGCACCAGAAAGCTGTGAACGTCTGATCTCAAACACACTTAGAGGAGTAGTTTAAATTCTTTTTATATTGTCCATTCTGCTCTCCGCAGAGGCCCGCCTTCCCTTACAAAGGCCAAATCTGAGCAGTCCTACCCCACTAATCTACCCAGCAAACAGGCAACTATAGAGTGAGGAAGGAGTGATGACTCTACTTAAAATCTTTTCATGTTAAATTCTATTTTTTCTTTGTTTTAGAGTATATTAGCAGAATATTTGAAAAACTGAAATCATTCATTGACTTTTCTTAGTAAATAATGATATTACTCATTGTAAGGGCAAATACAAATTAAAAATAAGGGGCTTAATTCTCCCTGTTGAAAATTAGGGTAGAGACTTTCCCCTTTCTTTTTTCTTTTAGAAATTCTTGCACCTTCCTTTTCAAATGCATGTAAATCTTTATAATAGCTAATTAAGTCTCCAGCCACCCTCACATTCAGAAATGTTTTTTTCAAAGACCTGGGAGCCATCTTTTCGAAATGCAAACATTGAGGGGGAATAGCTCCTCTATCTCCCAATTCTTGCTGGAGAGTTTTAGAGCCTAATTTAGGTTGGCTTCTTGCTCCAAGTTGTAAAACTACTTCCTGTTGGAAAGGTACTAGAAGTCTCTCCCTCCACTAAAGAAAGCCAATTAGCTAACACAGATGGTCACCCCAGTTGCCAAGTAAATTCAGTCCTCTTACTTGAGAACTAGTTATTGTTTCCCTTGAAAGCATGTATGTAATGGGTTGTATCTGCTTGGCTATTTAGAAGGGTGAAATTTCTTTTGGTCTTTGCAATCTCTTAGTGGATTGCCTCTGATGCCCATCACATTCTAATTTAGCACTTATTCGTTAACAGAAGTGTTTTCTTTCTTTACTAACTTTGTGGAAAGGATTTTGGGGTTGGGAGAAGTTTTTGTTTTTAATTATATTTCTCCAACAATTTCAATTCCAATTAACCCTTCTCCCTGGAGTGGAGGCCTTTTAGAAAATTTAACCAATAATTCAGATGGTGAAATTCCAAATTTCCCATGTGAAATTTATTAAAGAGATATTTAATTTTACTATTTCATTTATCTTTAATTATGAACAAGCTTGGTAATATTAATACCAAAATAAAACAAATCCAGATAGCATGAATGTCAGTTAGAACATTTGGCTCCCATGTGTCAAGATATTGATGTTTATTTTTTCTTCTTAAACAACCTAACATAAAACATAATTTTATTAATGTAAGCTCTTAGAACAGACCTTCAGATTAATATTTCTCTATGTAACTATTCTTTGTGCACAAAAAGAGCAGGAGAAGTCTCATGATGGATTGGATTCCTGCTCATAGTTTAAAAAAATATACACGTAAAAGTTCAACAAATATTTGCTGAAAGAGAAAAAACGGAAGGTTGAGACAGAAGGGGAGATGGAAGAGGCAAAATCCAGGTCCAAAGTAAACTTGTCCTGCATTCTCTGTTCCAGGTCTCCTAACTTCCCAGTCCTTTCTCTGTGCCTAGGCTTCTGTAGATCCCTTTTAAGAAATGCCCTTCTGGGCTTCCCTGGTGGCGCAGTGGTTGGGGGTCCGCCTGCCGATGCGGGGGACGTGGGTTCGTGCCCCGGTCCAGGAGGATCCCACATGCTGCGGAGCGGCGGGGCCCGTGAGCCGTGGCCGCTGGGCCCGTGCGTCCGGAGCCTGTGCTCCGCGATGGGAGAGGCCACAGCAGTGAGAGGCCCGCGGGCCGCAAAAAAAAATTTCCCCAAAAAAAAAAAAAAAAAAAAAAAGAAATGCCCTTCTTTGTCTAGCTCTCACATTATATGTCTATTTAAATTCTATTCACTCATAAACCCAGTTGAAATTCCTTTTTTTTTTTAATGCGGTCCTTGTAAATCACGATGAATTATACCTTTTCTGGATCTCTCTAGAAAGTTATATCTGTACTTAGTATTTGATTGTATTGCCATGTATTAGTTGCTATTTATATGCATTCATTTTCCCTTCCCTTAACTTGACTACAAGCTACTAGAGACCAAAGGAACCATTTTTAATACTTCTAAAGCATCCATAGAACCTAGGACTCAAATGAACCACAAGTGTATTCTCAAAACTTGATTTAGTAATAACTGCTCTGTTTCATTAGAACTGTATCTTCTTGTGTAGGCTTACTTCATATATGCAGAGATTTTTACTACGAAAGCACTGGTAGCAATCCATGATTTAGAAATACCATCATTTATGAATTTCCATGGAAGTATGAAACTGAAAGAGGCAATCTGATTACCCAAAGTCTAGATCAGAAAAAAAAAAAAAAAAAGGTTATCATCTGGGCTGTTTTACTTTTTATTTCCTTTTAAAAATTTGTTTGTGGCTTCCCTGGTGGCGCAGTGGTTGAGAGTCCGCCTGCCGATGCAGGGGGCACGTGTCCAGGAAGATCCCACATGCTGCGGAGCGGCTGGGCCCATCAGCCATGGCCGCTTAGCCTGCGCGTCCGGAGCTCCGCAACGGGAGAGGCCACAACAGGGAGAGACCCGTGTACCGCAAAAAAAAAAAAAATGTGTTTGGCTATCAGGCATTTATCTGTGACTAGGATTTTTTTTTACACAAACTCTTCTCTTCCTTGGGCACACTTCTTCCTTTCCCCACTCCTCCTCATCCTCCCACCCTGAAGTGGTAGACTTCCACATGGGGTACCTTCCACATGGAGTTAATGACTTCTACATCCAAGAAAGCAGTACACTGTTTGACTAGCTGAGTGGGACACCATTTACAATAGTGTCAAAATGGTGAAATGAAGAGCTAAGTATCAAGAACAGTATCAGTGTGGTCTTTATGAGATAAATAGTGAGCTGGTAAAAATATCTTTGATCAAACCATGATACAGAAGATACGATGTTTAATCCAAAGAGAAACCATTTACCTGAGAAAACTTTCTGAAAGCAAAACCAAATCAAATCACGTTTCAAACACTTTTAATGTCTCCCACTGGCATTTTGCCATATGTTGCAGTGACAAAACATATTCCATTTCTGAAAGCTTCCTATGTTGCCTTGTTGAATGATGAAGTAATTGACTTTTGCATCTTCTTTATATTTATGTAAAGGTAAAGAGCTTCTATATTTTCTAAACTCAAAGTTAAAACAACTTTTGCCACTTGGTCTCATTCTTCTTCTGCAACTGAGCACCTTAGTAGTAACCAAGAAAGTTTATGAAAACTGCCCAGATATGGGAAAATCAGAAAATTAACAAATATTTATTCAGCCCCTATAATATAAAAGAAAAACAGCAATTCCAGGTATGGTAGCGGAGAAGAATCATGTTTACTAGAGAGGAATAACAACTATCTAGGTAACTCCTTGGTGGTGGTGGGGTTTCCATTTATAGTTGATGCATGATTATTCAAGTACCATAAGATATTTTAAAGTAACTTACGTAATTATTAAGTACATGAATTTTCTATGGTGTGCAATACTTGTATGAAATAGAAGGAAATCTGATTACATTCCACTGAAACACCTATATAATATCCTAGCCTGTATGTATAAGTATAATTTCTCAAATTAATTTCACCTATAGCCTACATGGCTGCTTATACATGCCTCAAACATACTACTAATAGGAAAAGATGTACATCTTCATTTCCAAATAGTTAAAAGAGGTAGAAAACCCCAAAAGGTAATTATTATTATTATTATTATTATTATGTGATATTAATGCCAGATGGCCTATTAGATCTCTGAGTCCCTAAAAGAAATGGAAAGTCAAAGTGAAATTTGAAAGTGTTTGGATCTATAAAGTTGCCTATCAAATCAAACATCCTACTCACTGACCTACTTTTTCCATATTTCCAAACTTACCTAAAATTCTTAAACAATGAAAAAAACTTGGAAATAAAAATAAAAATCACAATTAGAGAAGGGAATTCTTGTAATTTTACTTTGCCTAATGGTTTCAGAAATGAAGCCCTCCTTTCCTCCATGGACACATATATGTTTTCTACCCCTTTTGTCTAGTTTAGTCTCACTTATGGGGCTGATATTCTTTAAGATGGTTTTAAGACTCCTTAAAGATGCCAGCATAGGTGTTTTTTAAAAGTGGACTAACTCATTCTTGTACCTTCATCTTGTACCTAGAGAGCTACTTCTGGCCAGGCACTACTATGTGATAATAGATTTAGGGACAAGACTGAAAAAGTATTTCCACTCTTTAAGCAAAACATCTTCAGTCAAACGATATCAAGTTCACTCTCATTTATCATTCTGAAGATTAATACCTTATAAATGAAGCCACTATTGAATGGTATATACACATATACTATAAGCAAGTAATTACATTTGGGTAAATATGTATTTTTCTACTTATTTTTATCCCCCAAAAGACTGTTCTGTATTTTAAGAACTATTACATTTCACAGAGGAATAGTTTATTATAAAAAATTGTGTCTGATTTAGTGACTAGGTATCTCTATTCATAAAATGAAGATGATAATATTTAAAGTTCCAAATATGTATTTACATTCTAAAAATTAGCTAATAGACTTCTTCTATATTTGAACTATAAACTTTATTTGACAGACATACAACTTTTACTGGAAGATAGGAGAGATAGGGAGAAGAGAAAGAACGAGAGAGAGACATGGGTAGATACACAAATATAGATGTATGTGTATAATGTATTTTTTTTTATTCAGCTCTTCCCTAAATGGATTTAAAATAGGGGAAAGAAAAGTAAACAAAGACTCTAAACTAACATAAGTTGATGGTCATAAGACACTGAGTAATATGGAATGAAACCAAATCCACTTTGGTTTATTAGCACAAAATGGTTTTTTAACTAACATTTTTATATTGCTTAACAACTAGAAGGAATGATTTCAGAAAAGGCAGATAATTTTAGCTGCTTTAACAGGAATGGCCCATCAAGTACGCCCCAAAGTGAAGCCCTTGTATTGTTCACTGGCAAAACTGTCCAACATCAGCATGCATATCTATGTATCTATCTAATGTATACGTATTATACGCTGTTTTCCTTTTCCTACCATGCAACTGATGATTTTCTATCCTTGAATGAATAACTGATGAAACTTAGTAAGTCTCATGTAGATCTACAGAAGCTGAGGAACAAGAAAGCATATCCCATTTTAACAATATAAAGTTCTTACTTTGCAATAAGTAGGCCATAAAAGAAATAAAGGATTTCCAAATGAACAGACTCCTTCCTACACAAGAAGAAAATGCACTTCTTATGTTTTTAAATTCTCCAAACTGCCTTAATAAGATATAGGCCCAAATTAAAGTCATGGTATTCTTTAATGATATAAATGATATAAAAAGATCAGCTGTGCTATTCTTTGGAATGGCATTCTTTCTTTCAGATGAATTCAGGAAAAGAATAAAAATTAGCTGGTCAGTGAATTAAACCCATAGGATTGATTTCATAAGCATGGGGTTTGTATGAAAATATATCCAAGGGGTTGTCTCTTGTAGCCATTTGACACTACAAACATTTAGTTAAGACAAAAAGAATCAGCTAGAATATTTTTTTCTCATGTGGGAAAAACATCTGTTACTTGTTATTTAAGATATTTCCAATGGGTTGTATTTTCCAATTTGTCCTCTGGGGCATCAACAAGCCTATTTCCTCAGTATGTTAAGACTCTCAAAATAAAGGAGCAATTCTGGAAACATATATTCCTGGGGTATTTCACTGGTTCATATGAGGAGATTGAGAGGTGATAACGTTTGCCTCTCACCCCCACTCCAACCGCCTCCCCACCAATCCCATTCCAAATCATGTCATGAGGTTTATTTCTTGATTGGCATGTTTGTAATGGGAAAGGATTACTTTTTATAAAAAGGAAAAAGTAAGTATTTATGATGCTTCAGATTTCAGAAAGCTGCACAAAAGAAAACAAATTCTCCAAGGACTAACTGGCCTTTCCAGTTTGAAGTGTGATTCTAGCAGCTTTGCATCTCTCCTTAAAGTGGTAAAGAAATAATTAGGTAGTCTACAAATCTTTCCAGAATCTCAAAGTCACTTTATCACATGTCAATCCAATAATTAGAATTCTGAATATGTTTTCATCCATAAGTATACCATCATTATATTATGCTCAATGTAGGAATCAAGTAGAATGACAAAGCAATCACCCTTCTCATACCTTTACTTTTTTAAATTCCCCAAATTAAACCAAGTAATTATTACTACTTCAAATGTCTTTTGGGTGATCTGTTTAAAGTCCCTACTTTTTTTGCTCAACTTTTTTCTATCACCAAGGAAAAGAATACAGTGATTAAAAATTATTATAACATATATACACATATGTGTGTGTGTGTATATATATATATATATATATATATACACACACACACACATATATATTTAGCTATATATTTAGTTTGCAAATATATAATAAAATTGTTCATTGTTGCTTCTAATCTTTACAATTCATTCAATAAGCATTTTCGCGGTGTCCACTCCTATGAGGCCCTACCAGGGCAGGAAGCAGAAGAGTGAAGACCCCAGTTGCTGAGTTGCTAGCGAAGACAGGACATATCTGGAAATAATCATAACATATAACATAAAGAAGCAAGAATGAATGCTATGAGAGATGTGTGAAGCAACATGAAGCAAGTTAGAGGGGAAATAGAACTTCTTGAGGTGGTAACTGAAGGTTGACTATGTAGCTGATCAAAGACTTGTTTATCTTGTCTCTGGAAAGCAACCCACTGCAGCTTACTAGTAAGACTTAAGGGTATCCTCAAAGTATTAGCATTTTATACACTGTTTTTTTTTTTTTCCTAAGTGAAAATCTGCTTAATTGTGCAATACGCTGCTTAGTTTGCTAAGAGTATCTTTAATAAAAGGTATAATACTACTCAGCAGAGCACAGAGGAATTACTTTCTGATCAGTTTAAAACAAAATATTTATATTCCAGCTTTTTCATTCATGTATTTTATTTTATGACAATAATTTAAAGATCTTCATTGGTTTTATTTCCTGTCTTGGGAGAAACACCAGAATGTATTACTCATGTAAAAACTATGAAAATAAAAGGCCTTTGACAGAGAATTTAAAAATGAATTGAAATCTTCCCTATTTAAGATCCATAAATATGCATTATCTCATTTAATCCTTAAATGAAGTGTAAGTTATTTTTATTCCCATTTTACAGATAAAATAATAAAGTCAGACAATGTGACTACAAGCAGCTGAATTCAAGGCAGAGGGATAAACTAGAATTAGGAGAGAAATCCAGGTCCAGGTAGAAATAATGAGATACTGAAAATAGTATGAATGCCCAACAGTGGGTAAATGGTAAAAAGAATTATGGAATAGGATGAAATATTACACAGCTGTTAAAATCACATTTTCAAGAAACCAGGAGTCACAGGATACAAAGTGTAACTTCACTTTTGTGAAAGCATAGCAAGACAAAAACTGGAGGGAAGTATGCCAAAATACTGGTAGCAGTATTAATAATAAAAAAGAAAAATATCAGAAAAATCAATACATGTTTTTTAAAAGGTAAAAATTGTGGTATAAAGTGTTTTTAAGAATCAATATCAAGCTTGACTTTCTAGTTTCTGGACTTCACTCTGATTTCCTTTTGTAATAACTTGAGGAAATTTAAATTGTTTTCCAATCTGAATTCAGTAATACTATACTTCATAGAATCTAAGATAGAATCCATTGTAGGGCACACTTTGCCACCAAGAAAGAAAAAAAAATTGCCAATTTAACTATGGCATTTTTTGATTTTACATAGTTGAATGTAAAAAAATGTATATCTTAGAGTTGATGAAATATTGCAAGGACATTTAAAAAACTTTTATTGAGGTACAATTGACATACACCATTATATTAGTTTCAGGTGTACAACATGATTCGCTATTTGTATATATTGTGAAATGATCACCACAATAAGTCTAGTTAACATTCATCACCATTTATAGTTACACAATCTTTTTTTTGTCATGAGAACTTTTAAGATCTAGTCTCTCAGCAACTTTTAAATGCAACATAGTATTATTAACAGTAGTCTCCATGCTGTACATTACATCCCACAATTTATTTTATAACTGGAAGATGTAAATTTTGCCTCCCTTCACCCATTTCACATATATACGATATCTTCTTTATCCATTCATCCATTGATGGACAGTTAGGTTGTTTCCATATCTTGGCTCTGGTAAATAATGCTGCAGTGTACATGGGGGTGCATATATCTTTTCAAATTAGCGTTTTCACTTTCTTCAGAAAAATATTCAGAAGTGGAATTGCTGGATCATATGGTAGCTCTATTTTTTTTTTTTTTTTTTTTGCCAGACATCATCTTCTAAAGTGCCTACCAATTTAAAGAAACTAGTATGGTGAAACTAAAATTTCAACAAGGATACAATCTCTAATATTGATGATAATTGTTGAACACTAGCTAATTGATACATTTTATCAGTGACATATTTTTATACAAATAATATCTTAAAATCTTATAGCTATATAAATAATTAATAAGTGTATATTGTTTTTAAAAACAATTTAAAATGACATTTCTAAATTGATCACTAAAAGGGTGGAAATTTTAAAGTCATGTAAATTAGATATACTTGAAAACTCTCAAGCACTGCGCCACCAGGGAAGCCCAGTAGCTCTATTTTTTAATTTTTGAGGAACCTCCATACTGTTTTCCGTAGTGGCTGGGCCAATTTACATTCCCACAAACAGTGCACAAGGATTCCGTTTTCTCCACATCCTCTCCAACAGTTATTTCTTGTCTCTTTGATAGTAACCATCTTAACAGGTATGAGGTGACATCTCATTGCGGTTTTGATTTGCATTTCCCTGATGATTCATGATGTTGAGCATCTTTTCATGTAGCTGTTGGCCATCTGTACGTCTTCTTTGGAAAAATATCTATCGTGTCTTCTTCCCATTTTTTAATTGGATTGTTTCTTTTTTTGCTCTTGAGTTATATATGTTTTATATATTTTTTGGATATTAGCCCCTTATAAGATATATGATTTGCAAATGTTTTCTCCTATCCAGGAGGTTGCCTTCTCATTTTGTTGATGGTTTCCTTTACTGTGCAGAAGGGCAAGCACATTTCTGATATCCCATTTTATATATCCCTATCTATAACTTGCTCTTATCTAGCAACACTAGTTATTTTGCTCAGCTAATATTATAGAAAAAGAAGCTTTTCTATAAGGGCAACCCCTTTTCTTCCTGAAGCAAAATAACCCAGCTCTAGTTGAGAAAAGAATAGCAATTCTATTATATATCATATTTTGTGTTGAGAATCTGGCTATTTCTGGTGAATTAATGTATCTTTAAAAAGTCTTGTTAAATCTAGCTGCTTTTCCAAAATGTAATTTAGATAACTGATTACCAAATTTAATTTAAATATCTTATCATTCTCAGCTGGAAAGAGAAATAATACAAATTGTACTGAACCATACATATCCAAGTGAAAAGACTTGATAATATGAGATGTTTAAACATGCTTCCATTTCTATGCACACTTTATATATTTTAATAGATATATTTATTTTGGAGTATGTAAGTCATCCTGACTTTTCACAATCAGACCGAACACACTTAAATTATGTTCACACTCTC
Source organism: Lipotes vexillifer (assembly GCF_000442215.2). Classification (NCBI taxonomy): domain Eukaryota; kingdom Metazoa; phylum Chordata; class Mammalia; order Artiodactyla; family Lipotidae; genus Lipotes; species Lipotes vexillifer. The sequence continues at coordinate 475,316 of NW_006787533.1, forward strand.
ACAAAAGAAACTCTCCATATGGAAGATGAGTAGAGGATTACATTAAGAAAAGTTTTTGTGTATTACTCTTACAGTTATTTACACTTCTATTTAACAAAATCTTTTATTTCTTTTCTTTTTACATGTTTCTTTTTAGCTCTTTTTTTTTCTGAAAAGTGGCCAAAATGAAATGAAATTTCAAGTTGTCATGTTGACCATACCAACCATAAAACAAAAATCCAAAAGGAAGAGGACAAAATACAATTCTTTTTTAAAAATATTTATTTATTTATTTTTGGCTGTGTTGGGTCTTCGCTGCTGCGCACGGGCTTTCTTTAGTTGCGGCAAGTGGGGGCTACTCTTCGTTACAGTGCGTGGGCTTCTCACTGCGGAGCACGGGCTCTAGCCGTGCAGGCTTCAGTAGTTGTGGCACGCGGGCTCAGCAGTTGTGGCTTGCAGGCTCTAGAGCGCAGGCTCAGTAGTTGCGCCACACGGGCTTAGTTGCTCTGCAGCATGTGGGATCTTCCCAGACCAGGGATCGAACCGGTGTCCCCTGCATTGGCAGGCAGATTCTTAACCACTGCGCCACCAGGGAAGACACAATTTACTTTTAATTAAAAATTTAAAATAACAATTCAAACTTAACCCTGTGCACTGAAAATATTCCTGATTCAAAGATTTTTACTTTGCCAAAAATCTCATTCTACTTGTAATTTTTGATTGGCAGATGGGTAGAAGCTGGCAGGGAAAGAAGAGTAGGAGAAAGTCCAAAATAGTCTTACAAGAAATTCCATGTTTAAATGTGTGCAAGTTTACATAGAATATACTGAGGAGTGAATAAAAAAGGGAGTCAGCCTAAGTGTCTCCAATAAATTCAACTCTAAACTATATGAACACATAATGAAACAATGCAAATTACAAATAGAGACTTTTAACTATCACTATTATAGACATGTTCCTTTTTTTTTCCTTATGAAGTTGCCAATTATCAGTAGTCATGATTCCAGTATAACCTATTTGCTTCAATCCATCCAGATTTCAAGGATAAGAAAGCACAGTTTGTACATGAAAAGTAGAAATAATAGTAGTTGTGTGTGTGTGTGTGTGTGTGTGTGTGTGTGAAATTGGGGGTGGAAGAGTGAGGTCAGAATTGAGGCCAGAAAAGGTACATATTTACTGTGTGCCTGCTATGTGTTAGACACTGCAATCTGAAGGGTAAATATGGGCTTTTGAAGGCTAAATGCCTGATTAATGTACGCATAAAGGAAAAGCCAATGTTTTTCTTTATGTTAATTATTAATCAAAAGCCTGTACAGGGCTTCCCTGGTGGCGCAGTGGTTGAGAGTCCACCTGCCGATGCAGGGGGCAAGGGTTCGTGCCCCGGTTCGGGAGGATCCCACATGCCGCGGAGCGGCTGGGCCCGTGAGCCATGGCCGCTGAGCCTGCGCGTCCGGAGCCTGTTCTCCGCAACGGGAGAGGCCACAACAGTGAGAGGCCCGCGTACCACACACACACACACACACAAAAAGCCTGTACAAAAAGTTTAGCAGCACCTGGCATTTTGCTCTTTTATAAGCAATAAAAGCCCTTATTTTATTCAGAGTTTAGTTTTTTTATTTTGTTTTACAATATAAATACATGTTCTAGAGAAGAAAGGAGAAGGGATAAATGAAATTCTAAGCCAACTGATGTGAGTGCCCTGTAAGGCTGTGTTATTACTCTAAACTCAGTTAAGCTGTTTTTGAGTCTCCCTTAAAACCAATTAACAAGAAAATAGAACAAAAGGAAGGGCATCTTGGGCTTCCCTGGTGGCGCAGTGGTTGAGAGTCCGCCTGCCGATGCAGGGGACACGGGTTCGAGCCCGGGTCCGGGAAAATCCCACATGCCCTGGAGCTGCTGGGCCTGCGCGACCGGAGCCTGTGCTCCGCAATGGGAGAGGCCACAACAGTGATGAGGCCCGAGTACTGCAAAAAAAAAAAAAAGGAATGGCATCTTAAAACTCTGCTAATTAACTGAAATTTACAATTGATGAGCAATTTTTCAACTCTACCATTCTTAGGAAATGTGGCTACCCAATTGTGGGCTTCAAAAGTATTTTTCTGCATATTCAGAAAGTTGACCATTCTTTAAAATGCTAGTCAGCTTTACAAAGAAATCATTCTTTTGATATGTTTATTAAATGAATGAATTAGAATTGGATCTTTTTATTTAATCAAAATTTAGCAAGTAAGACAGGTAAAATAAATGAAACTCGATAATCAAAGAAATACTAACTACGAAAACAAACACTGTTCAGGAAAACATGTCTGTAAGTGCCCCAAGTCTGAAATGTATCCAGTTCTCAACAAGTTTCAGCTTTCTACCACAACCTGCAAAAGTACTCTGACCCAACTGTACAAAGGCCCATGATGCCTCTATTTTATTTCACAGTTTATTCATAATCAATATATAAACACACCACCAAACTTAATTCCAGCTAGCAGTCACAAGACACCTGGGATCACATCAATAAAATCTGAAAGACAAACAGAAAACATCCCATAAATTAAATCAATGGAATGATTTAGTCTTTTATTTTACTAAAGAGGAAGATGATGTTAAGTTACTTGGATCCCTGCACATAAAATTTACTGGCTGACCATATATCCAATCCATTTACAACAAGGGGGTTATGTAGTTGTAAAACTTTAAACTTAAAATTATCTTCTGGACTTCATTTAAAAACATATATTAGATGTCCAAATTAGATACTATTTTTATTTTCAGCAGTTTCTATTTATTTAAAGTAGAAAAATTCTTATATTTATATTCTAAAACATCAACCAAAAGTATTTAACAAATTCTGTACTGAATATACTACCATTTAACTTGAAAGATGTTTAAATAAAAATAATAAAACTGAAGGATTTCCCTGGTGGCACGGTGGTTAAGAATCCACCTGTCAATGCAGGGGACATGGGTTCCATCCCTGGTCCAGGAAGATCCCACATGCCACGGAGCAACTGAGCCCGTGCGCCACAACTACTAAGCCTGCTCTCTAGAGCCCACGAGCCACAACTACTGAGCCCACGCACTGCAACTACTGAAGTCCGCACACCTAGAGCCCATGCTCAGCAACAAAAGAAGCCACTGCAATAAGAAGCCCACGCACCATAAGGAAGAGTAGCCCCCACTTGCTTCAACTAGAGAAAGCCTGTGAGTAGCAACGAAGACCCAAGGCAACCAAAAAAATAAAATAAATAGTCCACAAAAAAAAAATCTTTAAAAAAGAAATAATAATAAAACTGATGTGTTTGGATCCTTAATCTGATTTAACATCCACGGACAGTCTGCAGATTCAAAGTGCAGCATCAACAATCTGTTTAAAGGCAACAAAAGTCAAGTATGACAATTCCAATGGCAACCTAGCAATCTTCCCATCATTTTCTTACACCTAAGTCTTAACCACCAAATCATGCTGAGAAGCGCATTGTCAAGTGGAAGTAACAAGAAAGTAAATCAAGGACAAAAGCAAACCCCAAACTTCTGTGCCAAAAGTCAGCCTGTCTTTTGGACAGTTAGTAAAGAAAATAACTTTAAAATGACAGAGTGAGATTCTTGGCTTGCGGCAGGGAGCATCCATGGCTAAATCTCCAATTAAAAAAAATCAAGTTAGGTTCTAGAAGTGTGTTTGTGACTAACTGGCTGGAAATTGGAATATGTTCCACATGATATTGTTAGAAATGGTTCATTATTAGGCTCCTAGGTAAAGTCCAAAAGCTAATTAACCTAAAAATCATAATTATTTAATGAAAAGAACCATCTAAAATAATATTAATATAATTTGAGATAATATGTTAATTAGCTTGATTGTAGTAATCATTTCACTATGCATCTGTATATCAAATTATGTTGTACACCTTAAATATACAATTTTAGTAAAAAATAATATAAAGGGAATACTAGTAAAATTACGATTGAAAATGAAATTCTTGATTTTTAGTCTTAAGAGCAGGTGCTTAAGAAAAGTGAATTTTATCACACAGAATGAAATTGTAACCATACAACTTGGATAAAATTGTGGAAATTAAAAAATAAGGCTTTGCAGGCATTTTGAGGGACTTCAAGACTAATGGTGTTGATATGCCTACTTCCACTTCAAATATCTGACTTTATTTTACTTTGATACAAATATTCTTTTAGTATAAAACCATCAGTTCCCAAACTATGTGCCATAGTACCCCAGGATGCCACAGTAAATTCAGAGAAGGAAGAAATATTTTCAATATGTGAAAAAATACAGCAACATCCATCAGGCACCACACAAACTACTATCCTGGAGTAGTTCACAGTTTCAATATTGGATTATGCTACATTCCTTTCAATGATACCACAGCTTTGCAAAGTTTGGGTTTTGATGGTGTTTGTGATATAAAAGCAAATACTAACACTGCATAAAAACCAATGTGGAGGAGGCTTCCCTGGTGGCGCAGTGGTTGAGAGTCCGCCTGCCGATGCAGGGGACGTGGGTTCGTGCCCCGGTCCGGGAAGATCCCACGTGCCGCGGAGCGGCTGGGCCCGTGGGCCATGGCCACTAAGCCTGCGCGTCCGGAGCCTGTGCTCCGCAACGGGAGAGGCCACAACAGTGAGAGGCCCGTGTACTGCAACAGTGAGAGGCCCGCGTACCGCAAAAAGGAAAAAAAAAAAAAAAAAAAAAAAAACCAATGTGGAGTAAGAAATGAGCATGACAATATCCGATCTGGCTCTTAGGTTTGAGGGCTGGGCAGTAGCCAACAGGCACACATATCCCATTAGTAAATAATTGCAAGTTTCTAAGTATAAAATAAAAAGATTCTTTTCAACTTATGTGTAATATTTTTTTTCAAAAGGTGACTAAGTGGGCTTCCCTGGTGGCGCAGTGGTTGAGGGTCCGCCTGCCGATGCAGGGGACGCGGGTTCGTGCCCCAGTCCGGGAAGATCCCACATGCCGTGGAGCGGCTGGGCCCGTGGGCCATGGCCACTAAGCCTGCGCGTCCGGAGCCTGTGCTCCGCAACGGGAGAGGCCACAACAGTGAGAGGCCCGCGTACCAAAAAAAAAAAAAAAAAAAAAAAAAAAAAGGTGACTAAGTTAAGATCTAAATACTTCTTATATAATTAAATAAAACTGTGAGGTACTACTTTTAGCCTAGGGGTGCCATGAAAATAATTACTGAGATACTCAGAATGCCATAAACTGAAAAAGTCTGGGACGTTCTCTATTAAACATAGTTGTTTTGTTTTGTTTTGCTTCAGTTTTGCTCCACAAATTTAAAGAAAAGAGAAAGTAGGAGAGATTATTAAAAAAAAAAAAAAAAAAAAAAAAAAAACGGGAAAGGACTGGTAAAAGAGAGAGATGTAAAAGGAGCGGAAGAAAAATATTTTCCTAAAATTACAGAAAAAATACTAGGAGAGTGGGAAGGACAGTGGTTGAACGCACTGGGCATGTGGACTGTGTGTGCATGTACATGTATGTGTGCATGTTCATATGTGCTACTGGGCGTGCAAGAGGTGGCTAAAATAGTACACATGAACATTAGGGGATGAAAGACAAAGAACAAGGAGTGGGTATGCTGTATATGGGTACATGTTAACCTTGTTGATCATCAGTCATCATTCCCTAAGAAAAAGTTCCCTAGTTGCCAGGAGACAAGGAAAAACCACATAGAACCACATGTTAATTTGTGTGCAGTTTTAAGTCAATTTACTGTTTGATCACAATCTCTTCTTGCTAAGAGCTCTTTGGCATGCTAGATTGATGTCCTGATATCTTTAGGTTCTTTTAAATAGATTCGATTTTATCTGTTCTGCAAGCACTTTCAAATATACACTGTCATAGTAAAAACAAAATGAGATTTGTGGAATTTTTCAAAAGTCAGGCTTTATGATACATGAACCTGGCTGCTTTATATGTTCCAGAATGTGACTGGGGGGGGACATTCCAACCTGCCCCCATCACTGTCCCCCAACCCATCCCCTTCTCCAAAAAATTTTATTTATTTTCTTTTCAATACAGCATGTGTCAAATACAAACTTTAATATATTAACACTATTTCAGTTATGTGAACCTTGTATTTGAACACACAGTATAGCAAGGTGTTCAGTGAAGGTGCTTAGTGTTGTGCTTTTCTGATGCTGTTGTCAAATTTAAAGAAATAGTTGAAAATTCTCCTTTTGGCAGAAATAAGAAAAAAATCCCATCCTTAACCCACCTGATCTGCATTGAAAATATGTAATGGAAACAGTTCTGAAGAAGAGTTCATTTTAGACCTAGTGAACTCACACTGTCTAAGGATTTTTGTTTGCTTGTTTGCTTTTCTTATCTTAAGGGGAGCACATCCATTTGCAGTGCCTAGAGCAGCTGCTTTGTAAAAAACTCTCTGAACCTTTTTTTTTCCCCCACTCAACCCATTTAGTGAACAAATAGGCACAGAATAGTGAAGATTTATGTCTCCCTAAGGCTCAGTCCTCACTGTGAACATCTGCCATTTCAAACACAGAGGTCAAGACTTTTTGTGTAGTATTTTGCTGAACAATGCTCTCTGCATAACTCAAATGAAATTCTTTTCAATAGGATTCAGCATCTGCTTCTAGGGAGCTTAACTTATCAGCATATTAAGAGCACCACTTCTTCATTCTCCAAGTCTCTCCACACCAGAAAGGTAGGGAATATGTCAGCAATCTTGAGAGTTAACCGCTAAAGCTTTTTTCCCCCTTTTTCCAATGAGATTTTCCAATGAGATTTTCCAATGAGAAATAATCTTATACCTGTTTATTACAAATCATGTTGTGTTGGTCAGATCAAATTATAAATCCTACAACAGGCTGAAGTATTTCTGTTTACATCTCACAAGGAATAAAAATTGAAAATAACAGACATATTTTCAATATTAGGTTATCAAGGTCAATGGAAAAGCCACTTTTCACACTTCCTGTGCTTCTCCCTCCTTAAAGTTACACAGGAGTCTCAATTTACAGAAACTATGACTGCTTGAGTCATAGAAAAGTTAGTGCTTGATCTTCAATTTACAGATACACAAGTAGGAAATACTATAGTTGCAAATTAAAATTAAAAATGGATTCTATTTTAAAAATACATATTTAAGTGCTTTTTATTAATAAATATAATCCTTACATTTTTAAAATACAGAACAGTTTTTTTTTAATAGTATTGTTTACTATTTCAAGGACCCAAAGTTCCTTGCCATCAAAGAGCTTACTTAGAATCTAGTGGGATAGAGGTGGTCATGAAAAGTCAAAAAACAAAAAGGCCAAAAGCAGAACATGCCTGCTGTCACAAAGAAATACCAACAAAGAGCTATGGGAGACAGGAGATCAAAGAAGGAAAAAAAACCAAAATCCTTTTATATATTGATCGATAAGGATTCACAGAGGAGGTGTAATTGAGTTGGGCCTTGAAGGAGCCAAAGGATTTTTTTTTTTATGTTTTTTTTTTATTGTGGTAAAAGTCACATAATATAAAACATACTATTTTAACCATATTTAACTGTACAGTTCAGTGGCACTAAGTACATTCACATTGTTGTGCAACTCTCACCATCATCCATCTCCCGAATTTTTCACCTTCCTAAACTGAAACTCTGTCCCCTTTAAACACTAGCTCCCCATTCCCCACACACCCCCCACCACGGCCCCTGGCATCTACCAATGTACTTTCTGACTCTATGAATTTGACTATTCTAGGTACCTCGCATAAGTGGAATCAAACAGTATTTGTCTGCACCTAATGTATATTGGAATGCATTTTTAAGGCTAACTTAATATATGTCCTGCAAACAGATTATACCTTTTTCTTCTCCTTGTACAGTAACCCCTCACCAGTCATGTACTTCATACATTTTAGTGTACATACATCAATCCCAATCTCCCAGTCCATCCCACCATACCACCTTGGTGTCCATATGTTCATTCTCTACGTCAGGATTTTGATAGGTGAAGACAGAATGGGAATGAGACCAACTCAGACAATGGACTCAGACAATGGACTCAGCAGAAAAAAGTAATGAAAGAAGCAAATCCCAAGGCGTATTTGGAAAAACACCTGCAGTCCCACCTGGCTGGAGTATAATACACAAGAAAAGCAATAGGTGAAAGGCTAGGTTGGGCCTGTATAGGCAGTAGTGATCTTGAATGACTATCTGAGGAGGATACAGAATTTAATACATTTAATTTTGTATGCTAAAGTGAACCACTGAAGGTTTTCTATTCAAGAATGACATAATTACGACATTTAAATGGTAAGGCTGTGTAGACTGGATCAGAGATGAGGAGAGATTAAAGAATAGACAATCTAGGTGACTCCTTCAGAAGTCCAAGTGACGGGTAATGAAGAGTCAGCTCGGGAAGAGGCAGTATCAGTGTCAAATGCAAAGAAGGAAGAGTGCTCCAACTACTGCAGAAGCAAATGTCTTAGACCGTTCAGGCTATATAACAAAATGCCATAGGCTGAGTGACTTAAACAATAGAAATGTATTTCTCACAGTTTTGGATGCTGGAAGTCTGAGATCAGGATGCCAGCTTGATCAGATTTTGGTAAGGGCCCTCTTATTGGCTTGTAGATAGCTATCCTCTCGCTATGTCCTCCCATGGTCACTGTCAAACCTTTGTCACCTTGTTGAATATTAACATCCTGAAAACCTTATCTTTAAATTCAGTCATGTTGATGGGTTAGGGCTTCAACATATGGAGTTTGAGGGGACACGGTTCCGTCCATGGTAGTGTGTATAACCTGTGGGACTTAGGGATTGGTTGGATATGAAAGGCACGTGACAGAGAAAAGGAGCAAAGAGAATCCTGAGGGTTGAAGACACAGACTCCCAGAAAGATGGTATCGTTCTTAGAAACAGGGAAGGCTGAAGGAAGAACAGGCTGCTGAGCAAGAGGACAGGGTGACAGGTTTTTTAAGACACATTAAGTTTGAGTTTCTGGCAGGATAATCAAGTGAAGATATGCATCAGACAACTAACTTATTCATGAAAGGTATGATTTTATGTGATATGCAAAAGAGTGAAAATTTACTTAACGTTAAAAATGAATGAACATTGTGGTAATAATAATTAGAACCAGCCCACATTACTGTACATTTAATCACACTTTGACTTGACAGAGAGGTGTAACATTAATAGAGCACTGGCTGTGTGGAAGCCCATATTGTTCGTAGTGAATGCCACATCCTGCTGCCCAGACTATGGTCAGCGATCCAGCAAATCAATGTTTGTATCTCAAGCACTTAGAGTGGTGTATGGCACAAAGTCCGGGATCTATAAATGCAGAATGAGTCACTCCCCAGGAAAAGAGGCTGAGTCATGGGCACTTCAACTAATTTCACCTCTAGACTTGGTATTATTCACATAAAACAACATCATAGGAAGCAAGGCACTAGGTATGGAGCCTAATGGAATGTTCTGAACATGTACGCTGACATGTTCACTGTAGCTGCTGTGACAATGCTTAGAAGTAGAGATTAAGGCTAAAGAGGAGCAGTTCCAGGCTGGGATTTTGTATCTCTGTCACCCATCTACTGTCACAACAGAGGGAAAAAAAAAAATAACCAGGTGATGCAGCAACTAAAAATAATAATAACTACATATTTGAATTGAAGAAGTTTTATATGCCTCAATTATGGAATTTGTTTTATGAAAACTACAGTACTATCTCTAGCACAAAAACAACAATACAGGAAATAACCTTTAATACAACCCAGGCATTGTATAAACTATGTTGCAACCATTATTAATTTAATCCTCACAAGAACAAATAAAGCAGATACCATTATTATTCCCAAGAGGAAACTAAGCTTATAAAGATTAACTATCTAGTACCTATGGATTAAGATTGGTAATTAATTGATTGTACAAAAATGCCATTTAATAAGGCAAAAAATGACAACTGTAGTCAGAGATAAGGTGAAATATATACATATATTTGGTATATGGCCTGTGTATATTTATATTTTTTTTTTCATTTTTTGTTTTTAAATTAAGACACTAATGGTTTTTCCTAACTGTGCAATTCCTTAAGGAATTCTGGCATATTCAAATTCAGGCAGAAACAATAAGGGTAAGCATGCTTTGGAAACACTAGAAGAAAACAAATGACAAAATTTTGAAGTAGAAAGCACCCAGACTCCTGTAGTTCTAAGCATTTTTACTGGGACAAAAATTTTGGAAGAGGCAGCATTTATTTTTTAAGAAATGTTTGCTGTATATGTATAACTGAATCACTTTGCTGTACACCTGGAAGTAACACAACATTGTAAATTAACTATACCTTAATATAACATAAAAATTAAATTAAAAAAAGAAAGAATTCCAAACTCAGAAAAAAAAAAAAGAAACTTTTTGCTGACACTACCTCAAAGGTCTATGGCAAAAAGGCCTAATATATTCTTATCCCAGATCCTTTCATTTTTCCTTCTTTGTAATTTTTGTATTATGGATGTTAGGCACATAAATTGTGTAAGAAGTTGATCTATTCAAGGCTTATGATGAAAAACCGCAGTAAGAAGTATGTTTTATTTGAGAGCTAAAATGTATCTGACTAATGCTATATTTATTTTGGTAATGAGATAGTACAGTTGAGTGAAGATGGAATCTGCAAAAGCCAATAAGCTTATTTTTTGCAGTATGAAAATCTATCTGCTCGCTCAGATGATTAGTCTTTAAAGTCTAAAGTTGCCTTTGAAATGGCTTTGTAGTAAAGTGAATGCATTATCAACTACTTGTTCAAAATCTTTAATGGAGCACCTTCTCATCAATACTTGGATTTACAACTGAGATTTGAAAAGATGTGGGATATCTATGAGGCATTCATTGAGCAGGCAGTATGTACCTTGGGTCTAACATCAGGATGTTTTTTAAGATTAATGCTACAACCTAGATTTTTTTTCTAATTCAGAAAGTACACATTCTCCTAAGATCATCAAAAGGCCATTTTGTCATCTCAGTTAAACTTGAATTTCAAAGGAATATAGGCAGTTATAGGCAATCCTTAAATAATAAAGTGAACCTCTTCCCCAAAGCTCTAATTTCCTGAAAACTCTAGTAAGGCACTAAGAAGCCAAACTGGAGCATTCCACACATTTCTGGACCCACTTCTCTGAGTCAGAGGCTTTCTCCAGGGTGAATCCAGGGGTATTTAACTCCTACACATGTTGTTATTATAACTAATTTCCAACATAATTTAATTAATTTAATAAAAAAATTTCAACCCCCCCCAAAGAGGTATAAAAGGATTGACTTCAGAACTATTTATTGAATATTATAAAGAACATTTTCATCAATATTAATATTCTTGTCACATTGCATGTTATATACAAGGAACCAAAAATGAGGTCAGAATTTATACATTACAATCAAAAATCCTACGTCTGGAACAAATAACAGCTACAACAAAATTTAGGATTTCCTGTAAGTCTAAAAGCATTCATGTAGAAAACATCTGCTGTTACCACATGTTAAATATTAAGTAGTTTCTCAGACTCTGTCATCCCTCAACTGTACTAATCAAGGGTTAGAGTTTCAAATTTTCCCTGAAGTAACAGTGGACCAAAAAGCATTATAGTAGAATAAAAATAGCTTAAATTAACTGAACATCTTTTCCCTAACATTCACACACAGGTAGTCCTATACTTATAATCTGTTAACCATTTATTTAAAACTATAAGGAAAATATTGCAAATGGTGGTTAAATTCCTCATCTGGTCTATTTAAACCTTAGTATAACTGAAGTAGTAACTGCATAGCTAAATTAAACGTTGATGTGGCCTGACTGTGATGCAAGACACAGCTTCATCATGATTTTACTGTAAGAACGTTTTCCCAAGCAAATGGAGTACAGTGGGGAATTAGTTATTCACTCTTTTGACTAATGATTTTTGAATAACTGCTTCATGGCAGGCAGTTTTCTAAGGACTGGGATAGAATGGTGGGCAATAAGTTACCAAAAGTTTCCTGTCCTTTTGGAGCTTGATTCCCTTGTGAACATAAGTACATAAGAGAATGATGACCTCTATAAGGAAAATAAAGCAGGGTAGGGGGTGAGTGAATGAATGGTGGTGGGAGCTTTCTCCATGCCCAATTTCAGCAGCAAGAAAGAGGGAGAAGCTGAAGTGACATTTATCACAGCAAGAAAGCTAGACCCTCACCTGCTGCTTTTTCAGACGAAAACATTTCAACGGGCAGATCCTTGACCTACAACTGTCTTTAAGTTGGAAAGTATAAATATAGCAAATACATGTGAATTCTGAAAGTGCACGAAAAGTGCAATTAGGGAACTAGTGTGGGTTTTACTAGTTGTGTTGGTGCCAACGCTAAAACTAACATCTTATATGTGTAGGACATTAAGTTTTTTCACATATATAGTCTTGCTTAATCCTGTAAACTAAGGTACCTTTATTGACCTAGATTTAGTTGGCTCTAACTCGTTATCAGACATGACACCTGCTTTCCAATGAAAGGTAATCTCTAGTACGGGTTATCTTCAATTGTTAGCTTGCCAAAGTGTCAAGCGTCATGCAAGAAAGAAAATAATCGAGAGACAAAAGGAAACAAATGACCTAATGTTTGATATCCTTATGAAATAAAATGTTTCCAAATAATAGCATGTGCTTCATTTACAAACCTTTGACATAATCAAAAAAAAAAAATGGTTACAGAAGGTGGGATCTGTAATCCATCCATAATGAATTGATTAACTCTTATTGCTTGGACCAGGCACAAAATCATTTACAATATACCACTGACTGATAAAGTTCCTCTTGGTACACACATCTTCAACCAGTTAGCAGAGAAGGAAATAAGCTTTGACAGCAGTCAGGCAACACCAAAATGCTGTCCCAAGTGACTCATATGAGCACAGCCAGCACTAGCCTGTACAGCAGGTCACCTTGTCACTTCTCAGAGCACTCGGTGTTTGATGGCCCTAGTGCCACAGCAGAGTAACTGTATACACTCTTTAGCACTAGAGAAAGTCAACAGGCCCTTCCCTGTCTGTAATGAGGAACTCAATTACCAACTTCTGTTGTGTGTGTGTCAGGGTTGCAGTCATGCTGCACAATTGCTATTGTGTTTCCATCTGCCAGTTTCAGTGAGCTTTGGAAACAGAGCTAGAAGACTTAAGTTCTTTCACACACAATTTTTTTTTAACTATTCCTAATAGTTGGCAAGGGACATTTAAATAACTGAGGAGAGGGTGGGAGGGAGATGCAAGAGGGAGGAGATATGAGGATATATGTATACATATAGGTGATTCACTTTGTTATACAGCAGAAACTAACACACCATTGTAAAACAATTATACTCCAATAAAAGATGTTAAAAAAAAAAGAAAAATAAATAAATAAATAAATAAATAACTGGGGAGGCATTATTTTCTAGCCAATCCCAAATCAAGAAGGCCAAGTTGCTAAAGGAAGAGTGAAAACACAAAATAAGTATGTCCTGACTTGCAATACTTCATTCCCAAGCAAATGCATTGAGAAAGATAAGATTCAGTGTTAGTGATGCATCAAAGAAACTACCTTGACTTCCTGGTACAGAAATGAAAAATATCAACCACATATCAGTAAACGTTCACTGCTGTAAGAAGGCAGCCTGTGCTTCCTACTGCATTCAGGGCAAGTTAGTTTACTGTTTTAACAGTCAATACAAATGGCACCCATAAGAGTTAAAACATTTTTTTTCCAAACACAAAAGAATTTTTCTTTATAACATCCTTAGATGGATTAGAGGGTCTAAGGGTCTTTACTCTTATTTTTGAAAACGAGAATCAGCTTGAGAAGATTAAAGGAATGTCCTAAGGTCATCTAAATTGTCAGAAACATGATAAGCACCAAGTTTCCTGATGGGATGATAACCTGGGTAAAGCTAAAGGAACTGGCAGAAAATGCTGCATAATCAATCTTCTGGAAGGGCTCTGTGGAAGGGCTCTGAGGCCTCTAAGAAAATCTCTCCCAGCTGTCACCCACCTTTCCAGGCTCCATGCATTCTATTTAATCTTCCCCATGACGAAAGGATGGTTAAAAGTAAATGGTGTCTGCTCTCTGAAGGCAAAGCACACTGATGTGATTTGGAAATTTTTCAAATGATTACTACAAAGTCTGGTATTGCCGTAAGGCAAATTGAGCAGTGAATTATGACATTTTGACCTCTACTTTCAAAACACATTTTTTCCTATATATAAACAGGACCATAATAGGTACGATGTACCAACAAAACATAGTAAGTAATTTCAAGAACAACTTTTTTTTCAACAAAGGGTAAATGTGCCATTGAATCTTGGTACTAGTACTAGTCAAAAAAATCAACATTAAAACACTGTACGTTTTTCAATGCTGGGATTTTTTTCTTTTAGATTTATCTCACTTTTCTGTATTTGTAAGTTTTTTTTAAAATGAACATGCATTATATCTATCAATAAAAATATAAGCAACATGCATTATAGCTAGCAATAAAAATATAAGCAAAAATATTTGTTATAAAATATTTTTCCTCTGTTGTTACAGTACAGAAGTCCTGCATTAAGAAAATATTCTAAAAACAGAATTTCAGATCATGTTGACAGTCATTAGCGTGATATCAATAATTTAGATTTTAAAAAGTCTTAAGGGCACCTTCATGACTTTATTTCTAAAGGCATTGCTCTATTAACATGCAACTTTGTGCTTCTGTTTCTAAGTTCTAAAATAAGGATACTAAAATCCACTCCTACTTAATTGCTAGGGCAAGTGTAGCAGTAACAAGATAACAATCACAGGAATAATAAGACAATTACAACCTGTTTCAGGTGGTAATATTTCCTCAAAAACCGGCAATGATTCTGACAAAGTGGATAGTTCATTTTAATCAGAATACTATCATGTGGTTTATTAGTATTCAAATGTTATTACTACAAATATTTTTTAATCTTCCAGAAGCAAACAAAATTCAAGGCAGCTGGTGAGATGGAAAGAGCCCAAGCTATGTGTTTGAATCCCACAATTTTCTTAGAAGTTAGTGTTTAAGTACGTCTGAGCCTCAGTCTCCTCATTTTTAGAATGGGGATAACAGTACCTATTTCCCAGAGTACTTTGAGGATTTAATGAGATAATATGTTCACAGCCAATCAGAAAGTTTGGCATATAACAGGGGCTCCGTAAATAAATTTTCTTTATTCTATAACATGCTTGTGCAAGTCTGCTTACATTTTGTGACTGATACTTATCCTCACTAATAATATATTGCCCCATATGTCAAATGACAAAGTGTTGACCTAGTTTTTCCTAAGGTTGACTCTGATAGGCTAAATGTACTAACAAGGAAGTCAATGAAGATGATATTGGATTTCTGATGGTGACATTAATGATTTTACTTAATATAAGGCTTAACTATCCATGATTACTCTCTTTGTTTTCCATCAGCATAAACTTACACACTATGCAAATATTCTATATATCTACACTGTGCAGGGTTGGATGTTATGTGATCTAAGAGATACAAGGTATGCAAAGCACTCCATCTTCAAAGAGTTACAATTTAGTAAGAGCTAAAACACATGGTCAATCTTTATAACGGAACTACAAATATTATTATGAATAGATGGGGTGATTCTACTACTGTCTTTGAGATTCTGGTCAAATCACTTAACCTTAGCTTTTCCTACGTGCGTTCTCTTGTAAGATTTATTCATATGCATAAGAATACATTTTTGGGGGAAAAAATGAATAGGATTTTTATATACTTTAACTCAGAAAAAAACTGTAACATCATAAACTTTATATGAACAAGAAGTTGATGCAAGCCAACTGTCCTTTTACTTATATTGTGAGTTAATAAATGCTTTATAACAAAGGAGAGGATAGGTTTAGAACTAAAACGTATCCAAATTCTATCTTCTGAATAAAAATCTATCATCATATTTCCCTTTGTTTTAGAAACCTAAAGACAACCTGGCTTCATAATTAAGGGACCTAAGTCAGGGATCTTCACGTATATGTTGGTATAACACCTCCTCTTCCTTCTTCGGGAGTTGAATTCACCTTTTTTTTGTGGGGACCCAATTTTACATGTTTTAGATGGGGTTGACAGCACACCATCCAATCCCACCCCAGCCATAGGAAAATACAGGTCAATTCATGGACTCCATTCTTTGGACACACGGATTGAGTACTGGGAATTCAGAACAAACTAAGCTAGGGTGGCCACTGTGATGCACTGCCAAAAGACATGTCTCAGCTGTGGGAAGTGCTGTCAGTAGTAGAAGCTCAGTGTTGGGCCCCTTCAGATTGCCTCTCTTTCC
>NW_006787533.1:491669-591450 GCF_000442215.2 Lipotes vexillifer
CCCTGGGTGACCCACATCCAATGATGGATCCACTCAGGGATGTAAAGACCCAGCCACCTTCACCCAATGGGAGGCAACTCTGAAAAGCATTCTCTCATTGGGGGAGTCTGTCACTGGGCCAGCACAGCAGCTCAACTTCTCCCTCTGCCCACTCCAGTTTCTCTCTGTCTTCCATTAGCATTGATCCCAACAAATATCCTGTCAGCTAATCTCTGTCTCAGAGTCGGCCTCATAGAAACCCAATTTGTGACACAAGCCAAAGGGAGTCTTCCCCTACAGAGAATGCTGCAGGGAGACAGTTTCTTTACCACTGGGTTAACTATGTTACAATCATGGCAGCTTGAAGCTGCTGTTATCTATCTTTTCACCACAGAAAGGTTCATCCTGAGGTTCACCGCCTCAGGATGAACCCAGTAATTCAAGATGAAACAGAGCAGAGGGGACTGGAGAGAGAATGGGAGGGGGAGGCAGAGAGGGAGGAAAGGCGAGAGGAAGAGAGACAGGGAGAGACAGGGACAGGGAGAGGGAGAAAGAGAACACAAGAAAGTGACAGCAGAACAAGAACAAGACTGATGTAATGATTTCATTGGAAAACCTGGATCCTGCTGTCCCTGTACCAGTAGCACTTCTGGATATTTTTATTTTAGTTTAAGCTTATTTAAGTTTTTTCCTATTTATACATGAAAGATAATGATTACTAGGGTAAATACTGATATCAAATCTTATAATTAACTTCAAATAATATGTTTTGACTGACACATAAAGCAGGGTCATGTTTGTCCAATGCCTGCCAATGGACTATAACAAAAGTAGGTATAAGAAAAAGAAAGTTTTAGACCATCTTGACTGCAAGTTACTTTCTAAAGCAAAAAATATGTGATTCCAACAACAAATAAAGCAACACTAGCTTATAATCATACTTGAATATTTTGCCACGTATCCATAGACTCAGCCAGCAATTCAACACTATTCAAAAGTAAATGTAAAAAACAAAAAAGTATACAATAGCCTTCTTGTTCCTTGTGTAAACTAGAATCTAGTAATTTACCTCCAAATGGAATAAAAGGTTCTAGTTAATAAATCCAATTAGTTATAGTACCCAATGGAGTCTACCAATCTAGAAGACTAAATTATTATATTCTCAAGTTCCTTCTCCTAAGGAAGTATCTCATCTTTGGCTGAACATCATCATGCTTTCCCTTTGATACACTGATTGTCTACTTATTTTAAGTTTTAATTAACTACTCTTAGTCAATGTGCAAACTTCACTAAAATCCTATCAGCTATTTCAGTATGTACATTACTAAGTAAGGAATGGTGAGGAAAATTGTGAAAAATTTCAAATGCAGCTTCAACTGTCACACCATAATTAAATTTATATGACTTATTCAAGTAAAACAGAGGAAACAGCAGCAGTAATAAAAAAGTTCATGAGTTCAATAGTACAAAAATAATTTGGGCTTCCTACTAGTAATTCAATTTTATTTTGATGTATACTTTGGAAAAGGTTGTAATGTTCAACTATTACACCTGCTGAGGCTGAGAGGTTATGATTGACAGTCTTTCTTAAAGATTTAATTAACAAACTAAAAATTTATTTGGCTGCATTTTTTTCTTCCTTTTTTTTGGTGATGGAACACTGAGTACTAACATATTTTTTAATCTTTTTTTATTGGAATATAATTGCTTTACAATGTTGTGTTAGTTTCTGCTGTACAACAAAGTAAATCAGCTATATGTATACATATATCTCCTCCCTGGTGGACCTCCTTCCCACCCAGCCCCCCATCCCACCCATCTAGGTCATCACAGAACATCGAGCTAAGCTCCCTGTGCTAAAATATCTACAAACAATAAATGCTGGAGAGGGTGTGGAGAAAAGGGAACCCTCTTGCACTGTTGGTGGGAATGTAAATTGATACAGCCACTGTGGAGAACAGTATGGAGGTTCCTTAAAAACCTAACATATTGTTTCATATAGTGCAAAGTTATGATGCTTTCCATCTCAAGCTAGAAACAGATCTACTGCATTTAAATACCAAAATCTTTGAATATTTCTGTAATTTTTTGTCTCCAACCTCTTATTACTCATTCATGTACCATGCCCTTGGCTCAGAGAACTCTCTGAAGTCAGCACTGTCACTTTAAGAGATAGGAACCAGCCCAGCAAATCTAACTACCTTATCATTTGAGCATGAGATTTTTCAGCTCTTTCGTTATTGAGTGTCTAGTCCTATACAACTGATCAAATAATATCTTTATTAGTGTAAAGATAAATAAATAAAATACAGATAAATAGTGTAGCTCAATAAAGTTGAACTACACTAATCAAATCGTAAAATGACTTAAAATATAATTACATTGACCCTTGATGGAGTAGTGTAAATATCAGTGTAGTTGCTGTAATGAAGTTTTATATAAATTATCTATAGTATTAACAACATTATTTCAGCAGATTCCTATGACAATTTCAGTGAAAACCCACAGAATTCCTTCTTTGGTTAATTCTAATTAAATATAGAGCCTTATAAAAATGAGAGATGTGCATCCTTTGCAAAACTACTTAAAGGAAAATAATCACTTGCTTTTGTAACTTGAAAATAAATCAGTATATGCTAGGACATCAGAAATTAATATTCATCTTATTCATTATTCAGAACACTTTGCTAACTGTTTCTCAATAAAGAAAACTGTTTAAGTGAAGGCAAGTCAATAAAACTGTGTGACTGGGTAAATGCTAGATACTTCTTTACAAAGTTGTCTTGGAAAAGTCTATTCACCTTATTGAATTTCATCTCTAGTTACAGTGAAGAAGTCCAGTAAAATATAGGCAACTCCTTCAAATTTAAGACAAATATCCCAGGACATCAATTAAAAAAATGTATATTCAGATAATTAGTACTGGAGAAGAAATGGGAAACATACCAGCAAAGTAAAAATGTAGAACCTTATAGTGATTTGAAGATAGCCATTGTCAAGTTACCAGTTTGAAGATACCTACTGCAAGTTGGCATTTTAATAATGTATGATAAACCCCAGCAGAAACTGGTGCCTGCCTGACATACATTTGGAAAGTGGATTGTGCAACAAGAGAGTCAAGGTAGCTGTGATGTGCTGGGTGTCAAGGACACAACAGTCTTTTACTGTTCGTATTTCAAGATCTTCTCAAGTGAGGTTTTATAAGCTGTATTTCAAATATCCAGAAACACTGTGAAGACTTGGCAGTACTAAATATTTGCCTTTAGTTAGCTAAATACGTTAATACACACTGAATATTCTATGTTGGGCACTGTTCTAAGTACTTTAAATATGTTAATTCACATGGTCCTTTCAATAAACTTGAGGTAGATAATATTATGGTCACCCCCGTTTTAAAGATGAGATACTAAGCACTAAAGGTCACATATAAGAGCCATGATCAGGATTTGAATCTGAGCTGTTTGATTTCAGAAGCTGGGCTCCTGACCACTGTAACTGGTGCCCTTCCTTTACAGGTAACTATAGCAATAATGACATGTTTATTACGATTTTTTGTTTTTCCTTTTCTTCTCCCCATACCTAACTGACCTAAACCAGGCTCTTCAAAACTTTGGCCTGAGTGGTACTTTCCTAATGCAACCGAATTAGAGTAATCTAGCAATATTTTTAATGTCAGAACTGTCACAGAGGAGAGGGAGAGCCAAGGAGAAGAGAGAGGTGGGGAAGAGATGGAGACAGAGACAGACTTAAATATCCATTTAAAATCCATTTTGCTTCGGTTAAAGAATAACCTAATGCTCTTTTTTCCCCACTAAGTGTAATTATAAAGGATTTAAGGCATAGTAAGTAAGCCTCATATGTATGTAGCTAAACCAATAGAAAGAAAAGAACTTGTTTTATTTTTATTCTGTTCTTGAGAATAAAGATTCAATTGATTCAATTGTAAAGATACAATTGATTTTGTAAAGATAGAGCCATACTTAGGTATTACAGTTTGGTTTCTTCACATTCAGTTGTTCTGGTTATTTATTTTTTACATGACTCTTTATTTTGAAATTGTTTAAACCTCACAAGAGGTGGCAAAATTGGCCCCGGGTTATTGCGTACTTTTCACCCAGCATCCTGCAATTCCTTCATTCATTTTTTTGCATGAGAGAAAGTGAATGGATCTCTTTCTTTGTTTCCAAATCTACCATCTGAAAAGCAGAGACAATAACACTTGTGCAGGAGGCATGCCCCTGGCCTGCAAGGTGGCTTCACTGCAGACTCTTGAAGAAGCCGAACAGATGCAGTCAAACCCTGGCCTTGAACGTGAAACCTGCTGGCAACCCGCCCTCGCACAGGATGGTCCTCGTCACGGGTGCCAACAAGACTTGGCCTCATTTAAAAAGAAAAATAGTTCAGCCAATCTTTGTGGTGAAGTTTCTGAATGCGTAACTGAATTCAATTAAGACAGGAAAAAGGATTTGCCTTAATACACACAGAATGAAAAAAATCTTTTGTATTTTTCCCTCCCAAGAGCTCACTTTTCTCGCATGAAAAAAGACGTTTCGTTTGGTATATAAGGAAGATGAATTGTAAAAAAGAAAACTTAAAAGGCTTTGTATCAAGACAGGTCACATTCAAGAGCAATATTTAGGTGTTGGGTTAAGAGAACAGCTGACACAATTAAGGACTGGATGTGCAGCTTATGGTTGAAAAGAAATTAAAGAGCATTTAATCTTATGGACATTGTGTATTTTTCAAGAAATAAAACCTCCAATGTTGCTTTTTCCAGACGGTTAGTGGAAAAGCTCTGAGACTGTTTTGTGTTTTTTTGTGCGGTACGCGGGCCTCTCACTGCTGTGGCCTCTCCCGTTGCGGAGCACAGGCTCCGGACGCGCAGGCTCAGCGGCCATGGCTCACGGGCCCAGCCGCTCCGCGGCAGGTGGGATCTTCCCGGACCGCGGCACGAACCCGTGTCCCCTGCATCTGCAGGCGGACTCTCAACCACTGCACCACCAGGGAAGCACGACACTGTTTTATTTACCTCGGGTTCTCTGTCCAGTTTTAATCTCCATTAGCGAAATGGGGCTTTGACCAGAATAGTATGTTTCACTTTCAAGATAGCTAGTGGTAAGCAGTGATGTATTTCCTAAACGACGACCTGCATTGTAACTACAGAAGAATGAAAAAAAAAAAAAAACAAAACAATTGTGGGGCGACCGCTTCAGGTTTGGGTATTTTACCTCCTTCTGTGGATGAACCTCTTTCTTCAGCATCTGTTCACCGAGATGCTTCATTCCAAAGTAAGGGAGACAATCTCATGTTAGAAGTCAATGAATCTTATTTCTAACTCACTGCTATCTCTTTGAGATGGACATGACTCTTATTTCCAAAATTAAGATCTACAATCATGTCCTCGGAGAAGGCCCTAGCTTAAAATTCATAACAATTTTTTTTTAACTTTTTTTTGGGGGGAGCTGCATTGGGTCTTAGTTGCGGCACGCAGAATCTTCATTGAGCCATTAGGGATCTTTCGTTGCAAGCACCAGCTTCTCTCTAATTGTGGTGTGTGGGCTTCTATCTAGTTGTGGCGTGCGGGTTTTCTCTCTCTAGTTGTGGCACGCGGGCTTCAGGGAGCATGGGCTCTGTAGTTTGCAGCATGCAGGCTCTCTCGTTGAAGCATGAGAGCTCAGTAGTTGTGATGCATGGGCTTAGTTGCCCCCATGGCATGTGGGATCTTAGTTCCCTGACCAGGGATCAAACCCACGCCCCCTGCATTGGAAGGCAGATTCTTTACCACTGGACCACCAGGGAAGTCCCTAAAATTCATAGCAATTTTTAAAGGATTTTTTAAATGTTTGTTTACTCTAAAGGCTTTCCTCTATCTTGGAAGATAAAGAATTTGTTTCTTAAGACAAGAAGTTCTCACTATAATAAAATACATTCAACATAAAAGGATAAAATTACTTTACTATTGAAAGTGTCTTCTCTGAGGGAGAAGAAACAGAAGTTTTGCTAAAAGCACAGCATGTACTAACTGACTTCATATTAGTTCTCTCTTACAGTGTTCCTAGATACTCTTCATAGAAGGCTCTAGAATGCTACATCATGACCCACTCTATTTATGTCTCTTGTTGTAATTAGCATATATATGTCAACAAAGCTGAGATAATTGTATAACATTAAAATACGAAATGTGCGAAAAAACAGAAGAAGGCAGAGACACAAACACTGATACTCATTTAGAATTGATACATAAATAGAAGCTAGGAACTATAGTTCAAAAAAAATTATTTTTAATGTATATGCATAAAATGAGAAAAGTGGTTGTTCCCATTTGAACATAGGAATATTGATTTGACCTCTAAGTTGTACTTCACTATTGGACATAATTTCTGGTTATAAGTTTTGTAAGGCTTTTCCTATTATATATATCCTTAGTTAAAATAAAAATATACCTATTACACATTTATTACTAAATAAATTTTTTTTTTTTGCCTTAATGTTATGAAAGATTGTGCTCTCAGGACAACTGCATTGGGGTAGGAAAGAAAGGGAGCACTTTACTTGGCTTTTCAGTTGAGCTGAATACAGTGGTTTAAATAAAAAGAGGAAGAATAAAATTCCATCCATAATTTATATTTTTTGCAATAAATAAAAGACAAAATCTTACAAATATGTATCTTTAAGAACTGATTAGAAGGTTGTTTTACATTCACTAACTTGTGATTTATCTATGATACGTATATGTGCATAATTACATAGTAGGATGTTACGTCCTTAACGAAAACTTCATTACATAAGCAAATTGTTTCACTATAATAGATTGCATTTAAGGATATATAACTATAAATCAACCTTTCAGTCTGCTGGACCAATATAAGGAATAGAGCTAAAACTCACTCCTCTTCATACACATAGAGAATTATTAGGTAGAGAAAATATGCTTTCAACTCAAGGAAGGGTAACATAGTGAAAAGCCATCACTTGCAAAAGTCTCTCTTTTAAAATATATTTGAAATTATACCGGTTAGGAGGTAAAGGATAAATCACAGCTAAATTGTATTCAGAAATGCTGTTGTTTGAATTAAGAAAATGATCTGCGCTCTCTTTGTGCCTATTTATAGGTTTAAAGTGTATGTATATAGGTAAGCTTGAAGTAACAATTTCCATGCATTTTACTCACTGTGTAGTAAAATATAACTTAATTTTATTTATCTGAAAATTACCTATTTCAAACTGCAAGCAGCATCCCTTTGTCCTATTATTTTGTGACCTAGTGAAGTTGCTATTTGTTATTTATATGCACATTTAATTTTTGTAGTAATGTTTATTTTTAAAATAACACATTATATTTGTAATATTTAACATACAAAATTTGCAGTATCTTTGTAAAAATATATACAAAAAACAGCTTCCCCCTCTCTCTTTCTCATAACAATACTGATCTCCAAATGTGGGAGTACTGAATATAATGGGAAACCGTTTGTCAGAAACCAATACTGATAATTTTCCTATAGATTATGTATTGTTCCTGGGCTAATGGAATAATCAATCATTAACTCTTTTAAAAGCTATATGATTGCCTTTCTTCTATCAAATAAATTATATGAAGAACTCATAATTTTCCTTCTGGCTAAGAAAAAATATCCAGCTGATAAAACATATGCACTAAAGTCACTGTCTTCAGGCACTTACCACATTTGGCTCCCCTGAATTGCAATGACTTCCTAAAAGTTAGATCAAAGTGAAGTACACCTTCAAAGATCAAACCACAAATCAGCTGTAACCAAAATTGCTTTGGTTCACCTCCTGGCAGAATGCCCGTATCTCAAGCTCTTCTTGGGTTAACCACTATAGGGTACATCTAAGGTAATGAACACTCATTTCTAAATTTGACCCCGGATTGGTTCAATGTCAGAAAACACCACGAATCAGGTTTGTGAAATGTAAGTAAAGCACCAGGAGGTAGACCCTCAACTGGTGAAACCAAAGAAAATAGTAATGCAAGGACTGCATGGGGTAAATAAATACAGTAAGCTGGAAATATTAATATTTTCCCCAGTGAAATCTTAAGAGGAAATACACGATACTATTTTTTTTTTTCTTTTCCACGATACTATTTTTGTTTTTTTTTTGTTTGTTTGTTTTTTTTGTTTGTTTTTCTTGCGTTATGCGGGCCTCTCACTGTCGTGGCCTCTCCCATTTGCGGAGCACAGGCTCCGGACGCGCAGGCCCAGCGGCCATGGCTCACGGGCCCAGCCGCTCCGCGGCATGTGGGATCCTCCCGAAACGGGGCACGAACCCGCGTCTCCTGCATCGGCAGGCGGACTCTCAAGCACTGCGCCACCAGGGAAGCCCCACGATACTATTTTTAAAGAATACATGCTATGAAACTCCAAGGGTATAAATATGTGTTCGGTCATTGACAAGGTGTTATTAAGAGAGTATTTTATAATTTTAGTTTTATTCTCCAGTATGTTCTAATTTATTATTAGTTGTTTCATATCTAAGTTCTGTATTAAATATGTCATAAACTAGTCTCATACACACTTCGGAGGGCTCTATTAAGAATTTTTGTAACTTTTTACTTAATAGGCCAAAACTGTCTTATAAGGGTAGACAACTGTACATCTCTATTGTATCTCCTATCTATTTCTCTTCCCAAGCACAAAATTTTAAGTTAAAATTCAGACATTTCAGAATGATAAATCATACTATAAAGTTGTACAGATCCCCTGATGAAAACATTTTTGATTAATGTAAAACCCTCAAATATATATGCGCCTTCTTCCCCCTAGGCTCTGCTCTAGCCTCTTCACTCTCAAGTCCCGAACTCTGTAACAAATGGATTTTCATCAACTAATTAATCTCCATAAAAATACTCAGAAAAATGAAGGAAAAAATCATTTCTACTTGTAGATACATCTTCTAAATGTAACTGAGTAGAAAGCTATAATTCAGCTTTTGATCACTTATTTTCACAGTAAAGAATAATTATTGCACACCACAGCTTGCCAATCACTGTATAAAACATGTGGGATTCACAGAAGAACAAAACACAGTTCCAGTGATGATATTAGGTAGTGGAGACAGACCAGACCAAACACACCACTGTATTAGGTATAACGTCCAGTAATGGTTGAGGTGCGGACAATGTGACCTTGAGAAGGGTCTGACCCAAGGTAGGCCAGAGAGCAGTACCCTGGTCCTGGAACTCAGTTCGCAATCCTAGCCATCAAAACTCTCAGTCTGATACTGGGAGAATCAGAAGAATGTAAAACAATAAATATATATCCAAACCACCCGGAATCCCTTCATATTGGTTTGACAATTGCCAATCCATTAATTTTCTTTTCTATAAAACAAGACTAGACTTGAAGATCTCGAAACTCCCTTCTAACTCAATGCTAGGATTTTATCAAATAGTGTAACTATTTGATACAAATTTACAGTTGTCTGTTCTTATATGCAAAACAGTGACAAAGCAATTTCAGTATTGGCAATAACTTTCTTTTGAGTGGTCCGAACCATTCATTTCTGTGTTACACAAACCTCTGCTTTTATTCCTCCTCCCTCAAACCCGTTTCAGGGGGCAAATAGTCAATAGTAATTAGTGTTTAACTTCTCTTTCAGTACGAAGAGACATTTCAAGGTTGATGCGTCTGTCAATAATTTGATGGATTTTTCTTTCAATCTTTTGGAAATGAAAAGTGTGGATTGAAAGCTTTTGCTTTTCCTGAGAGTCACCTAGCCCTGAGCTTTAGGAGGGTCACTTTACAAGTCCAGCAAAACTCAGGGCTGGCTCCCTGAGTTAGAACTCTGGCCAAAACGACACAGAAAGCCTAACTCTACTTTTCAGCTTGCTGCTATATACCTGCAGTAATCCTAAGGGACCCATTTCTCCTTAAAAAACCAAGTTGCCGACTTAAATCCCTGGCTACTGGCCCAGACACACATATGCTCTGAGAGCATCACTAGTAATATCCCAGAGGGGCTCCAAATGAAAATTAAAAACCAATTGCTTGGGCTTCCCTGGTGGCGCAGTGGTTGAGAGTCCGCCTGCCGATGCAGGGGACACGGGTTCGTGCCCCGGTCCGGGAAGATCCCAAATGCCGCGGAGCGGCTGGGCCCGTGAGCCATGGCCTCTGAGCCTGCGCGTCCGGAGCCTGTGCTCCGCAACGGGAGAGGCCTCAGCGGTGAGAGGCCCGCGTACCGCAAAAAAAAAAAAAATCAATTGCTCTATAATATGTATTTGCCTGCTTTTCATAACATATCTAGCATATTAACCCTAGTGGAAACTCTTTACAATGAAGAGGAAGGGAGTAAACAGCAGCTTAACTGACTGTGAAACCCTTTTAACTGTAAAATTTGACTTATCCCTCTTCACCGTAGCAGCGAGAATGAAATATCTCATTTACGAGAGCTTCTGTTAGGACTTTTTAAAGCCAGAAAATGCTAGAGACCAGGCTTATGTGTTTTCAAGGTTATCATTAAAATGTTTCCTTATTTGGCGTTTTTAAAAGTAACAACCCCTTATTCTCAAAGAATGGTAAACACTTTCGAGGTAATAACATACATCCAATGAAGGAAAGTGAACTTCCTTGTAGAATATGTTTCTTTTCCCTCTTTATTCTGTTATTAAATGGGGGGGGAAGGCAGGAGCATGATACAAATTATTGAAGTATTTGGATACAATGCTCCCACTGCTTTAAAAAACTTTTAGTAAGTAATCTTAAGATACTAACCTCCTTTACTAAATTTACCTACAATTTTAGAACAATTGATCAACAACTAATTACTATCTGTCCCCTTCCACAGAAGCTGCTACCTTTATTTATTAATTCTCTGTAACTATTATTTAACTATTAATTAATCCTCTGTAACTAGTGATATTAATATGTATATAATGTATGAATATGTTAAATATATGCCAGACCATGGTAGGTACCGGGGAGATCATGGTGACCAAAAAAAGACTCAGTTTCCACTTTCAAAAGGCTTATAATCTCATAACGGACACAGGTATTAATAAAATAATCAAATAATCAATATTTAAAATAGTTCTAAAGTAATTAAGAACTGAAAGAGGTGTTCTGAGGAAAAAGAACATGAAATGGTTCGGGTCCTTAGGATTCCCTGAATGTGTAGGATGAATCAGAGTTAACCAGAAAGAGGGAAAGTGGGTGAAAGCATGAACTAGAAGAAACTGCATAGAGCCAAAGAAAGGAGAAAGGAGGCAAATTTGAGTAAATTGTGGCAAAGTGGAGACTGGTGTGAGACTAAGGAAGCAGACAAGAGTCAGACCATCTGGAACCTTGTAACCCAGGGGAAGATCTGTATTTATACCAGAAGACAAATGGGAAGCCACTAAAGACCTTTATTCAGGGACATGGAAACTGACAGATTTGTGTTTTTACAAAATTACTCTACTCCAATATGGTGGACACGTAGAAGGGCAGGTAGAGTGGATGCAGGGAAGTTGGTTAGTAAGAGGTTATTAAAGCAAGACTTTGTGTTCCTTAGATAGAATAAAGGGAGAAAGACCTCATGCAAGTGGTTTGACCCTCAGAAAGGTGTTCACTTTGGGAATCCAGGTGTCTTAGTCTGGGGAGACGATGGACCAGAGAGGTAGTGTGGCCACACTCAGTCCCCCTAGCTAACCTTGGAGTTGAAAGCATAATGTGAATCGGAGCCAAGATGGAGACAGGACAGTCAAGGGTGTTGATGGGTTGAGGTTGAAAAACTGTTGGTGAGAAAGATGAGGCCTCTTACTGATTAGATTTTGCTATTGCCCACTGTGGTTCAGTGACATTACCTTTTTCAAACACAAGAAGGCGAAAGGGAATTATTGAAGAAAAAAAGTGTTTAATGAATTTTTTTCTAAATAGGGCAGAAGAGAAGTCTGCAAGAGGGAAGAAAACAAGCATGTGTAATTACAGTATAGCACAAGCTCAAGCTGCTAAAGAAGACACATTAATAATGCGCCCAGCTGGATAAATATACAAAAGCGCTTTGCCATATGTAAAATTTTTTTTTTATTTTTATTTTTTTGCTTTTAAAACAGTGCCAAGGGGCATTGCTCATCTATATGACAAGCTGTTTCCAATGATCATCTCTTCCTGCAGAGCATTTGCCTCACCCAAAGCATTGTTTGGATTTTCACTTCTTTCAATTACAAGTGTTTAAATTCAAACATGCTATACTAATTTTGAACACTGAAGATTTGCTGTATTAAAAAAATATGGGATGACTAAGTTCTGAAAGCAAACATATGTGTTTGATGCAGCAAACCATAATAAAACTGGTAGGTGGGCTCTTGAGAATGTAGACCCACAGTAGAACGGAAACTCATAGTTCTTGAGCACTTATTATTATAAGCCAGGCACTCTCACATTTACCATTTCATTTAATAGTCACCACTTGCCAGTGTGAAAAGAATTCAATTTTCCATTTTGCAGATGAAGAAAGTGCACTGAGTTAGTTAGTAAGTGGCAATGCTGGAATTCAAATCTTCCTGTGTGCAGCTGAAAGCCAAATTATTTTTATAATACTAGTCTGCAGGCATGAGCTACACTTGTTTAGGCAATTCTTAGTCTGAGCAGGAACCAAGGCACTGAAGGTGTGTGTGTGTGTGTGTGTGTGTGTGTGTGTGTGTGTGTGTGTGTGTGTGTGTGAGGGGCGGAGATAGAGAAATAGAGAAAGAGATGGAGAGACAAACAGGTTGATTGAGTGTGAAGGGAGGAAGCAGCATATCACTGCTTTTTCTCTTCCTAAGAAAATGGAGAAGAAAAGAAAGTAGGGCTCATTAGTCACCATCATAAACAGTATACTGTGCATACACTTACTTGAGTATGATCAAAAAGGGAGGTTTTTAAAAATGAAATATAAAAATTTGTGCCACATTAAAAACATCTGAGAGAACTAAGGATATTTAGCCTAAGGAAGAGGACTCAGAGAAGGGGTATGGTATTTATGTTCTCATCCTGGAACAACCATCCTATAGAGGAATATGAGACATATCGTGGGTAGTTTAAGAGAAGAGCTTACACAAATGAATGAAAACTGAAAGAACACGAGCTATGGCATGACTCTAAGAAGCTCTTTCTAGCAATGAGGAAAATGTGGTAAGCTGACTTAAGAGATAATGAGTTCCCCAACACTGGAGGAATTCAAATAAGGACTGAATGAACTCAGATCATAAATTTGTTTTAAAAGGATTCATGCATAAGTAATTGAACAAGATGATATCCAAGATCTTTTCTAACGCTCTGATTCTTATTAATCAAATTCCATGATCTGGTTCAGTCTGGGGCTCACAGTGTGGTCCTGATAGTAACATCTCCAGATGTTATCCTGGAACCTTCAGAAGTAACATATCCTGGAAATTCAGCACAACAGAGAAATGCTCCCACATGGCAGCCCCGGGTACTGGAGTAGTCAGAATGGCTCCAAGTCCCACCCACATTGCTTGGCTGCCCTGTGCCTCTGCTTCCTCTTTCCTCACCTAATAAGTAAGGGTAATGTGTATTCAGATTAAAGACATCTACATGGGATAATTGGATACAATCCATAAAACGCTTGGGCAAGGATACCGTATCATTATCTGTACAGTTTGCGCAAAGACACAAGAACCGTAAAACCTGTGAGGTTGAGAGTTGAAGGAATAAACTCCCAATCAGTTGAATCCAAGGCTTTGTGTGCTTAAAACACACTGTACTGAAAAAAATCCTCTTTTTAGTTTTCTTCAACATTCAATGACCTTGCTTGGAGAGATATGACACAATGAATAACCAGATAAGGCTGGCCCAAATCTTAGAGCAATTCTATTGAGAACAGACTATTCTCAAGGTAGAAGTTCACTCTTTCAAGAACCAAGTACCGAACCCCATTAGGTGCAAATACAAGCATGACAAAACAGACAGGGTTGGGAGGAGGTGATGAGCTCTGGTTGGGATATAGTAAGTTTGAAGTACCAGGGGAACATTCAGGGGAAAATGTGAACCGCCGGCTGGAAATATTAGGGATAGGGATGGCGGGGCATGGGGGAAGAGGGAGCTAATACTAGAGATTCCATTTCATTGGTGGCAAAGGCAGGCACTGATAGCTGATAGAATCTAATTTTCTTCTCAAATTTTACTCTACCAGTACTTTAGACAAAATCTGTGATAGTATTCTTTGGACTAAAAACTGTTTCTTCAAAAGTGTTACAGGATTTTTATAGGCACCAGCCTGTTCAAAGTTTGATGATATTTGAGTTTATATATTAAATGATAGCTTTAAGTAATCTGGCAAGGACATGTTCTCCGTAGCCTAGAATAACTGCCAGCATTTCTGACTCTTTTGACTCTTTGTCCAGTTGTCTTAACTGGGTCTAGACATTAGAAGACCTAGGCCTTCATCAGTGAAGAGGCTTGGTTTCACCATCACACTGCTCTTGGAAAATAACACATAGCTCATTGATGTACCTACTTAAAAAAAAAAAAAATCACACCTCTGGATACCATTAGAACAGAAAAGGCAAAACTCTCAAGAACAGTTCTCAAGAACTGACATGTGCCTTAAACCTCAGGGCATTTTCCAACTAAACTGTCGTTTAGAATGACAAAGAAGACATAAATTAGTGTTCACAACACTCTATAAGGAAATGAAATATAAGTTAAATGCCGAGTAGTTACATCCTAGTGTGGAAAAAGTATTATTGTTCTTGCAATAACTTAGATTATTAGAATGGAAAGAATTTTAAAAGCCAAGTTTACTTTTCAACGTGTGCTTACTTTATAGCCATGCAATTAACTTACCTTGAAGAAAGTAGACTGGAAATTCATTTTCTGATTTTCATACAACGCCATATTTTGTGTGCCCTTCTCTTACAGTGATAAAGACTATAAAAGTTGTTTTATGAATGCATTTTGCCTTTAAAATGGGGAGAAAATATTTACAGCGAATGATATATTAGTCACCCCAATGAGATTACTCAGCCACATTTTTTATTCTATTTTGAATGTGCCTTGACAATTAAGTTTATTTTTCTTTCACTTCTATTTTTTTAAAGAAAAAAAGTATTTCTGGAATTACATAACTCATATTTATTTTCTAAAGAAAAAAAAAATCTCTAAGTTAATTAACCTTTCTAGACCTTAGTCCTAACTATAAAATCTAATTATACAAGGAAAGGGACTGGATTAAATCTTCTCTAAGCCCCCTTCCAGCTCTATGATTATATTAATCCATGACCTTTGGAAATAACTAAATTGCCCAATAGCAAGAGAATGGTTACAGCCCACTCTTATGATAAAATGCATGTAGCATTTTATGACATGACATGAACAGGGTGGGGTACAGAACAGTGTACAGTTATTCACACACACAACTATAATAATCTGTGTGTGTTAGTGTACAAACACACACACATAGACACAGCCACATACACTAATTTTAAAAAGAACACTTTTTAAAGAAAATGTTACAAAACTATTTCAGTTGTTAGGGGAATAATACAGGCAATTTTAATTTATGTCTTTGTATTTTTTAAATTCTATTAGTTGTCCGTAACAACTTTATGTTATGATATTAGCAGGTAAAGTTGTTTTTAAAAATCCATCTTATTTTAACTTTTAATATAAGCTGATTTTTTAATCTGGGCATTTTTATTATTAAAATATTAGTGACAAATACAGTATAGGTAACTGAATATAGGACAGTCAATTGAATGCTGGATTAGAAAACATCAATCACTACTGATATCAACCAATAGTGTAAAATTCAATGTCTATAGAGTTATATCTCTGTTTACCAGTTCATTCTTTTAGGAAAACAGAAATAAGGTCTCCTGCTTCAAGCTTTCTCAAACTCTCCCCAAACAACAAGTATTGCCTGATAATATTACAAAAAAAGAGTCTGTCCACAATCACTTTTCTTCCTTAAACAGCATAGTTTAAATAAATCTAAGTCATTTCATTGAAATTACTGTAAGTAATCACATGTAGGGATTTTTAACACATTAATTCAAGGGTAGGGAATAGATGGTTATGAATATCTAATGAAATCTATATTATTTTCATTCGAAGTACCTATGCCATTTACTGCTCAGAAATCAGATTAAAATTAAAGCCACGTCAACAAGAAGAAAGCTAGTCCTATCTTGGTACTGAGATGCAATGATTCATTTATTTTACTAGGCCATTTCAATCATTCATGAAATATGGAATGACAAAGAGTACATTCTCAAATTCCAGACTTGATATTGTAGAAATTATCTGTTCATGATAAAGAATAATATAGTCCATCTGCCCTGGTCATTCATTAAACATTCCCAAACACTGTGATTTGAGCACCTGTAACATTCATCGCGCTGAGAATTGGACGTTCCAGAATGAGGGAGACGTTTTCCTGCCTGAAACCTTGTAAGCCACCCAAATCTAGGGACCAAGAGATAGTTCAGAAGTAAGTGATCCCTATATCGACAATTTTATTTACTTCAGTAAATCTACACTCTCTAATTTGACTTACGCACATAACAGTATTTTAAAAATTTTCGAACCTTCAGTAAAGAGGTACCTACAGAGATAAGGATGGAAAAGGGACTAGACAACTATCATAGATTATTTCAATTATTTGTTTTGGTAACAGTTTAAAAAAATGGTGTTGCAGTAGGTGACCTGTGGGGCAACTGGAGGCTAAATCTATTCCTGATTTTTCCTACAGTTTCTTTGATATAACCCCCGTTTTCTCTCTGATCCTGTGCAATTGAGTTTGTATTTCTGGATTCCAGTTTCCTGATATGTGAAAGATGGGCATTGGTCTTTTGGTACATACATTTTTATGATTTTTTTACTTTAAATGTGTCATTATTGTACCTCATTGATATATATTATGTATGTTATAATGATGATTACTAATTAACTAGCATGTCTTTTAATTTTTAAAAATCCAAAAGAAAAGAATAAGTTAAAAGCTGTTTTCTCCTCAGAAGCAAATCAGAAAAAGAAGAAAAACATTCTCAGGTATCCACTGGCTGGGGAAGTCAGACCTTACTTAGAAGGGGGCCCTAAAGCACTAAAGGGATGCATTGCTAAAAGGACACGTTTTGTGAGACAGTAAAAGTTAAGAAATGGTAGGAAGTTGGGTTTTATTAGTTTCTATAAAGTAAAACAAATTAGACATAGCATAACTCATCAGAACAAAGTTTAAAAGGCCATACTACTAAGTGAGTATAAAAAGTTTCCTTCACCCTTTCTTCCTTCTCTCCCTGCCTTTCCTCTTTTCATCATCTATCCAATAACCATTATGAGATATAGATACTGAGAACACAGAACATAGAACTTGCCTTCAAGTTGCTCATGAGCATGTGTGTGGGTTTGTCTGTGCTCACGCATGTGTGTCATTGTGCTGGGGGTTGACAGAGGAGCAGGCAAGTAAACAGATAATTACAAGTTCCTCCTCATTTAAAGGCATTGGACTCCTGAAAGCCACCATGGTAAGCTGATCTACAACTGAAGATTTTAAAACTAAGTTGAGAGGAACAGCGCCAGAAAAAATTTAAGTAATCTCTTTAAAATAAAATATATTTATGTTTGCTAAAACCAAGAACTTTCTGAGCTGACTAATAATGATAGCCACTAGCCATGTGGAACCTTCAAAGGATGCAATTTGAGGAACTAAATTTTAAGTTTCCTTTAATTTTAATTAATTCAAATTTAAGTAGCCTCTTGAGGTTAATTTTGGAAGCTCAGACTTTCAAACAAAAGTTTTACTTTTATTTTGAATTATTATGAATGATTTTCTAGTAATAATTACATTTATTTAATTATTAGGTTTTATGGAGTATTATAAGCTTTTTGTTCTTACTTTCTACTAGAACTAGTTTATATCTTTAAATTTTTCATTTTTTAATGACCCATTTAAACAATCCTACTTACCACAACCAGTGAAATTTGTTTAAAGTTATTTAAAAGATGAAAAAAGAGAGTAAGAAAGAAATCATTCCTTCCCAGTTTACCCAGATCATAGCTACTAAGAAAACTTTTTCTCCTTGAGATCTAAGGCACCTGAGTCAATTTATTGCACTGCAATGATTTTCTGGGGCAAACCAATGTCTCCATTATGAAACCAGAATCCACACCCAAAAGAACCAGTTTGTTCTTTACCAAACCACCCATGTTGTTTTCCCATGGATAGGGATAACATTATGTAGACTGTCACCGAGAACAACATTAGTCATATATTAGTCACCTCCATACATTACGATGGCCAAGTTTTCTCATCTATTCTATGTATCTCTCCCTTCATTAAAGATATAATTCCAAAATTTATTGAGGAAACTATGCACATCCAAGTGCACACACACACCAATGAAATATCACACTTGTACTCACAAGTAAAAATATGTCACTTCATAAACACTGAAATATCATTTCTAACGAGGAGAATTTGATGCTGAGTTGAGAAAATCTGGTCTACTTGTTTGTATCTCCAAGTATTTGTTTTTATAAGGGAAGTTGGAATCGTAGAATATGAATTAATCTAGCAATAGGTCTTGCTTGTTCATTGAGGCTATAATTAGTGAGCAAGGCAGACAAAAAGGGGCTGAGACCTGGATAGACTTTTCATGGAGATGGGAAGATTTCAAGTACTAACAGAGGCTCCTTTGAATAGTCAGACATAACGGGCTCAAGACCTGTGGCACATACAGCACAATCCTGTAGGCACAAGGACTAGGGCCTGGAAGTTCTCAATTGCTACCACTCAAAAATGCATGGTGGCCTGGCAGGTTGTGAATAGCAGAGAGGTTTGCCGATGAATCTCAGCTATGTGCCTGTCCTGCAGGGCAGAAATAAAGGACCCCAGGGGCAAGAGAGTCCAAGGAGTATCAGCAGAGTGCTAGAGTAGAAATCAGGACACTTGAACCATAATAGCCACATATGAAAGCCAGACAAGATCATGATTTGTCTGGAGGACAAGATGATGTAATCCTGAGGCATAGAGTGATGACTTAAAGATTACCTGTATCTTTCAATTTAGACCAGGTTGGTCTTGAATATTAGGGTAAGGGTAGATACTAGGGGAGTATTTAGTGCTCCCAGTTACAGAGAGGAAGAAAGTTGCAGAGGAAAATAATGATAACAATAGTTAACACTGAATGAGCAGCTAGTGTGTGCCAGACACTGTTGTACGGTTTTCCACGTCTTATCTCACTAACTAATTACTTAACCTCAGAAAAACTTTATGATTTTTATCATCCCTGTTTCACAGATGAAGAAACAGAGGTATAAGAGATTAAGTAATTTACCCAGGATTACAGCTAATAGAGTGGAGCCACAGTCTCAACACAAGCAATCTACTTCATAACTCATGCTTTTTTAATCACTACATCCTACAGATTGGACATGAGAGGGCCCAAATACTGGAAGAGAAATAAAAGTCTTATGGAGGTAAAATTAATTTCATAATACCAATAGATTGATTTAAACTTGCTTGTCATTCAAACTTGTTCAATAATTATTCATCAGGTAATGTCACCCTTAATTATTCTAAGGGTTTTACATATGCGAAATCATCTAATCTTCCCACAGCCCTATGTGATAGGTGTAATTATTACCCCTGCTTGACACATGAGGAAATTAAGATATAGAAAGGTTCAGTAACTAAACCAAAGACACTCCAGATGCTATGTTCTTGGCCAGTGCCCTCTACTGCTTCTCAGGAAGGTAGAGGGTGCATTGTATTTATCATATACCTTTATAAGACTTCTAACGTGCAAAAGATATCTGTGTGATTTGGGGCCTAAAGTTTCCAGGTTTGGGACTATAGAGCTCTACTTATATGAATTATTACTGTGATTGGTAGTAAACAAGACTGACTTGGGGGGAAATCTGTGATTTAGAATATCTTTCAGCTTTCCCGAACTCCCACTTGCTTTATTATTCCAATTCAGACACCCATCCACTGAGCCAATCTCAACCATTTCTCAATGGGCAGTCTGACCCCTTAGTGTGAGTTCTAGTTACTGAATGATTTTGTATGGACCATATTTTGGGTGGTATTAATCTCTATATCTGTCTCCCTGTTTCCTTTACTTCCAATATTACTTCTACCCTTTTTTAAAAAAGTTTGAATCAACAGAGGGTATAGTTGGAATATATCCTATCATCTAATAGAGGTATAACTCTAAAGTCTGAATTGTGTCGGGGAAGTAATTTCCCTCCAGATCTTCTGTGTTGCTTTCTCTGGATAATGTAGATTCTTCCATGACTCCAAACAGTGAGATGAAGACTTTGCTAACAAGTGGACTCTCACTGGGGAACCTCGTGTACTGGGAGTCAAGCTAAGCCCTTTATAATGATTCTATTTTATTAAATGGGATTCCTGCCATCTTAACAACAGGGACTTCTGTCAGAGAGAAAAATTTTACCTGTTTATTTGTATTATTATCTTGATTCTTGACACACTAATAACCATTAATGGTTACACAGTGTGACATTTTTTAAGTTAATAAAAAGACAAGTTTGCCAGACATAGCAATATCAAGGAAAAAACATGCCCTGAAGATGTCTTCCTTTGCAGGTGCAAGTCATTTGAATGGTTGAGATGGATAGTGGCATATTGTGGCTCATGGTTCTTAACTCACTTTGGATCATCCTAACTCAAGAAGGAAGGGCAAAGGTGGTGAGGAAACTCAAGTCCCTACACCTTTAGGACACATCCTGGCCTAAACTCTCCCCCACCTTCATCCCTCACCCCCAGAACACTTCTCAAGTATCCTGCAGTTTTAAAAGAACCTTCATATGTTGCACTGAATTTGGTCTTCTCAAGGATCCTATGAAGTTTACAGAGTGGATATTCTCATCCTATTTAATGGATGAGAAATTGATGCTTGGAGAGAAGAAGTTAAATGTTCAAGTCACAGGAAAACTGGAGTTGAAACCTTCCTATTTTGGCCATGAATCCAGCACTCTTTCCATTACACTATAAGTAGCCCACTCATTCAAAAAAATTTAAACTGAAGGAATTTCTGTAGGCCACATTAGTTTGTTGTGTTTTGACATTCTTGCTTCCAAAAATGGGTGATGACATAGGGTTCTCTTGTGCATGTATGCAGTAATTTCCTGCTGGCTGGCTCACTGCTCTCTAGTGGAGATAATTCAGTCAACAGGTACCTCTCCAAAATGGGTAATTTAATATTTTACAAGACCCAGCGAAGTGCAGAACAGATATGCCAATACCCACGTAAAAGCTATTCTAGGCAGCTGCCATAAACAAACCATTCATGCTCTTCAAGATTCATTCTCTTTAAAAACTCAAGGTCCTCATCTGTAAAGCCAAGAAAATAATAACTACTGCTTCAAAAGAGGTTGTAATGATTAAATGAAATAATGCATGTAAAGTACACTTTTACACAATGAAGCACTAAATAAATATTGTGATTAAGATTGTCACTTATTGGTGGAGATAGGGTTCTTATTAAAATGATCTGCTTTCTTTGATCCGTGTGCGTTTGCGTGTGTGTGTGTCTGTGTGTGTGTGCACGCATGCACATATGTATGTGTTGGGACAGGGGAAACTACTAATTTTCTTCTCCTAAAATTCCTGCAATGTGACCATTTTTCTATTCCAAAGATTAATTTCCTTTAGTAAAATAAAGTCCTTCCCAGCCCTGCCATTCTTTACTTCAATGAACAGGGAACCAATTCTCCCAGCCTGAGACTGTAATTCCTAGGCTACACTGGAAAGTTTTATAAACCATTTCAACTCACTCTGTCAAAGTGGGAAGATTCACCATTTAGCATCTCAAACGTGCCTCAGGACATGAAAGAGGCCATTCAAAGAGTACTCAGAGGCATGAGAGGGACAAGATGTCCAGGAACTTAAGCGACAGTTGCTTCTTTTTATTGCTGCTTTAGATTAAAGATGCTGAGGTTTGACAATAAAACTAGGGTAAACTAACCTAACAAAATCACTATGAGAATGAAGTGAAATGTAGATCTAGTGCTTAGTAGTATGCCTGGTACTTACAACATCTAAGTAACTTCACAGTAATGCTTACAGTAGTGGTGGTGGTGGTAGTAGTAGTGGTAGCTATAGGAGCAGCAGCAGCAGTAGAGTGGTAGTACTCACAAGGATGATGTCAGTAAGTTCAGAGCCAGGAGAATGATTAACAGGTAAGAATCAGAATCCAGTTACTCTCCCCGAATCACCATGACCATTCTTCAGGCCTAGGATTTCTAAGCAGATTTTCTAAACATTACTGGAAGTTTTCTTTAAAATATTTATATGGCAGGGTCATGCAGCTCTAAATATATTAGAAATCTGAAGCAGCAATTTTTACTAATGCACTATGTATTACAGGAGTATTTAACACTAATAATTTTTGCACTCTGTCAGGAAATCTTTCTAAAGATGCATCTACATTTCAAGCATTTGGGGATCATTACAAGGAATGGTAAATATGGAATAAAGGTAAACAAAATTTGCCGTTCACTTTTGTTATCAGGAGTACAGACCTGCATTCACATAACTGTGAACAGAGCTTGAGCAATTTCAAAGATAAGACAACTTGTTAATCCATTATATTTTAACGTACCTTTAAAATATGATAGTTGAGAAAGACTAAATACCAGACATAATGTAGAATAATTTCATAAAAGGAAAAACATTACCTAGGTAACCTAATCTAAATATTTCTTTGAAGCACAGAAAAATAGAAATCCATTAACACAGTTATATCAAGAAATCAAGGATGAGCAAATGGACACCCTGAACTCAAACCCACATGAAAGAACAGACATGATTTGATTTTAGAAAAGAAAGTTAATTCTAGTTAAGATTATGAAATAGAATTATAACCTTACTACTAACTACCAGTGTGATCTTGGATAAAGTACTTAATAGCTCCTTCTCCTCAACTGAATCACTTGTATAATAAGGTTAATAATAGTACCTATGTAACAAGGTTCTTATAAGGAGTAAATGATTACACACACACTGAAAAAAAGTGCAAGGCACATGCTTAAACCATATACAGTATGTAAACATTAGCTATTATCACATATTTACATGTTACATGCTACTAGATATTATATATTGCATATTTTAAAACAGATGGCTTTATTTGAAATTTAAACAAATTTTAAGATATTTAGCACTCAGTGAATATACTGATGATTTTCTAACACATTAGTTTTATTTTTTTATAAATTTATTTATTTATTTTTGGCTGTGTTGGGTCTTTGTTGCTGCACACGGGCTTTCTCCAGTTGCGGCGAGCGGGGGCTATTCTTCGTTGCAATGCGCAGGCTTCTCATTGCGGTGGCTTCTCTTTGTTGCAGAGCATGGGCTCTAGGCGCACGGGCTTCAGTAGTTGTGGCTCACGGGCTCTAGAGCGCAGGCT
The DNA here is from genome assembly GCF_000442215.2 of Lipotes vexillifer. Lineage (NCBI taxonomy): Eukaryota > Metazoa > Chordata > Mammalia > Artiodactyla > Lipotidae > Lipotes > Lipotes vexillifer. Next base: position 515,023 of record NW_006787533.1, read on the forward strand.
CAGTAGTTGTGGCGCACGGGCTTAATGGCTCCTCAGCATGTGGGATCTTCCCAGAGCAGGGCTCGAACCCATGTGCCCTGCACTGGCAGGCGGATTCTTAACCACTGTGCCACCAGGGAAGTCCTAATACATTAGTTTTAGCTGAACAAAATTCTGCCTCACACCATGAAGAATATAGAATTCTTTTTTTCTGATTTTAGGATTGAGCTTTTTCACTCACTGCTGGGCTAACGGCATTAAAATTTGCTATTTTTTAAAAAAAATTCCAGTATAAGGATGATTCTATCTAGTCCCATCTGTGTATGCTACTAATGCCCATAACAAGACAATTACTCATGTGAGAAACACTGCTTTTCATGACATGACAGTCCATCTGAGTAAATACAGAACCAGGGAATCCTTGGTTGGAAAAATAACTGATTTATATAATTCTAAATAAGAATTTTGGTTACTATGAGAATGTATGGAATCTTTCTCTGGGAGACTTTCAGTGTAAGATGAACACAAAAATGTTTGGGATGATTTAGGTTTTACTCTTTTGGAAAACAAATATAAGCAGTAACAGTCATAGGTATTTATATGTAATGCTAACCTTCTTCCAGCCCATCTTAAATTATGTTGCATTGTTGTTTATTAAAACTGTACATTTCAATTTTAAAATATTTTTATATTAAATGATCCCTCTGATATTTTATTTCTTAGGGGGGGAAAAACCTTGCTTTTTGACATATGAAATCCGACTAATTTAGGATTGAATGTGCCAAATTATTATTATCATTGCCAGTCTGTCATTAATTTCTTAAACAAAAGCATAAACACAAGCTGGATAATGGCTAATTATGCATCATTAAAGCCAAGAAATATCCAGGGGTTCGGATAGTTTACAAAAGAAACAATAACATCTCTGTAATATACTGTCATTCTGAGATGTAATAATAGAGTATACAACACAAAATCTGTAAGGCACACTTCCACTCCGTCTAAAATGTGTCTTTATGTAAGCTCAGAATTCATTTTTTGGCTATTCTATCTTCAAAATACAGATGAGTAGGAGAAAACAGGAACAAAGAAAACAACTGTAGGACTGGAACATAATTATTATGAAGGAAAAAATAAAGGTTAAGGCTAAATATTCTCAATTTCTTTTATAGTTAAGAGGAAAAAGATGGATAGATGTAAATTATTATTTAGATACACGAAAGATCAACAGTGTTTGTAGAGAGGATGGTGACCAACTAAGTGCATCCCCTTTGATCATTAAACAAAATAATGCTACAACGTTGCAGCAAAGGTGTCTATGTAAGATATTAAAAACATACCTTTCTGCATCTCTCCATGTTTCAACTTACATTGACAACTGTCAGCTGGTACAGAGGTGTGTCTACAGCCTAGGAACTGAAGGGATGGCGGTACATCATGACAGATGGGGCTGTGTGCTGCTGGTACCAAACATGCTGCTACTGAGGATGCAAAAATTTGGGTCAATCCTTTAATATGCTTTTATTCTAATCCAAATGACAGTTTCCTTCTGAAGATGTACTTCGTCAGAAATGTCATTATCAAAGATAGAAAGAAAATAGGATGCCTAGGAATACGCCCCAGGGTACCATAAAAGGATACTAAAATACCACGTTTTTTTCCCCTTAGGTGTGTGAGAGAATACAAAATGTATAAGGAGGTCCTTAAATTAAAGAAACTGATCTGTGCCCAAAAAGGAAGAGGAGAGTTCCAGATAGAATGCCTTTCTAGGGAGAACGACCGGCCAGGGGACTAGATGAAAGTGGGTTTTATCTCCTTGAAGAAGCTGGGGAAACCAAATAGCTCCTAGAAATAGGTCTTTAGCATTTGCATATAGGTCAACCCTCCCCCTACTCTGTCAGCTTCTAGAGATCACAGGTACATCCGTAGAGGAGAAAAATACCTAGACTGTCACTTCATACCCTTCCTACTCTTACCCTCAAAGACACTATCAGGTTTACTCTGAAGGCTAGGCTTCAGAAAAGACCTATTTTGATTTCAAGATTTTCTTTTGGGTCCTTAATAAGTTTCACATCAACTTAGTGCTGCCTAAAATTTCATTAACAGTCAATACAGTCTTTCTATATAAAATTAGAAAGAGAAAGTTGTAAAGGTAAATGTAAGGCTGCGGTACGCTTCTTTAAAATTCATCAATTCCAAAATACTGTGTAGTCAAGTAACATGGGTAACTTCTAATATCAGGCTCTTTTGAGAGTAGAGAGAGGATCAGATTGCAAGAGAAAAGCTGGAAGTGAAAGATAAAGTCCTTACTGAGCCCCCCAAAAGGAGTTTAGAATTGCAAAAGATTCTGAGGAAAAAAAAGGATGCTTTGGACAGAGCTATTCTTAGCTTCCTGCAGCTGTGCCTACACATACCCGACAGCAAATTTTCTGCAGATCTGTATTAAACGCTCCAACCTTGTTCAGCATGTGTATCTGTCATAGTCCAATTAGAAACGTAGGGTGTTGATGAGGGGATTCCTTACAGAGGTGTGGATAAAAAGGAAACCAACAAGGGTTGCTGCCTGACCAGGAACTAGAAAAGTAGTAAGCAAGGGGAAAGAACAGTGTAACCAGACGCCACAAAAGCTATAGCCATGGATAGGGGCCTGCCCTATCTACCAGAGAGACACAGGTATCCTTAGCAGCAAGAGGGAAGTGGGGGAGGGTGGATAAATACCTGATTATCCATTCTTGCTTCCTATTAGCTGAACCCACAAGAAGCCAGAGAGAACAGGAACCTGGATGAGGCAGATCCTGAGGGTTATACTCAGCACCCCTGCCCACCCCCTCAACCAGGTAGACAGAGTCACTAGAGGTGAGGAGTAAATGATGAATCTTTTTGTTTTAATAAATTTATTTATTTATTTATATTTATTTATTTTGCGGTACGCGGGCCTCTCACTGTTGTGGCCTCTCCCGTTGCGGAGCGCAGGCTCAGCGGCCATGGCTCACGGGCCCAGCCGCTCCGCGGCATGTGGGATCTTCCCGGACCGGGGCACGAACCCGTGTCCCCTGCATCGGCAGGCGGACTCTCAACCACTGCGCCACCAGGGAAGCCCAATAAATTTATTTTTATGTATTTATTTTTAGCTGCGTTGGGTCTTCATTGTCGCGTGCGGGCTTCCTCTAGTTGCGGCGAGCAGGGTCTACTCTTCATTGTGGTGCGCGGGCTTCTCATTGCCGTGGCTTCTCTTTGTTGTGTAGCACGGGCTCTAGGTGCACAGGCTTCAGTAGTTGTGGCACGCGGGCTTCAGTAGTTGTGGCTCACGGGTTCTAGAGCTCAGGCTCAGCAGTTGTGGCGCACGGGCTTAGTTGCTCTGCGGCATGTGGGATCTTTCTGGACCAGGGCTCGAACCCATGTCCCCTGCATTGGCAGGCGGATTCTTAACCACTGTGCCACCAGGGAAGCCCCAATGATGAATCTTTTATAAATTTCTTTCCCCTTTAACATGGCCCAACTTCATTTTAACAAACCCTCAGTACCAAAAGGTATAATATGGCAGTATCAGTGAATAAGTAACTCAGTTGTTCAGATTCAAATTATGTGGATTTGGATTATATCTCTCAGGTTACCAGTCCAAGGGATACTGTCTTACTCAGCAGAGGAAATAAAAGGTAAAACTCAAACTTGCTAATAACTTTGAAAAAAAGAAAACTCTTTCACAAAAGAACTTAGAAATTCTAATAATTATAGCTGACTACTGTATAGTAGCCCATAGTTTGCAAGACAATTCAAATATTTTTTCATACCATCTACTATACTGCCTATTTTAATAAGCTACATCAAGATGATTCCTATTAGATTCTGACTTTAAAATTATTACAATGAATCAAAAAAAATCATAGAGAAACTGGGTTTTCCAATTAGCTATAGACCTTAATTAAATACTGTTTTTGAACATTATTTACAGGTGCTTTCAGATGATATGTAGGTACTGATGTGTAAGATATGACCTTCATGTTCTTTACAGATATTCTGAGGAGTACGTATATAAACATACTTGAGCAAAGGCAAATAATAAAAAGGTTTAGATATTCAAGTACTAAGTGATATAGTAAAAATTTGTGGGCTGTGCTGCAGTGTAGGAAGTAAATGTTAGAAATTCCATTTATAATTTTTTTCTTAAGAGGGAAAAATGAAATGAAATCTTACTAATATTTAATATGTAAGTTAACATTGACCCCTTCACTTGGTCTATAGGTCAAATGCCACATGTCACCAAGACTACGTTACCTACCTAGCAGATAACTGCATGGTCCCTAATAAAGGGAGTGAGAGCAGTGTCCACTTGTTCAGTGCTCTTGGCTTATAAAATGTGTAAGTTTACATGTGCCCAGGTCAGTGGATATGAGGTTTCCATTTAAGCACTCTGATGCAAAATGGGTAAGTGAATTTAAATTGTCTCTATTCAGAAACAGAAAAAGGAAGATAATACTGGAATCAAAGTACATGAAAAAAAAACCCGATAAAAACAGAATGCCTCTAGCCTTTAATCTAAAATCTCTTCAGGTAAAGACAATGAAAGCCTATACATATCTGACACGAAGTCAGACAAAGAAATCAGAAATCATCAAGATGGTTATTTACAATATAGATTTATATCCAAATTCATTAATAATGAAACTCATATTTTCCTTTGAGATGTTAATAAAGCCATTGTGATTTTCAAGGAAAAAGTCATTCTTTATTTCACACTTAATTCACTTTTTAATTTCTATTTTTAGATTTATGATTATATAACAGTTCAATCTACATAACTTTTTAAAATATAGTAAAATTAATATGCATTAGGTAGTATGTTCACTGCTGTTTTAGTAATAGGGTATGCTATCAAAATAGTTTGAGGTCACTGGTATAGACTATGAAGGTGGGAAGGCTTGATGGAGGAGGTGGGACTTGAGATGAAAACATAGGGTTTGGTTATAGAGAGGAGAGGGAAAAGCTTCTCTGAGCATCTGGTTTTCTTAATCTGTCCTTCTCAGAAGCATTTCTGTAGTTCTGGGATAAGGAGCACGACAGCTTGTTCCTTGCTAAATGTTTGCATCTGTTGGGCCTGAGACAGCTTTCTGACCCTATTGTTCCTTCCTTCATTTAAGAAAATGTATTCTCTGCATCTACTATGATCCAGACAATGTGCTAGGTGATATACTGGTAAATAAGTATCAAGGAATTTATAGTCTAAGAGTTAGATCTTCAGTTGCCTCTTCAGGCCAAGGTGCTGAACTTAGGTAGTTCCATTTCTAACCCCTAGAAATTCAGGCATTAAATCAAAGTGGACTGATTGGAAGTAGGTTCAAGACATATCAGAGTTAGTTGTGGGACTCTAATAATGACATCATGAAGGCGGGCTTTAGGTACGGTGTCTTCATATCTCTCTAGTCCAAAAACCACAGGCATAAGCACCAGTGGTATGCAGTGGCTACCACATTTTCCAGAAAGACCAGAGTAATGGGCTGAATGATGATCCCTCAGAACATAAGTCCACACCATAATCACCAGAACCTGTGAATTTTACCTTATTTGGAAAAATAATCTTTGAAGATGTAATTAAGTTAAAGATTGAGATGAAGAGATCATCCTATATTATCAGGATGGACCCTAAACCCAATGGCAAGTGTCCTTATAAGAGACACACAGGGGAGATTTTAGAGACAGAAGAGAAGGCCATGTGATAACGGAGGCAGAGTGATGTACCCACAAGCTACAGCTGAAGGAGGCAAGGAACAGAATATCCCCTAGAACCTCTACATATTAATTTCAGAATTCTGGCCTCCAGAACTGTGAGTGAATAAATTCCTATCGTTTTAAGGCACCAAGTTAGTGGTAACTTGTTACAGCAGCCACAAGAAATTAATACAACCAGTGAAGACTCTGGAGTCCAAGTATGTGGTCCAGGGATGTTGTTCTAGTCATCCTTGGCATTATTAAGAATTCTAGCTTGGCAGGCATGCAAGAGAATGGCTTGCATCTCTCTGAGCTAGGGCATGGAATATCTGAGTAATCAGGACATAACTGGCACTCTGTTTCTCATTTGGAAGCACTGATAGTACAGGTCTCTCAAATTTAGAGGGTCAGAAACAACCTGACATTGGCTTAAATAATCATCTGCTACATGACCCTTGGGAGTTAGCAAAATCACGACAGAGATTATCAAAACATACATGGCTGCCCTTTCCAACACCAAGTGTGTCCCTTGAGACTTTCTAGACTAAACGATATTGCTTCTTTCACTAGCCACTTGGGATTTTTAGCAAAACTTTCTCCGTATGAATGAGGAAGTTTTACTAAAGTGCAAGGGAGATTTCTGTAGCTTGGCATTATGTATCATGTTATATTTTAGCCCCAGCCAAGTGGAAAAGGTCTTCAAGGAACCACAACAGGTAGTTTAAGGAGACATGGCTACCAAAACCTCAGTTGTTCAAGGTATATTGGTAGGGTAGGATTTGGTAGTTCCATGAAGGTGATCTCCTGCATATGATCAAACTTGAAGGCTTGTGAGCCACTAAAAAGCCACATTTTTACCAAATAGAAAGTTCATGGAATATCACTTAGAGCTGAACACAAAGGATGTCTTAGTCTAGACACTAGGAAGGCCACAGTCTCAGGTCCATGTAGAACTCAGGTCTGGGAAAAGAAGCCAGGCAGCTACTTTGGTGTCTCACTGCATTCCTCCAGTTATTTAGCTAGATATTAGCTCCAGAAAGGGTAAGCAAGATGTAGGCAGTGGCAAACTGCAGCTTTGCCAGAAGAAAAGAATCGTTGGCCTTAAAGGACCTATGTAGTCTTAAACTACCTACAGTACCTAGACAGGTAAGATCCAGGAAAATATCTGCTATCCAACTGACACTGTCAAAGCTTTGAAGTCTTGGAAAATGAATACAGCTTTCCGTCCTTGAACTTGGCATGGACCAATTAAATTTCCATAGGAGGCCAAAGATTTTAAATTCTGCAGAATTTACTTAAATGGAATAGCAGGATGGTGTGAGGGAACAGGCTATTTGACTCTCTCTGCTGTTAATTTCACAAAGAAGGAAACAATTACCAGGATCTGAAAAATACAAGGTGTGTTTATTCACACTTGGGTGGAGAGAGGACAGCTAGAATCTCCTCTCCCTCCCACTCATTTTAATAACATAATTTTAGATGCTTTTGTTGTTACTATAAAATTGTTTTCCTTGGCTCATTCATGCCCAGGTAATTCTAGGTTGACTATCAACACAAAAAAAATTTCCACCATTGTAAATTTAAAGTGTGTTTCATTTTTATTCATTAAATATCCAACATTTTCAAAATAATTTAATGTAGCAGCTTTTTTTTTTTTTAAAACTGAAATTGGTGATGGTAGCAGGGAGGGTAGATATATCCAAGCTATCCTTGGGATTTTTCTTTTTCAATTAAAAGGATAAAATATACACTGCAACATTAAAGCTAAGTAAGTCAAAGGAGGAAAATAATCCAAGGCAGACCCTTGGATGCAACTACAATCAAACTGTTGACTAAAGGTTGACATGAATCTAAAGAAAACCAGGTATGGTCTGCCAGGACCACACTCAGCAGTCTACTAAAGTTTCCTTTACTTCTGTTTGTTAGTCAATGAATAGAACTGCGAGAAAGTATATGAAAAGTGACACTTTTCTAAAATAATTTCACTTTTTCTAAAAACACGTCAAGCTTATAACCATAGTTTGGCATTAAACTGAGCAATTGTAAACAATTACCAACCCCCCAAATCCAAACATTTTCTAGCATTTGGTTGTTTGGCATCTTGCAGATGCATCTTGTGATAGAAAACTAATTTTTTTATGGCACTTTATAACAGGCAGGAAGCAGAGTTACTTAGGTTATGACCATCAAAAAAAAAAACGTGGCTTTTTGTTCATTTAGTTTATGGTATGTTTCATGGTCTGTAGACAAAAAGAAAAGAACTGCTTTTTTTTCTGGTTGAGTTTAAACCCACATATTATTAAAACATGCTGCTTAATACCTCAATGCAAAATTGCTATGAGTAATTTTCTTGGAAGATGTGGGTGTCTGAATGGTTTGCCAATGCTTCTGATTATTATTCCCAAGTTCAGTCCTGTTGGTAGAACATGATTTTCTTCATCATATATTATAAGGCATCATAGTTAAGATGTCACATAAAAATGACATCTTACTCTCTCAAGTGCAGACATAGATAGTGCCCAACAGAATCTTATGTTCTGAGTGATTTTGCTTTTCCATAAGAAACAAGAGTACCAACTCTTCTCTTGCTCTGTCCATATTTTTGGCTACATGTTTTAAATGTGTGGCAATTTCTCTGCAGAAAAACCAGTGCCACATAGCTTTAGGGTTTTAAGAAAACACAAACACTGAAACCACACTCTTGTCTATCTATTCTGAACAATGATTACAATGTAGGTTTTACTTTCATACATATTCACTATCTCCCTTGCCAAATCAGAAATTTACTTTGTTCATCCCACAGTTAGGTTGTCTTTTTTTTTAAGTGTAAACATAAACCCCTCTCTAGAGAGCAAAAAGACAATAATATTAGTGTCCTTACTGCCCATTAGATATACTAGAATAGGACAGTGCTTTATTAGTGATTTTTAAAATTTCTTAAAGAGGGAGCCATTTTTAAGTGGAGCTAACTAGATACTATGTGACTAGGTATCACAATCTGAATATTCTCATAGATCATAAATCCAAATCTGAATGATCCAGAAGTATTATGCTTTAATTCCAAAGGCTTCAAAACCATATAATTCTTAGAAATTCACTAATTATAGAATCAGACAAAAGGTGGTATACAAACTAAAATGATGAACCACGTCTTCTTCAGAGTAATGCTGATAATCCATCATCTTCACAGCTCCTTGATTTATGCTTTTTTAAATGTAACAACCAAATATTTTTGAAAGTGTGGCATTTTATAAAGTTTTTTGAATTTTAAAATGCACTATTTAAAACTTGCTCCCGATTTAAAAATTTTAATGCAGAATCCAAGTGTTTTTCACATTTCCTCCAAGGATATTTGAATAGCAAACTAAGTCTCAATGATGGCTCTGTTTGAAAAATATTCATTATAATTAAATTCCAGGTTAAATAAATAACTTACATACCCCTGCAGAAGTTACTGTGATGGGATCTAAATTATACTGTAATTTTCATTTTCCCTCTAACAAACTATTTTAAAGTAATTTTATTAAGCTGCAACCAAAAACTTACTAAAGATCTCGATTCAAATTATCAACCCAGTTCAAGTTCAAATTTTAGACAGATAGCTGTGCCTCCTCATACATAACACTGACTGGCTGGATTTAATTGGAATGTACATTTATACTTGACCTGAGAGTGCCACATAGATGTAATTCAAGTCTTTTAATTACAAGATACTAATTAGTATTCCAAATATGTTCACTATATATTATTTAGACATAAATTATTAATTTTCTTATTCACTGAGACTGAACATTATAATTAATCCTAGATCAAAGACAAATATTGAATGCAAAAGTCATACAAATTTCATATTTTATTCCCCAAGAAAGACTTAAAGTTGGAGGCCCTAGTTTCCTTCACTGATTTGAAACAAATACCCTAAACTTCTGATCAGTTTGCCGGTTTTAATGGTTAATCTTCTTGGTCAATCATTTATTGCCATTAAATTAAGTTAACCTAAGCAAAACAATATAGATTTCAAGCATACTAGCACCCTTGTTGACCTTATGAAATGCTAATATCATTGCCATTTAAGTTCTCCATCACAGCGAACTCTCACAAGAACCCACTGAGAAAGCAATTATCTAAGGTAAAGAAGCCTTTAGTTTACCCAGGGTTGGGTGTAAAAATGAAGTAACTGCTCTTTGAGAATGGATGGAGAAGAGACTGGGAGCATAAGTCAAGAACCATGAGGAAATTACTTGGTATACTTAAGTATTTGACCAAAGTTAACTCCCAGGATGGAAACTCAATGTAGTAGACAAGCACCTATTTAATCAATCAGTAGCAAAAGGTGAACAGACCATAAACCAGTATTGTTCAGTTCAACAGATAATTACTGAGTATGTAGTGTGTGCCAGGCCCTCTGCTAGGTACTGGCTTTACAATAATGAATATGATAGTTCCTTTCCTCAAGAAGCATAAATATCCAGTAGGAGAGAAATACAAAAGCTGACCTGGTTTTGAAAGATGAAAAGCAATTAGTCATAGGGAAAAAATCTATAATGCGAAGGATAGAGCAAGTAATGCATGGGGAGAACTGTAACAGTTTGGTAGTTCTGAGGGAGGCCAAAAAAGATAGGCAAGGAGTGGCTGAAAATAAGATGGAAGAGATAGCATGTTTACAGATTTCGATGGCTTTACTGGTCATGTTAAAAAGACACTGAAGGGGGCTTCCCTGGTGGTGCAGTGGTTGAGAGTCCACCTGCCAATGCAGGGGACGCAGGTTCGTGACCCGGTCCAGGAAGATCCCACATGCCGTGGAGCGCCTGGGCCCGTGAGCCATGGCCGCTGAGCCTGCGCGTCCAGAGCCTGTGCTCCGCAGAGGGAGAGGCCACAACGGTGAGAGGCCTGCGTACCACAAAAAGAAAAAGACACTGAAGGGAGGATTTTAAACAGAAGAGTGATTTGGTTAGACATACAGTTTAGAAAGATCACTTTGGTTCATCTAAAGACTGAATATAATGTGGAAAGATTGGAGGCAGGAAAATCAATAAGCTAAAAACTGGAGAATCAATTCAGTAAAAGTAGAGTGGAAAAGAAGAAAACTTGGAAAGAAATGTATATTTTGGAAATACCTTAGGAGTCTAGGGTAACTTTTGGTTTCTGACTTGGAATAGGTCCATTACCTAAAATAGGGACTGTAAAAGGAATGTAGGATGGATGTTGAAATAAGTTTCCTGACGAACATGATGAGTTTCAGGTGCCTACAGAACACTGCGTAGAGCCACTTGGCAGGCAGTGGAGTATATGAGTCTGACTCTCAGAAAGAAGCCCAAACTGGAGATACCGATTAGAGAGTTATCAGAATACAGGTGACTGTAAAGCTTTGAAAACAGAAGAAATCAACCAGTAAGAGTGATGGATCGAAACCAAACCAAACACTGTGTGTGTGTGTGTGTGTGTGTGTGTGTGTGTGTGTGTGTGTGTGTGTAGGTGATGATGGGGGGAGAGGGGAGATGCCAAAATTTCAGCTGGTAATTAAACATTTATTTGCTAATCAAACCCCTTACTATTTCAAGCATTAACTGAGACCTGGTCTTTAGCTGTTTCAGCACTAAAGAAATTATTCGTTAGCTCATATAAACTTTATGGTCATATGAAAGACAAAGTCATGGATGAATGTTTCATAAAAATGTGTATAATCCCCCCCAGACGCCCAAATTTTAAAGTTCTATTATTCCTTCACTTCCGTAGTTTGTGTAAAACCCAATTATAAATCAATATATTTGTACTTTTCTTTCCTCATTGATATTTGATTTCTTCATTACAGAACCATGATGTCTGATTGACACCAAATACTAGGATTAGATCAGTTCAAATAAGTATATACCTATATGAGCTATGTATAGCCCTTTGGACTTTTTCTGAAGTACTTAAATTTGTATAAAAATACAAATAAAAACTAATTTATTTGTGAAAATCCTTGCATTTGAAAGTGTTCATAGATTTTTGTTCTATGGTGAACATAAAAAATTGTGACCAAGCTCTTGCATAATCTTCCTATTTTGTTCCCATGTGGCACTGCCTATATTGTATTCAAAGACCACTGTTTTGATTCATAAAACCACATGAAGTGAAATGTAACTCATGCCAGCACTATAGTTCAATTTACAATCCTGCTATGGCACTCATGCAGTGACTCCCTCAGTTCTGTGCACGGTTATCTTGTCATTTGGATTCAGTCCCAGCAGAATACGAAGTACCGTTCCTCTATTAATTCAACTGTCCAGAGTATTAGACAATCTGTAGGTCGTGTCCACTTAGTTCCTTGTAAATCACTTCCCTCCTAGCCTTTCAATTCATTTGTGACTTGTGCATAGTAGAAAATCTCGCTGAACCCTTTTCTCACTGTGATTGCATTGGGCATTGTCTGAAAAGAATGGCTCTAATTATTCCCCTTTGATCATTTACATTTTAATTCTAGTTCCCAAACAGCTGGCCTCTGCTTTGAAAAATAGAACAACAAATCCTTTGGGCACACTGCCCTCTTCTTCCCTTCTTTTCCAAAGCACCGTGCCTTCCAAAGGACTTTCATTTGAAGGGGAAGACATTCTCAGAGAATTTAATGGATATATGAAGATCATCTAGAGCTAACAAGAAATTTAAAGGATTTATGAGAAATGTTTTCTCCATGAGTCTGATGGATTGTTTTAAGACTTACTACACAAGAAATAAAACATGGCATCATATATATTAGTGAATAAAACATTTTTGCCTGTCTATTGCAAAATAAATTTTTTCAAAAGCAATTCTTTTCTTTTTAAAATCCACACTTGCTATGAGAAGGGCAAATATCTGCCATGTGTGTAGAGCTGCATCCATCTTTTCCTAAAGCCTTGTCTTAGTCTCATCTTTCCAACAGCTCTCATTATTTGTATCACCCATTTTCGCACATAACCATATTATAACTTGGCTCTTATTTAAGTCTATCACATATATGTTTCCTCCCCTAAGTACTTTAACAGGTAAATTAGTGAGGTGATGTGGTAAGTGTTCATGTATACCCTGTTTAGTTATCCAAAGGATGTGAAAGCGCTGAATTCCTCAACTCCAGAACAAGCTTCTGGAGGGTACGGATGCAGTCTTGTGTTTTTCTTCCTTCTGCTAACATGGCTCATCACAGTCAGAGGCTCATAACAGATTCTTAATAAACATTTGCTGAATATAAAGTAGATGCTCACAATGGATACCTGTGTTCCTCTGAAAGACACATCATTCCAACCTTCCTTTGTGACATTCAGTTTTCCTTAATAAAAATACTTATCTGTCAGCATTCTAATCACTGAAAACTTTACTGGACAAATATCTATTTAACATGACAAACTGCTTTGTGCAAAAGTATGAAATTAATGCAATGTCCTTTCAATTAACTATAGAATGTGAAGCAGTCTTGGAGACAATTAGATTTATCCCCTCATTTTGTAGATTAGACAACTGAGGCCCAGAGAGTCAAATGACTTTCCCAAGGACTCAATAAGAGGGGAGAATGCTAATGTTTAATGTGTCTTAAAGAAAGGTAAAGATTGCGTGTTTTAGACATATGGAATTTTTTTTTTTCTTTTAAGAGGAAGAGACAGTGTTGATTTCTTCAAATCTTACCACCTCAAAAGAGAGTGATTATTTCCTTTTTGGTATAGTACTAAACAGGTTGTGTTAAACTTTTTGGGGTTCTAAACTAATTTCTCTAAAACCATTCATTGATTCAAAAATATTTATTGATCACTCCCTTAATCCACATAATTTTCTGGACAGTAGGGATATCTTGCACTGTGCAAGCAAGCAAATAAAAATTATATAGTGACTAAGGTCTCATATTCTCTACCTTAAAAATGAGATTATTGACGTTTTCAAAGATACTTAAAAAGTGACCTACTCTATGAAAATGTACACAGCCTACATACAATGATCTAGATGGATAAATCTAAACACAATATAATAGTGTTTAATTCATCATGATAAAATCACTGTGTATACTATAATATACAGTAAAATAAATAAGGGTCTGTAAGATATTATTTTCATTTACATCTTCTTCCAAATAAATTCAGTGCATTGTCCATGTCTATTCATGTTGTTTATCCCAGTATCAACTAGTGGGATGACTTAACATTGATTTAAAATTTCATGAACACTTAGTTTTATGCCCCTTAGTTCAAGAATGGCTGATACGACCCATAGGTGTTAGACATCTCTTATGTATGGTAAATCTGTCCACATTGCCTTTTTCATTGGAGTTACAATTGGGGCATGTAGAGCATTTTGTTCATTTTGTTACTTCCTGAGGAACAATACATCCTGGTCCTAAAAGATAGCCTTAATTTGACTTCCAGGTTCTTAGATCTAAAACAAACAAAACAGAACAAAACACAAAAAACTTGAGAGATGTTTGGCAACTATCCTCATTTTAAATATAATGAAACAAGGGCCAATGAGGTTGTAGTTTGGTTTGGACTTACAGTTTTTTTTTTTTGGTACTTCCTTCAGGAGTCCATGCAAAGGCAGTTGCCCTTTGTAAATCTCACACACACACACACACCATCTTGTTCAAAGGATTATAAGTATTAATAAATGTGGACCTTAGCAATCACGAGAAGTTGTGGAACTAAGTAATTAAGTATGTGTAGTCTCATAAATGACAAAACAGAGCATCAATGTGGACTCACAGAAATAACAAAGCAAAGCAAAGCTGGAGTTACACAAAGTATTGCCATATGCTTCCCCTCTCTGTTCTCTATTTTATCCTCTCTATCCTCAGAAATGGAGAAGAAACTTTTATAGACCTTCGGTGATGAGTCATCATAATGTTTGTGTACAATTTCAAATGTTTAACTTTCCAATTTTGTTTTTTTTTTTTGCGGTACGCGGGCCTCTCACTGTTGTGGCCTCTCCCGTTGCGGAGCACAGGCTCCGGACGCGCAGGCTCAGCGACCATGGCTCACGGGCCCAGCCGCTCCGCGGCATGTGGGATCCTCCCGGACCCGGGCACGAACCCGTGTCCCCTGCATGGGCAGGCGGACTCTCAACCACTGTGCCACCAGGGAAGCCCAAATTTCCAATTTTATTCACTTAAGTGATGATAGAATAAAAGTCAGTAAATTATATTTAAGTGTAAAATGAAATAAAATTTTTATTAGAGTTGCATAGATTTTTCCAATACAGGGTCCATTTTTATTCTATTTTTAGGTTATATTATAACTAACTATATAACACGGTTATCCCAGATTTGAAGTGCTGTTTGTATGTTAACTATATCTTGTGCTGTGGATACATGTACCCCTAGATTTTATGAAGATGGTATGTAATAGTAAATCTGACCACCAACGAGCTGTGTCATTTGAAGGTTAGTTTTCACTCCATCTGGAGGACTCCAACCTGAGTTCAGAAATGGCCTGAATAAGTGCCACTCTGTCTAAGTCAACAGCACTTTTCTGAGCAGGAACATTTTTCACCCATGCCTTGGCCTATAGCAGGGCTCCTTGGCTCACTGGTGGGAGCAGATTCTTCACATACATAACCTTCTCTACAGATCTAAGAACCTCTGAGGGGCGTAATAATTTGGGGAAGGCAGTTGCAGTTGTTCATTATCTTTTCCTCATTCTCTTTCCAGAAAAAGGATGCTGAATAAATTCAGTAGAATTATTCAAACAATAAACTATTGATATAGTTTATCACAAGACATAAAGTCACAGTTATTTCATTTGTTACAAAAATCTCCAGTGGTTGCTCTCATGTTTTTGATATGTTTTGTGATGTGAAAAATAACCCCACATAATACAGAAGCCTTAAGCAATTTTCACCTTGAAATAGTTATTTTAAAATAATAAAATGGATGTTCTCAAGGTTAAATATGCATATTCCATTTACATCCTTCTTCACAGACTGTCTCCATTTACATCTGATATATACAATAAAATGTAATTTTTTTTAGCATGAGAAATTCAAATTGAATTTGCTTTAGGAAAATATGATGCCATCTTTTCATTATGACTAACTTAATAGTATTTAACCTAACCCTCTTGCTAATGTTTGAGATACTTTGTATATTTCACTAACAATGAAATTAGAACAGGATCACACCTATTATAATCCCTATAAATGTGCCTAGGCCATGATATTTTTTAAACCTGGCTCTAACTATATCCATGGCCCATCACCCACTGTTCTATGTTCCAGTCTAACTGAAATGCAACTTGTTATAATTTCTAATTCTCTGTGATGCTAAACCACAGAAAACTATTACAGTGAAACAATCTAAACACAAGTATACTGATAAAGTGGTACAAACGTCTAACTAATACCAGGGGCTTTCTAATTTATCTTTTTCTTATATGGTATTCTTCTCTCTCTTTTTCTTAACTTTTAAAGAAGAACATTGTCATTTCCCATGACACTTCCCTGATTATGTCTAAGAATCATTTTTAAGTCACATCTAATTGATAATATATTTTTCAGGTGAATGGTCACATGAAGAGCTCTCTTGACCACTATACCATTTCCAGAAGAGTCAAACAAATACATTTCACTATTAATTGAACAGGACGGTCAAAATTAGACCAATTATTTAATTCCAATGTATTAAAAAAACCTATTATTAAAAATAAAAGGCGGGCTTCCCTGGTGGCGCAGTGGTTGAGAGTCCACCTGCCGATGCAGGGGACACGCGTTCGTGCCCCGGTCCGGGAAGATCCCACATGCCGCGGAGCGGCTGGGCCCGTGAGCCATGGCTGCTGAGCCTGCGCGTCCGGAGCCTGTTCTCCACAACGGGAGAGGCCACAACAGTGAGAGGCCCAGGTACAGCAAAAAATAATAATAATAAATAAATAATAAAATAAAATAAAAGGCAACAGTATCATTTCACATGATGAGTATTTAAAACAAAACAAAAAAAAGTCAAAACTCATTCCTTATACCATGAGTCCAAGATTTCACTTTGAAGTGAGAAATCTCATGTAGCATTCTGTAGAGAAAGTATTTAAATATCTGATTTCTAATCCCTAGAATATTTCCGTGTTCATGCATTCATAAAAGAGAGAATATATTTGGGTCTTAGTAGCTTTCTACCAGGACTACTGAGGTCCTGGGGGTTGAAAAATTGTTTGAAAAGCATTTGTGGTAAAACAAACACAGCAAAAGGTTTAGCAGCAACAATCCCATTTTTTTACAATATGAGAGTAACAGATTTAATAGTTTCTCTGCAATAGCATATTCACACAAAAGTCACAGTTTATTTTTGAGAAAATGATTTCATTTGTGGAAACTGAATAACAAGAGCAATGCAATCTGTCCTAATTGAACAGCAAACATGATTGAAATGCCATGTCACCTTTACTCCTGGAAAGGAAGAACTCCTCTGGTCAAAGACTTTAATTGTAAGTGGATCTCTGATGAAAATATAGAATGTAGCTTTATTTACACCTTACCTTGTTCTAAAAAGGATTTTTAAAAATTACAAATGGAAATCTAATAAAGTAAAGCATGAAATAGTCAGCATGTGAAATGTACACTTTAGGTTCTGCCCAGTTACTTGAAGTAGGACACAACTTTATTCTGAGGTTATTAGAGGCCAAGGAAAAAATAGAACCACAATTAGTGTCCATATGATAAAACCAAGCCAGTGGTTTAAGACAAAGTCAAGTAGTTTTTAACACGCTCTGACTTGAAAGAAATCTAAAGATGCCATGGGTCTTCATAAAGGGAAATATATAACTATTGTCCTTACATAGTCTTTATGTATTTGTGACCTCTTAAAAGTATGGTTACTATAATCTTAAAGACATTTTCTAGATTCATGTTCAACCAAGACAGTAAATGTCAGGTGGTGCCAAACTACAATCCACTGGCCAATGGACCTGTCATGTGCTTTTATAAATAAAGCTTTATTGGAACACTGCAATACCCATTTGTTTACATATTGTTTATGGCTGCTTTCTTGCTACAACAGCAGAGCTAAGCAATTTCAACAGAGACTATATATGGTCCAGAAAACCTAAAAATTTTTCTGTCTGACCCTTTACAGAAGAGCTTGCCAACCCTGACATTTGACATTATTTATAAAAACATTTTTAGAATGCAACTATTTAAAATCAGAAATATTTAACAAAAATGTTTGTAATCCTTTGCAAGAAAATCTGTTTACTTAATTTTATACACTCATACCATTGATTTTCAATAATTGTTTACTAAAGTAATTTGTGTAGTCACATAGTTCATTTCCAATACGGCCTAGAAATCAGAGGAGTTGAATTGAAATTTGTCCTTATTTCTTTGCTTTGTTTTCCAAGGCCAATGTCCTTTTAAAAATACATATTTTGCATGCATATGACATAACCCCAATAGGAGAGCATATTACTCACTGACTACAGTTCTACATGGCTTCTAACTCTTTGGGGCTATTTCAAGCCTGTGTTTCTGAACTTTTTGACACTGGCATTCCTCACCCCATCTTTATCAGTGTCACCACCTCCATTCTTTGGTATTGATATTTATTTTCTTAGCTGTTTGTGAAAATGTCTGCAACCATAGCTCCCAAACAAGTCCCTTAGTCTCTGCCTCTAAATAGGTTGGTGTCTCTATGCCACACCATATGTAGAAATTCTAGACCTGCCACTACATCCTCTCAAATTTTTCTTGATAATCTTAAAACATCACACTCCTCACCCTCCTCCCCAAGTCAAAATCCTTCACTGACTCCAATGGCCTTATGATAAAACCAAAACCCCAAGTAAGCCCAGTATTTAAGGACCTCTACAAATCCAAGACCACCTACCCATCTTACTCTTCTCCAAAAGGAACCCCCCACTGCAGGCAATATGGTTGACCTTGCTCTTTGTCACCTCAGGGTCTTTGCTTTTGCTATTGTCCTACCTGGATGCTTTCCAAACCAAGCCACTTATGCAGCCCCACTCCACATCCTGCTTCCCACATGAAATCTTTAGCTTCTGCACATGGTGATATACTTCCCTCCTCTAAATTTGTACAGCACTTACAAGACATGCTATTCTCTACCATTTACCTTATTGTGCATTATATTCTTTTTAATATTAGTTTTATGTCTTGTGTCTCTAGTGAGTGGCAACTAGAGAACAACATGCTGTATATTTTACATCCCATAGCATAAGCATGGTTGCACATATAGAAGAAAATCAATCACTTGCTTGTTTTCCTTAAAGCCTTTCATCAGTTCTTTGAAATAACAGTTTATATTTGATATTTAGTGATATCTCAATATTAAAAGGCCTACATTTAAATAAACTTCCAAGAACGCTATTTAGAGTTTAATATATATTTGAATTATTGGTTGGTTTGTTATTCATATATTTAATATTTAACTTGAGTAATTGCAAGCTTGGGAGATAGATATATCATTCTACCTAACTGTTCCACATTAAAGCAATTTATATCATATAATTAATTAATCCTAAAAACAAAACAAAGTGGAAGTCAAGAAAAGAAGCTTGAAGAAAAATCAACAGTAATTCAATTTTTCATTATAAAATAAAAATACCACTTTCTCCTAAATTATGTGACATTTTGAAAATGCCCTCTAAATAATACTGCTTGAAAGAATAAAAAAATTAATAGTTTTGTTTTCTATTGAGGAAATGCCTAGGAAAAAAGTAAACAGCCTTGAATTATGCCAAAAGTACAATCAATCAAAAGTCTGGCAAACTGTGTTTAATGCTAAGTTCAGTAGGGCATTATACTAGGTCTACAAATATTTGAAAATTACATTTAAGTATTTTAGCATAAGCAATATACATGAAGAGGTAAACTAACCATTAATCTCAAAGGTAATTCAAGATCATCATGAAATTGGACCAGCTCACTTATTGAATTTCAGGACATTTAGGCCATTACCTGTAAGAAGCAAAATATGTGTAACTCTGTTATTTAATTCATTTATAAATTTCAGTACCATATTGGTTGTTGCTTGGCACCTGGCCTTGTTTATAACTAAAGCTGCTGTGGGGAAATAGCCAAAGAATACATTCATATCGACACTGGAGTGATTTTTGTGACTACTTTCCTCAAACATGGATTTATAATTTTGTTTCGATTTTTTTAAAAACTTAGTTTCAGGTACAAAAAAGCTGCAGGGGTTAAAATCACTTATATATGTAATTCTCCAATATCTCAAGAAAATGACACAACCCATGTTTAGAGCATTTTATATCAACAAAAATATAAACTTATCTCTATCACTGATTTCTAATTTTCTAAATGATTTCTCTCTTGTGATTTAATGCATTAGTGATGTTAACAAATATATCTACAGAGATTTAGAAGACATAATTAATCTTTGAAGGCTCTTAAGAGAGTCTCAAAAAAAATTTTGCTTCTATTACCTTAAAAATTAGAATGCACTGCCAATTAAATAAAAGTCCTTAAAAATTAGAATGCACTGCCAATTAAATAAAAGTCACCCCCCTTATCATGGTCAAGAGAACCTATGTGGTCTGATATCTGCCTTCTGCCCCGATTTCCTGTCCCATCACCCTCTACCACGTTCATCAGACTCCAGGGCCACTGGCTTTGTATGTGTTTCTCAAATATTCCAGGCTTCTTCCTGCTTTAAGGCTATTGTTTTTCCCATTCCGTCCGCTTGAAAACTTTTCCCCCAGATATTCATATGCCTGGCTACTTCTCATTACTCAAGTCTCCAAGAAGAGGCTATGCCATCCCAGACAAGTTCTATCATGTGTTCTTGTTTTCTATTTCTTGCAGCAATTTTTTCGTGTCTGAAATTTGGTTTCCATGTTAATTTCTGTCTCCCACTACTAGAATATTATCTCCATGAGGGCAGGAATTTGTGTGGTTTGTCCCAATATCCTATATATTCAAAAAAGTTCCTACTGTATATTAGGGATCTAATAACCATTTGGTAAATAAATAAATCAATGATTTATGGACCATGATATTAGAAGTACTTAGGGCACACCAGTGTGATATTTAAGTGGAAGAAAAACAAAAAGTATCTATTTGCCCTGTAGTGTTTAAATTTAAAATGTTAAAATTTTGTGACCATGAATTTTTGTCTTTTATAAATTTTCTCCTATTTGAAAATTTAAAAATCTGCAAGACAAAAACTATGCGTCTTTGTTTTTTTAACTTTTTGTTTCATCCAAAAGAATACCTGTGCAACATTTTTTACATTTCAGAGAGCTTGGCAGTTTAAGAAAGATAATAGGGTATCATTTTTCAAGTATGGAGGTTAATAATATCCCTGTTGCACACACTAACTTCTCATGAGCAAGTATACAAGTATGTATTGTCTGTAAAATACCATGCAGAGATTATTCATAATACAAAAGTTAAAATTAAAAAATGAATTATTCCCAAGAACATCATTTACTAAAAAATATTATTATTATTTTTAACATCTTTATTGGGGTATAATTGCTTTACAATGGTGTATTAGTTTCTGCTCTATAACAAAGTGAATCAGCTGTACGTATACATATATCTCCATATCTCCTCCCTCTTGCGTCTCCCTCCCACCCTCCCTATCCCACCCCTCTAGGTGGTCACAAAGCACCGAGCTGATCTCCCTGTACTATGCGGCTGCTTCCCACTAGCTAGCTATTTTACATTTGGTAGTGTATATATGTCCATGCCACTCTCTCACTTCGTCCCAGCTTACCCTTCCCCCTCCCCGTGTCCTCAAGTCCATTCTCTGTGTCTGCGTCTTTATTCCTGTCCTGCCCCTAGGTTCTTCAGAACCATTTTTTTTTTAGATTCCATATATATGTGTTAGCATATGGTATTTGTTTTTCTCTTTCTGACTTACTTCACTCTGTATGACAGACTCTAGGTCCATCCACTCACTACAAGTAACTCAATTTTTACTCTTTACGGATCATTTAGATTTTCAGACTATCAAATTCAATAAACCACATCTAAGAAGAAAAGCATAAAATATCTTATTTTAAAAGATTTGCCTTCATAGGTATACATTCGTGATGTACAATTAAGATGGCTTTTTCCTATATTTAGGGCTCAAAATAAAGATACTTCAGGAGAAGCCAATATGTATAGCCCAACCTTTCTCAAATGTTCATGGAAAATATTTTAAGGAATTGTTCCATCTACTCAGTGATAAAATGGTAACTCCAATTCTGATTAATGACTAAATACATCCATTTAGAGAATTAGGACATACTATATGACATTCTTTAACAGAAGGATGACACTAGAATTCCTTCACTCCCTAGATAGTGGTATACAGTTTCAGTTTTCAGTGACTAGGAGTATAATTCTCTTTAAATATTTAAGTATGCTTTCTGCTTAATTTCCTTCCTCCAAGATGCTCTTCATGCCTTTCATATATTTGTCAGCTTAAGACTCGATAATGCCTAAGCAGTGTGGGTACGGGTGAAGCTCTACTGAACACAGTAACCATGGAAACAACTAATTCTTATTTAATTTGCTGTCTCCTTGGATGAAGCAAAGAAACAAGAGGACTGGAACACTGGAGGCAGAGAAACAGGAAAACATACGAGAGTAGAAAAGTTAAGAGGGAAACAGACACAGACACAGAGGCCACAGCCTTTCTAGCTCACTTCCTTTTAGCTAAAAATGTTAAAGTTGCAGAGACACAAAAGGAAAGCTATTTTTGAGAAAATTTCATAGTGTTATAGGTCATAAAAAAGTTTCAACCTGGCTATTTTTGTTGGATTCCCCTTGAACACAGAGCCAAGTTTAAATACAAACTCAGTCAATCTGGAGGCATCAGTATGGATAGCTCAAGTTTAGAGGAAAGCTCCTTGGCTTTTTAAGTACCTTGAGTCTGGGCACACAACCCCAGAGAGTTTAAACTTCTGTCCTAAGATATCCAAACCACAAGAATGAACCTGGAGCAGCAGCCTTGTCAGTGTTTCCTGGACCAGGTTTAGCCTCACCACGTTCAGCAGTGGAGCTGGCATGGAGCTGGTTGGAATGGCCTGAGTCCCTCCCTCTTTTATATTCATGTGAAAGTCACAGTTGAGTCACAAAGTGGGGCAGGTATGACTGCCAGATCACCCCACCCTTAGGTCAGAGAACAAAAATATAACCAGAATTGGAAGCAGAGAGTCCGAGTGAGATGGTTCTTTACTGGCCTCCCCTTACCAGGCTGAGTTTCACCTGAATAACTAAATCTTAGGCCTGGTTCCACTACTCAGAACCTCAGGAAAGTCACTTAACCACTCCCTGTCCCAGTTTACTTATATGTACATCGGAGGTTCACACCATTTGCTACTAACGGCCCCTCTTCGTCTCCAAATATCTAAGTCATATATAATTAGCAGTTCTTAAGAACTGATGTCCCTTCCGTCATAGGGCAGAGGCACAGAAGAATAGACTTTGTTTCCAGATGTATAAGCACACAGTCCTTCTAGGCCACCAATTATTAGGGTTACAAAAAGCTACTGTTACACGGACTATAAATATATTAGGAAGGAAAAGGAAAAGATTTCATTAATAAGTTTACTCATTTCAGTATCAGTTTTTTTATGGAAAACTTTGGATTCTTATCACAAAACTTGATGGTAGTCTTTGGGAAGAGGCTGAAATAGGGCAGTGAGACTGTCCAAGATTGTACCAAGTTGTCATAATTTACAATTTTGATATGGAGCACCCTCACTTAATGTGGTATTTTTCAAAATAAAACAAAAAACCACCAAATCATGGAACTAGTGATTGGTCTGAAAGTGATAAGAGCTTAAAAAAACCCCCACAAAACCTCAATTTCACCAAAGACCACTTAATGGTCTATAATAATTTTCATCATGTAATCTATGAATGAGGCAAGCTTTAGTTTGAGGCACAATGGCCAAACCCATTAAAATAAACCCTAGATCATACTCACTTCGTTGTTTTATAAGAGGTTTAGCTTCCAATAGGATGCTCAGTGCTTTCTTAATGCTTTCTTAGCAGCAAAATTTCTAAAGTTCCATCAATCCTGGCTTCTGCTGTTTAAATGAAGATAAACTGCATTTTCCATGCAATAGCAGTGCCACCTGGACTTCTTAAAAGATAAATTTAAGGGACCAGTATTTCAATTCAGGACATTTGATCAACATGGAGATGTTTTGATTTTGAGCACAAGATTTAGCTGGATCATTTGATTTTAATAATGGGCAGTGAAATTTGGACTATATCTCTCCAGACAGAAAAATATAGTAATTGTTTGAAATTCATCTGATTTAATTTTGTTAATGAATAATTATGTCATTGTTTTTCCTATAAAATTGTATTTAATACCAAATATTCTCATATGGAGCATCAAAGTATACTTTTAAATTTTCTATAAATTAACTGATTATATAACAATTTATCTCAACTATAGAAAATGGCATAAACATAAGGCTAACTCTGTGATTATTACACACATACACACCCCCCGCACACACATACACACAAATACCACCATGCTAGCCCTTTGTGAAACACAAGGTAGACACATTTGGTGAACTAATAAGTTGTTACAGGTGTTACGACTCCATATTCTTGCCCACTGAGCAAAGAAATTGTATGCTACAGATTGCAAATTTTTGTCTGAACAATATAAGTATGTACAATAAATTACAGAATCAGGTCTTTTCCTAGCTATATTAGATGACATTAACATAAAAAAGAATGCATAACTGAAACCTAAAAACTTTTTTTTTGCTTGTTTGTTTTCAAAGTGGGCCAAAGGAATGTGGTCTCATAAACACCAGAAAAATAGGCAACATATTGTTTAAAATATTGTTCTGCTCAAAAATGTATACTCTAAAGGAAAGATTAAATTACAATTCTGAGAGGCACAATACTCAAATAAAATAATACAGTTTCAAAGCTGAGCATTATTTAATTGTGCTGCTTTCTAGCCAATAAAATTAGAAAACATACCAACTTATTATATAATTTCACTGCTGTCCATTAACAATATAATACAGTATGTTGCAATTGTTACAATACAACATGGCCAACTACAAATCCATTAATACCTAAAGTAATGTGATATAAAGGGTTCATATTGGCATGATTATTCTATCTCAAACTAAAAGAGCTTGTTTGTATATTTACTTATAAGTTAGCTTTAAATATAAGAGAGCTAGATATTTAAGCAATGAAATATACACATGGATATTCAAGTACTGTGTTTTATGATCATTTTGAGATGGATTCAAGATGGCTAATGCTGATGCTGTACAGAGCAATGTAACTAGGAATATTTCATTTAAAATTAAATTAATGTAGTTCAACTTAGGTGAACATCAGTGTAGTCAGCTAGCATAAAACGAAGACAGTGGACTGCCTGACACATAATGACTTTACCAATCAATTCAATTCAAAAAAACAGTCAACCCATTTTATTTGATGTCAGGTGAATAAAATAACAAAATACAGTTGGCTAATCAAATTTTTCATTTTGAAAGCAATAAGTTGTAGTACAGGTATACCATATTTTTCTTTTTTTAACTAATTTGAAGAAGGCTGGAAAGGACACAGTTGGGATAAGCAACTGTCTATAAGATAAGGGAGTCTGAGTCAACTTGGGTACAAATAATGGAAAGAAACAAGGTAGTAACTTTTCTTCCTGGTTCAGAAAGGCCTTCTAGAGGAAGGAAGCATGATCAAAGACTGGTATACAAGGAAAAGATTGTTCAATGCTAGAGAATATAAAAGTCAAGATCAAAGAAGGGGCCAAGATAGGGATGGAGCCCTGAGAAGGAGGAGAAATTGGCATAAAACTGCATGTTAAATGAGAAATATAGATATAATGGAAAATAAACTGCAAGAAAAATAGCAGGCTATGTTTGCATTTTCTAATGATCAGTGATTTTTTTTTTTTTTTGCCAATACAAATTGAAAGGAAGGAGCAAAGGAAGAAAAGGAGAAAGGAAGGAAGGGAAAGACAGTGAGGGAGAAGAAAGGAAGAAAAGAAGAAAGCAAGAGGAAAGTCAAGCTGTGTGATCTTAGTTAAATTATTTTCTCTAAAAGGCCTATTAACATAACAAAAAACAAAACATAAGAGTTGTCCCCTCTGGTGTATATTAATGAAAAACAAATTGTTTAAAACTTTCTTTAAAATCCACAATATAAATTTAACAACTGACTGAAAAAGGAAATCCTGAGCTCTGTCTTAACTTCCACAGAATTTCACTAAAATGTCTATGTAAAATGTATCACAGTTAAAAAGTATCACCACTCAAAGAGTTTACCTCTCTTGAACAGGAGAGACTAAGTTCAAAGATTACATTCACAGTGTTTCTCATAAAAAGTCAACTAATCGTGTTCACATTGTTTTAAAATTTTTAATTCACTATAGAATTGCTTCCAATAAGCATCCTGTATAAATTTTACAAGAAAACACCTATGGCCTTAGTTCAAAGTAATGGCAGGGGAGGGATTCAAACAAAATATTATGTTGAGGTAGAAAAACAAAACAGATTTTTTCCCTCTTCACCCACTTAGACAAAGGCTCATCTCCAGCCTAAATGTAGCTGAGAATTTGCTTTCGTTCCTCATCATCATCGTTCCTCATCTCCCTCTACCCCCACCGACTCACCCAAACTTTCTCACAGACCCTCTCCCATGATTTTGGCCCTTCGTGTGCCACTTCTTACCTTGTAGTTCTTTAACTGCTTTGGTGCCTGGAATCAATTCCTGGGACTGATAATTTCTTGAGACACCAAAAGTTTCTTAGAATAATCTAAATTGAGATTTTCATATGCTGTCCAGCATTTAATGATCTGACCTTCTACAGCTGA
This sequence comes from Lipotes vexillifer, assembly GCF_000442215.2. Lineage (NCBI taxonomy): Eukaryota > Metazoa > Chordata > Mammalia > Artiodactyla > Lipotidae > Lipotes > Lipotes vexillifer. The sequence goes on from NW_006787533.1 coordinate 541,485, forward strand.
TTCAGCTGATTGGCTGAAGCATTTGAGATACTTAGTATTTCCATTGTGTGTCAGAGATGTTATATTTACAATTCCCTAGTTTATATATACAAATATTTATATAATTATATAGAGAGAATACATATACGGAAAAAGAAGGATATACAGGGTGTATCCTGTATACAGGGTGTATACATTAGGACATTTACATAAGTGATACATAAAAGCTTGTCTTTGAGGTGTTGGGACATTACCCTGCCCAAGTGCAGTCCCTCACACTTATGTATCATATCTGAAACACAATAGCTGCTCATTTAAATGTTACTTCTTAGTTATTCCCCATTACAAAAGAAACAAATCCCTCTAACTTTATTTGTGAGTTTTTTTGGTTTTTTTTTTTTTACATCTTTATTGGAGTATAATTGCTTTACATTGTTGTATAAGTTTCTTAAAGCCAGGAGCCCTGTAGTATTTTTTGTGTCTCTATACATAGTCCCCAGTACAATATTCTGCATCCAGTAGAAACTTAAGAGATACATAATAAATTAAATAAATAAATAAATCAGAATAAATACTCTCCTAAATGAAAAGTAAAGGCTAAATTTGTATTGAGAGTAACAGTATTGAAGACAAAATGCCTAGAGAAGTCTAACATTCAAATATGAGATTTAAAAGAATGGAATGAAAAGAGAGGGAAGAAAATCAGTGAAATGATCAAAATACTGCTCACACATAAGAAGGTCTAGATTGAGCAGATCAAGGCAATGGCATTAAGAGAGGCATAGGGAGAACTAAAGTAGAAAAAGAACAGACATAGCTGAGAGAATCAGATATGACTCAAAGAGCGTAACAGCATCTTTACCTGATATTTCAGAGACATAAGAGTTTATGACTGTTCCAGAATGTTATCTTTGGATAACTTCTACTAATGCATTACTAATAACTTACCTAAATGACTATTTTTAGCATTAAGGGATATGGTATTGACTTGGGGGTGGTGTTATCATCCACTGTAACTGTTATTTCAGATTCTTTATCTTAATCTGCCAAGAGGAAATTAAGCATTGAAAGGAATTCATTAACCAAAGTGATCAACTTGAATACTAAAATCCCCAAGGTGGTTTCATATGGTCAGTCTTATGGGGACATCAATGAATATATTAGGCATCCACATATTGTCATGTATACATCTAAGCAAACATTGTAACTATTCCATTTTAAAGTCCTACAGTGCAACTCCATTTTTCAAAAGCATAACAATCCAGTCTATTATCTAGTTGCTAGTAAAATTCGACAAAAAAATGGGTGTCCTAAGAAAACATGCAAAAATACACCAACAAGCATTTTTCTTCCTTCTCCCTTCTGATGTTTTAGAAAATTTGCAAATCGATTTAAGCCAAAAGTGGTAAAGGAATGAAATTATTCCTTCGGGTATGCTGTGCCAAGTTTCATTTCTGGTTGCATACTTCAAGATCCTTGAAAAGAAATCCACAAAAGAGAAAATATCCCTTTAACCTCAGCAGAGCAACACAGTAGAGGCTGCTATGGGAGGAGAAAGGCTTCTGCCTTGAGATGGGTGTGCTCCTGGTGTTCGGTTTCCACTGAGAGGATGCCTGCTCTCTCAATGAATCTGAAGCAGCTACTAGGATGAGGTAACGGCTGTGCCGCTTTCACTGGGTCATGCTATCTCTGCACATTTTTTCTCCTTCTCCTCCCTGAGGAGGTGCCGTAAACAAGTCATCCTCGGAGAGTTGCTACAGAGAATTAACAAATCCTAAATTTGAAATTCCTGAGAACACTGGCTCTACTTTTGATAGTCTAGACATAACTAGAAGCTGAAAGCAACATTGACAGAGTCACAAAGAAACAGGTTACTTGATGGGGGCCGGGGAAATGAAAAGAGGAGGGAAACAAAGAAAATGAAAATTCATGTATTTAAAATATTTTTTTTTTTTTAAAAAAAAGGAAGCTCAATTTTTAAATTGCTTAGATCTCCAGATGTATGTTAAGCAAATTTCTGCTTAGGGGTAAAATGAAAACAACAACAAAAAGAATTTTGGAAATTAAATAACATTATACCATATTGTGAAATACTAAAATTAAATAAACCACGGACAGATAAACAGCATGTACCACTGATCCTAAAGGCACAATAGCTCTGATCACATGCAAATCATGATTCCAGAGGTAAACCTACGATAACCAGATAAAATTACCAGGAAACCAATGTAAAATCACACACACAGGCATGCACAGGCGTATGGTGGTACACACCACATACATACACACGCAAATATAACACTTTACTAAAAGACAAAAATGCCTTTCACCTTTCCTTAAGAAGGAAATGCTTTTGTGCATGAAGAGGGGGTGACTGAAATGTCCATAATTTTTTACAGATTCATAAAGATTTCTACCAAAATATGTAGACACCAATTGCCCAGTTAAATGGGTGTTTTGAGTCACATTCAAGTGAAAGGCTATAATCTTCCTCCTGGGCATTCTCAAGAGCTTTTATTTATTTAATCTATTTTCATTGCCAAAAAAATTATAATTGCCCACAGTGAAATGACAGGGTTACAGAGCTATGCTTTATACTAGGCTGGTACCTGCAGCTCAAGCATGGGACATTTTGCATAATGTGGCTCACATAAAGGGCTTTGTTCTCCATCGCCTCACTGAGGCTGCAAACCTCAATTTCAGTTAGCAGTCGTTTCCTCTCCCAGACCGATCATTTTAAAATAAATTATATTTTTAACATTTAAGTTAGTACCTTACCGATATTCATTAATCCTTTTGCCTCACATCCAAAATTATATACCACCCAACAACATATATTTGTTTTGCACTACAAATTTCATTCACCCCATAATCCCAAACCTTCAAGGATAAATATTTAAAGATTCGTCTTTAATTATCCACTCCCTTTTGCAACATTAGGTATATAGTGTATTATATATGAAGATGTGTTTATGTGTGTGTGTGTATGTGGTGTGTACCACCATACCCCTGTGCATGCTTGTGTGTGTGAGAGCATTTAAACAAAAACCCTTCACATCGAGTCAGTTTTAAAGGGTCTATATGCTGGAAGCATTATGCTAAGGGCTTACAGCTGACGGCATACAGCAATTGTTACAAACGGGCTTGTTGCTAATAAAGCTTTTTTACTTTCTGACAAAATCCTGAAACCCTGATGCTAGGCAATATAACATCCATTTCCAGTTTTCAAGGATTTTTTTTCTGACCCCATCCGTTTTACTACCCCCTCCCCCCTACACACACCCAAACACACACATCCCCACTCCTGGCTCCTCTCACACACTCCTTCTTTACATTTCCATCCTTAAACAAAAGAAGAGGCTGGGGAAGGAAGGCATCCAGCACTGCAGCCCCCAAAGCACCTTTTAAGAAGAAAAAGAAAACAGATGCACTGTATATGCTGCTTCCCACCCCCATCGTTTAAAAAGAGACTACGTGGACGCTCAAGCTCACCCAGACTCATTTTTTCGTGTCCCGCCCTCCAACAAGACCATTAATTTTTCATTTTCCTAAAATTATAAATATTCATCAATCTTGCTCTTCCAAGCTGTTTCTGGGAGAATTACAGGGAAAATGATGTCAAATTGACAAGGCTTCTCTAACTTACTCATTCGTCAGTGTGCAGTTCTCTGCAGTTAGATGGACAAAAAAACCAAACGAACAAAAAACAAAAAAAAACCCAGAAAACAAAAAACCTCTATCTCGAAATTCTTTTACAAGGGTATCTCTCAAGACAGATATCCTAACCCGACGTAAATTCCCGGGCGTTTCAAAGTGGTACTTACCGAGGTCACACACCCTTCTACAAATCTAGAACCCAGGTAGCAGCCCTGGTCCCCTGCTGCGTAGTAGTGACACCTAGAGAGGCTGGGCCTGAAGCTTCCGCCAGCTGGAAGACTGGACAGCTCGGCCAACCTGTGCCCGCTTCCAAGGCACAGAGGACGAGACAACCCCTCCCCATTCCCATTCCTTTCCTGGGCTCCTTCTCCTCCCTCTACGCGGTGGGCGAGGCAGGAGAAAGAAAAGCACCCTATACAGAGGTGGGGACGGCTCTCTTACCTGGGCGCAGAAACTGGATGCACCCGCGGTCGTCGCTGCCACAGTTCAAGGACCTGAGGACCTACAGTCCTCCAGAGAAGGAGCAGAGGAGGGGACGGGGCAGGGGAAGAAGGAGAAAGAAAAGAAAGAAACGGAGGGGAAGAAAAGAAAGAGAGGAGGAGGAGGATGCTGTCGCCGCGGCGCCCGAGAGCCCGCGCAGCCGGAGCGCCCGGCCCAGTCTGAGCGTCGCCCTGGCCGCCGGCTCCCCGCGCGGCCACCCCGCCCTCTCCAGGCCCCGCCTCCCGCCCCCCACAAGCCCCGCCCGATCGGCGGCCGGGTCGGCGGCGGGGGCGGGGCTGGGGCTGGCACAGCCGCAGCGTCCCGGAGGGGAGCGCGATCGCCCCGCCTTTCGCCGCTGCCAGCCAGCCGCCAGGCGGGAACCGCGAGAGTGGCAGCCTCAGCGCGCCGGCCAAACCCGGGCCATTTTGGGCCTGGGACCATGGGGCCCGCTTTAGAGAATCCCTCCACCCTCACCGCCCACCTCCGCCACCAGAAGCTGTGTGAGACCAGCATCCTCGGGATAGAGGGACCCAGCGAACCTTCTTTTCCGACGTCCTTGGTAAACTCAGGGGAGCGTCAGCTTTAGTATCTCAAGGAGGAGTGCCCCATAGACGCCCCTACTTTCCCTGCTCCATCACTGTGAGGCTGGGGTTCCGGTTACCCCTCAGTGGCGAGGGCTCACTGGCCTTGCCTCCACAAACCTCCGGACAGCTGCTTCCAGAAAAGATAGGAAAATTGGGGAGAGCATGAGGACAGAGAATAACGCTTGTCAATACTAAAGGAACAATGGTTGAGGGTTTAGAGAATTACTAGACCTCTTCCGTCACTAATCAGATTTGTTCATTCATTTATTCGTTCAACAAATGTGTATTAAGTCTGCTGTGTCAGGCACTGTTCTAGGCACTATGGAAACATCAGTGAATAAAACAGACCGCCCCTCCTCTCCAAAAAAATCCCTGCCTTTTTGGATATTACATTCTAGAGACCCAGGTGTATGATCCAGAGTCAATTCATTTCATCTAAATCTCATGTATGACTGTGTCAAATGAGGATTAAAAAATGTCATCCCTACTCCTATGGCATATTTAATATGAAGATATAATTAGATAATGAATAAGAAGAGTCTGTGAAGAATATGAAGCACAGAAAACATTGACCTTGAAATGTCACCATTTAAAAGAATTACCTGTTAAATACTTTGGAAAGAGATGTGTCCAACTGAGAAAACAGATGATTGTTTACCATGGAATCTTCATAATCATAGAATGTCACTTCATTGTAAGTAAGAGAGGTAAGATGCAACTTAGAATTGTTTCAAGCTTCTATATGGAGTACTAACAAGGTGTTTTTAAGGTTACCAAGATAATGGGGTATGGTCTGTGCAGTTTCAACTGTAGCTATAATTTGGTTTTGTCACTTAAATTATCCACAGAATCATAAAACCATAGAACATTAGAGTTGATTTCTCAGACATTTGGTCCACTACCCTCAATTTTCAGATTGAAAAAGAGACCTAATGATGGGACCCTGTAAAGATTAGAAACCATAACAGAACAAAGTCTGAAACCCTGGTCTCCAAAATCATACCCCACGCTCTGAATATTGTTTCCCTCTGTCCAGTTTCATCCCACATCCCAGTGCTCGAAGTGAGACTGGAAGTATCAGGGCATACCAAGTAACAGAGAGGTTGGAGGATTTAGGGCTCCTCCTCCGAAAGTGACCCAATTGAGAAGAAGGAGGTCTTAGGGGACTATGAAATGATATAGTTGGAAAGAAGGAGTAAGAATCCTGCTAGAGTGTTAGCAGTTGACATTCTTGACCTGGCACACAGCTACAGATGCTCATCGAGAGTATATCTTCAACCCTGTATAGTCCTATTATTGAGTATTTCTCAGTTCCTATTAGTTCCGTGCTATTTGACACAACAATAAAGTTCTAAGGTGGTGTTACTCTTTCTGCCTTCCTTCATTTCAGGTAGAACTCCCCTGGATCTGCATCAACTTTGAGTTTAAAGTAAGAAGATATTGTGTTCAAGCCTTGAACACAATCCTGCCCAACCTCATTGTCTGCAAACCAAATTATTTCTTTGATTACTTTAGTTTTACTGTTAGTCTTGAAGTCGGGTATTGTCAGGTCCTACAGTCTTACTCTTCTTTTTCAAAATTCTTTTGAATCATCTAGTACTTTGCATTTTTACATAAGTTTTGGGGCCTTGTCAATTTCTATTAAAATAATACTGTTTTTAATTGGAATTGTGGTGAACTTATAGGTCAATTTTGGCAGAATTGCCATCTTAATAATATTGTCTTCTAATCCATGAACATGGTATAGATCTTGATTTATTTAAGTCTTCTTGAGGTTTTTTTTTTTTTTTTAATTGTTATTAAGAGGTTTTATTTCTCAGAGCAGTTTTACATTTAAAAAAAAAAAAAATTGGGGCTTCCCTGGTGGCGCAGTGGTTGAGACTCCGCCTGCCGATGCAGGGGACACGGGTTCGTGCCCCGGTCCGGGAAGATCCCACATACCTCAGAGTGGCTGGGCCCGTGAGCCATGGCCGCTGAGCCTGTGCGTCCGGAGCCTGTGCTCCGCAACGGGAGAGGCCACAACAGTGAGAGGCCCACGTACCGCAAAAAAAAAAAAAAAAAAAACAAAACCAAAAAAATTGAATAGAAAGTACAGAGTTCCCATTACAGGGATCCCCTGCTTTCTAAAAGTTCGCTTTATGCCACTTCTCTTTTACAAAAGACCTACATTAGTATGTGTTTTCACTAACTGAAAGAAATCAAAAAGGATTTTTGCTTTTACAAAAAAAAAGACCAAAAAAAAAGCGAAAATAACATTCAGTGTTTGTTTTGCAGCCAGCCGTTATAGAGGCAGACACACCCGAGCAGTGAGAGTGACACCACCCAACTCCATCAAGCCCCCGTAGCTTTGAACTGTGTCTATGAGCATCTGTGCATCCATTAGCAAGCCGTGTCCTAAGGTAATTTCTTCTTCACTTTATGCCGTTCAGCTTACCAAAGGTCTTATAGAAACGTTGTACTTTCGGTTAGCAGGGGAACATGTGTCTTTCACAGAACAAAACTTTTTAACTTTAATGAAGTCCAACTTATCAATTTTTTTTCATGAATCATGCTTTTAGTGTCATATTTAAAAACTCATTGTCAAACTCAAGATTTCTAGGATTTTCTCCTACATTATTTTACAGAGTTTAAGAACCTTGTGTTTTACATTTAGCTCTTAGTCCATTCAGTCCGCTATAATAAAAATACCATAGGGCTTCCCTGGTGGCGCAGTGGTTGAGAGTCTGCCTGCTGATGCAGGGGACACAGGTTCGTGCCCCGGTCCAGGAAGATCCCACATGCCACGGAGCGGCTGGGCCCGTGAGCCATGGCCGCTGAGCCTGCGCGTCCGGAGCCTGTGCTCCGCAACGCGAGAGGCCACAGCAGTGAGAGGCCCACGTACCGCAAAAAAAAAAAAAAAACCATAAACTGGGTGGCTTATAAACAACACTTATTTCTCAGTTCTGGAGGCTGGGAAGTCCAGGAGCGTGGTGCCAGCAGATTCAGTGTCTGGTGAGGGCCCATAGCCTCATGAACAGAACCTTCTTTGGTGTCCTCACATGGTGAAAGGGGCAAGGGAGCTTTCTAGGGCCTCTTTTATAAAAGCACCAATCCCATTCACGAGGACTCCACCCTCATGACCTAAGCACCTCCCCAAACCCCACCTCCCAGTACCATCACATTGGGCATTAGGTTTCAGTGTATGAATTTTGGGGGGGATACAAATATTCAGCTTATAGCAAGGTCTATGATTCATTTTGAGTTAATTATTGTAAGGGGTGCAAGGTCTGTGTCTAGATTCATTTTTTGCATGTGGATGTCCAGTTCTAGCAACCTTTGTTGAAAAGATTATATTTTCTCCATTGATTTGCCTTTACTTCTTCATTAAAGATCAGTTGAATATATTTGTGTGAGTCTATTTTTGGGCTCTCTGCCATGTTGCATTGGTCTATTTGCTCCTTCGCCAATACTACCCTGTCTTAATTACTGTAGCTTTATAATAAGCCTTGATGTCAGGTAATATCAATCCTCCAACTTTGTTCTTCAAACTTATATTGGCTGTTCTGGGTCTCTTTCCTTTTCATATAAACTTTTGGATAACTTTGTCCAGATGCAGAAAGTAACTTGCTAGGATTTTGCTTGTGCTTGCATTGAATCTATAGATCAAGTTGGTAAGAACTGATATCTTGACAATATTGAATCTTCCTACTCATTTATTTATATCTTCTTTGATTTCCTTAATGAGAGTTTTTTTAGTTTTTCTTATACAGATCTTACACATAATTTGCTAGATTTATACCTAAGTATTTTATTTTCTTGGTACTAATGTGAATGATACTACGTTTTTAATTTCAGATGTAAATTGCTCATTGCCGAATATAAGAAAGAAATTGACTTTTGTATATTAACCATGTATCCTGCAACCTAGTTATAAACTCTTATTAGTTACAGGCAAATTTTTTTAGTCCATCCTTTGGAATTTTCTACATATACAATCAAAGAGTTTTACACCTGCAAACAAAGAGTTTTATTTCTGCTGTCCCAATCTGTATACCTTTTATTTGCTTTTATTGTCTTATTGCATTAACTAGGCCTTCCAGTATGATGTTGAACAGGAGAGATGAGAGGGGACAATTTTACCTTGTTCCCAGTCTTAGGGGGAAAGCATCTAATTTCTCACCATTAAATATGATGTTAGCTGTAGATTGTAGATGTTTATTATAAAGTTGAGGAAGTTCCCCTCTATTCTTAGTTTGCTGAGAGGTTTTCTCATGAATGGGAGTTTGATTTTATCAAATGATTTTCCTGCAACTATTGATAAGATCATATGACCTCTCTTTTTTATCCTCTTGAGGTGAGAGGTAAAATCGATTGATCTTTTAATGTTAAAACAGTATTGCATACCTGGAATAAATTCCACTTGGTCATGGTTTATAATTATTTTTATACATTGTGGATTTAATTTGCTAATATTTGTTGAAGAGTTTTGCATCTATGTTCATAAAAGATATTAGCTGTAGTTCTCCAGTTCTTGTAACTTCTTTGTCTGTTTTTGATATTTAAAGTTATGCTGACCTTATAGAATGAGTTAGGAAGTGCTCCCTCTGCTTCTACTTTGTGGAACAGATTGAATAAAAATGGTGTCATTTGTTTAAATATTTGATGGAATTCACCAGTGAAACCTTTTAATCCTGTTGCTGTATGTTTTGGAAGATTATTAATTATTTATTCAATGTATTTAATAGATTTAAGCCTATTCAGATTGTTTCTCTTTGTGTGGGTTTTTTTTTTTTTTTGGCGGCACTCGGGCCTCTCACCGTTGTGGCCTCTCCTGTTGCAGAGCACAGGTTCCGGACGCGCAGGCTCAGCAGCCATGGCTCATGGGCCCAGCCGCTCCGCGGCATGTGTGATCTTCCCGGACTGGGGCACAAACCCATGTCCCCTGCATTGGCACGTGGACTCTCAACCACTGTGCCACCAGGGAAGCCCCCTTTGTGTGGGTCTTGATAGATTGTGTCTTTCAAAGAATTGGTCCATTTCATCTTCGTTATCAATATGTGAGCATAGAGTTGTTAGTAATATTCCTTTATTTCCTTCTAATGTCTGTGGGATAAGTAGTGATGGCACTCTTTCATTTCTTATAATAATTAGAATAATTTATAATTTATATCTTCTCTCTTTTTCTTGATTCTATGGCTAGGGGTTTATCAATTTTATCGAACTTTTCAAAAACCAACTTTTGATTTTGTTGATTTTCTCAATTATTTTCCTGTTTTCATTGATTTCTGCACTGGTTTTTATGATTAATAATAATTTTATTATTAATATATGCATTTAATGCTATAAATTTTCCTCTAAGCAGTGCTTTGACTGTTTCTCACAAATTTTGATAGGTTGTATTTTCATTTTCATTTCCTTCAAAATATTTTGAAATTTCTCCCAAGGCTTTTCTTTGACCCATGAGTTATTTTGGTGTGTTCTTTAATCTACAAATATTTGGAAATTTTCTAAATATTTTTGGTGTGATCTGTTATAAATTTCTAGTTTAATTCCATTGTAGTCTGATAGCATAATTCTTATAGTGTCTACTCTTCCAAATTTGTTAAGCTGTGTTATTGAATATTTATCTGCAATGTTATGTTGTGTTTGTGGACAAGTTTCACATATATGTCTTTTTTTTTTTTTTTTTTTTTTTTTTTTTTTTTTTTGCTCTCACTGTTGTGGCCTCTCCCATTTGCGGAGCACAGGCTCCGGACGCGCAGGCTCAGTGGCCATGGCTCACGGGCCCAGCCGCTCCGCGGCATGTGGGATCTTCCCGAAACGGGGCACGAACCCGCGTCTCCTGCATCGGCAGGCGGACTCTCAAGCACTGCGCCACCAGGGAAGCCCTCACATATATGTCTTTAAAATTATCTCTAAATTACTCATGTTTCCTGGAGCTATTGTAAATGGTACTTTTTTAAAATTTTAATTTCTAAGTATACATTGCTTGTTCATAGAAATACACTTAATTTCTTAGAGGAATCTTGCATTCTATGAATTTTCTAAACTCGCTTGTAAGTTCAAGAAGCTGTTTGGTACATTTAGTAGGGTTTTCTATGTACATGATGATGTCTACAAAGAACTTTTCTTCTAAACTGTATGCCTATTTCTTTTCTTCTTTTCTTGCTGCAATGTCTAGCTCCTCCAGTACAGTGTTAAACAGAACTGATGAAAGAGGATGTCTTTGCATTTTTTTCTGATATTAGAGGGATAATTCACATTTTAAACTTTGCCTATCATGTTAGCTATAAATTTTTTTACTTGCCTTTTATAAGATTGAGGAAGTTCCCTTCTATTACTACTTTGCTGAGAGTTTTTATCATAAATTTGTATTTGAATATTGTTAAATGTTTTATCTCTATTGAAATAAAAATATTATTTTTTTCCATTATATCCATTATTCTAAATGTATGATGAATTACATAAATTTTTGTATGCTAAACCAATGTAGAATCCTGTCATAAATCATGATTTGTCATTATATACATATATGTTATATATATGTTAGAATAGTTTTGCAATTATTTTTATACATTGTGGATTTTGCATCTGTGTTCAAGAGGGATATTGGTCAGTAGTTTTCTTTTTCATAAAATATTTGCTTATTTTAATCAGGTATTGCTGGACTTCTAAAATAATTGGTGAGGTATTTTTTTCTTTTCTCATATATATTTGGAAAAAAATATATATATATAATTAGTGTTATTTCTTCCTTAAATGTTTGATAAAATTGACCACTGAAGTGATATGAGTCTGAAGTTTTCTTTGTGGGAAAGCTTTTTATAGCAAATTCAGTTTTCTTAATAGATATAGTACTATTCAACTTTCCTGTTTTTTTTTTTTAATAAATAAATTTATTTATTTATTTTTGGCTGCATTGGGTCTTCGTTGCTGCACGCGGGCTTTCTCTAGCTGTGGCGAGCGGGGGCTATACTTCATTGCGGTGCACAGGCCTCTTATTGCAGTGGCTTCTCTTGTTGTGGAGTATGGGCTCTAGGTGTGCCGGCTTCAGTAGTTGTGACACGTGGGCTCAGTAGTTGTGGCTCATGGGCTCTAGAGCACAAGCTCAGTAGTTGTAGTACAAGGGCTTCATTGCTCTGCAGCATGTGAGATCTTCCTGGACCAGGGCTTGAACCTGTGTCCCCTGCATTGGCAGGCCGATTCTTAACCACTGCACCACCAGGGAAACCCCTCCTGTTTCTTCTTGATTCAGGGATAATTTGTGTCCTTTGAAGGATTTTCTCATTTTATGTAAATTATTGCCAAATTTTCTTCGAGTTATTTATTATCCTTTTTTATCTTTAGGATCATTTTGTATCATTTAGTGATGCCCCTGCTTTTATTCTTGTTATTGATAACATGTCTTCTATTTTTTATCTTTATAAGTCTACATAGAGCCTTATAAATTTTAATGATTTTCAGAGAACTATCTTTTAGTTTCATTGCTTTTCTCAATCAGTTTTCTCTTTTCCGTTTCATTTATTTCTGCACTTATCTTGATAATTTTCTTTCTTCTTGTTTCATTGTATTTAATTTACTACTTTTTGTTAGCTTCCTAGGATAGAAGTTTATATCAATGAGTCTAAGCTTTCTTGTCTCCAAAAATAAACATTAAAACTATAAACTTCTCTCTATACACAGCGTTACCTGCATTCCACAAATTTTGACATGTTATGTTTTCATTATCATTTAGTTCAAAATACATTATGACTGTCTAATTTGCATATAGAAATGGATTTGAAAGTTACTAATTGATAATCAATTTCTAATTTAATTCCATTGTGGTAGAAAACATACCTTGTATGATTTTAATTCTCTTAAATGTTTTGAGGCTTGTTTTATGGCCAAGCATAGAGTCTATCTTGGTTAATATTCTATGTGACCCCAAAAAGGTGTATCAGAAGTTGACTCAAAATGGATCAGAGATGTAAATATAAGAGATAAAATTACTAAACTAGAATAACACAAGAGAAAGATCTTTGTGACTTCAGATTAGGCAAAGAATTCTTAGGTAGGTCACCAAAACTGTGATACTAAATGAAAAAAAATGATATAACCAAAATTAAAAGCTTTTACTCTTGAAAAGACTCCATTAAGGAAAAAAAAAAAAATACAAGCTGAGGACTGGGAGGAAATACTTCTAAATTGTTGTTGGAGGTGATCATCAAGAGGGCCTGATGGCCAATTGCCCATTGAGCTGGACCCAGGCAATCAGAGGCTCCTCACCCCCACCCCTATCCTTGAGATGTACTTTCTGCCCACCGTTTGCACCATGGGACCCATTTTCAAGTATGAAGCCTTGAAAGAGCAATGTGTTGTTGAGACCATCTGGTTGGTATATGTGACTGAACCCAGTTAAGACCTCTATATAAACTTTTAAGATTCTGGCAGGCAGGTGCCCAAGACAAGTCTTGCAGGTAAGTTCACTTGCTTATTAATCCTGAAACCTAACAATATGGAGTAGTGTGCCTGTTTGTTTAGTCTCTCCCTCCATATACAAGGGCCAATTTCATATTTTGCTTGGGAAACTCTGAAGTTTACAAAACGACAATTATGTATCCTGTAAATGTTCTTGTGTATAAAAATTATAAAGAACTCTTCAGAACTCAATAATAAGAAGATAAAAAGCCTATCTTACTCCCTCTAAAGACTAAAAATTTGAATAATTACTTTACCACAAAATATATGGTAATGGCTACTAAGACATAAAAAGATGCTTAATATAATTAACCATTAGGAAAATGCAAATTCAAAACATGAAGTACCAGTACATACACACTGGAAAGGATATCATCACAAAGACTGGAAATATGAAGTGTTGGTGTGGATGTGAAGAAACTGAACTCATACAATGCTGGTAAAAGTATAAAATTGTATACCTGCTTTGGAAAAGAGTTTGTCAGCTTTTAAAAAATTTAATGTGCACTTATATATAACCTCGGTATTCCACTCTCAGCTATCTTCCCAAGAAAAATGAAAACGTGTCCACAGGGATGTTTATCTTCATGTTCATAGCAGCATAATTCATAATAGCTGAAAATTGGAAACCATCCATATGTTCCTAAACTAGTGAATGCATAGACAAATTGTGATATATTTCTCCACTAGAATGCTACTACAGAATTAATGGAACAGAATAGTGATACATGCAACAATCAAGATAAACCTCAAGGACATTTTGCTAAGTTAAAGCAGCCAGACACATTTAGGTGTTTGCTTCATTTTGAGTTAATTTTTTACATGGTGTGTGGTACAGGTCCGACCAGTTGTCCCAGTACCATTCCTTGAAAACCATGTCTTTGCCATTGAATTGTTTTTGGCATATCCTCTGAAAATCAATTGGCCAAAAATATGAGGGTTTATTTCTGTAATCTCACTTCTGTTCCATTGATCTATATGTCCATCCTTATGCAAACACTACACTTTGTAATAGCTTTTGAAATTGGGGAATATGAGTCTCAATGATAAGGATTACGTTAAATCTACAGATTAGGTTGGTAATATTGCTGTTATAACAATATTGTCTTCCAGTCCATGAACCCAGGATGTGTTTACATTTATTTAGGTTTTTATTAATTTTTCTGTATTATTTTTAGTGTACAAGTCTTACACTTCTTTTTGTGTTTTTTGCCAAGTCAATTCAGTGCAGGGTGGGAAGAGTAGCCTTTTTTTTTTTCTTTCACACACACACTGTATTTTATTTTTACAGGAGATAAGTAAACTGACACCAAGCACTGTAAACGGATGACCACAACAAAAGCAACAATGATTGCAATTGCCAAACACGAAACACACTTATACTATGTCATAATACTGATATTCAGTCCAGTAATCCTCCACTGTAACAGCTCCTTTACTTTGCAGTGAAAATTGATTTGTATATTTTTTGCCTCTGAGTCCTTGTGGGATTTTTTTTTTTTATTCAAACAGAAAGTCACAAAAATTATAATCATCCTCATCAGTTCACTCAGTCCCATGTAATTAATTTTTTTTATCTTGATCTTTTGTTAGCACTTTTTTGAATTCATCAGTTTTCCATTAGAGTTCTGAAAATGCTTATTCATTCTGTTCAGCAGCATAGTCAGTTACCAGAAACCTGTACTTGTCAGAGTCTTTTCCATGAATTCCTTGAAGATGAAACCCTTTTATAGGAACATTTTTGCAAAAGCATCAGAGTACACCCAGAACTGTCTGTAAATGACAAAAGACTTAAAAATGACCAAGGTTAAAGATTTGATGAAAGTTCATAATAATGCAATTGACAAGGAAATTTAGTTATTTCTGAGATATACATTTTAAAGTAATAACTAGAATTATGACTTATAACGTTGTACCAGAACATATAAGATTTTTAGAAATTTCATGTAATGTCTGAAACATTTATATTAACGTATTTCCATACAAATAACCCAAATAAAGTTTAGTATTATTTTTTGTTTTTTTGTTTGTTTTCTTATACTGCAGGTTCTTATTAGTCATCACTTTTATACACATCAGTGTGTACATGTCAATCCCAATAGCCCAATTCAACACACCACCATCCCCACCCCACCGCGGTTTTCCCCCCTGGTGTCCATACGTTTGTTCTCTACATCTGTGTTTCAACTTCTGCCCTGCAAACCGGTTCATCTGAACCATTTTTCTAGGTTCCACATACATGTGTTAATATACGATATTTGTTTTTCTCTTTCTGACTTACTTCACTCTGTATGACAGTCTCTGGGTCCATCCACGTCTCAACAAATGACTCAATTTCGTTCCTTTTTATGGCTGAGTAATATTGCATTGTATATATGTACCACATTTTCTTTATCCATTTGTCTGTCGACGGGCATTTAGGTTGCTTCCATGACCTGGCTATTGTAAATAGTGCTACAATGAACATTGGGATGAATGTGTCTTTTTGAATTATGGTTTTCTCTGGGTATATGCTCAGTAGTGGGATTGCTGGATCATATGGTAATTCTATTTTTAGTTTTTTCAGGAACCTCCATACTGTTCTCCATAGTGGCTGTATCAATTTACATTCCCACCAACAGTGCAAGAGGGTTCCCTTTTCTCCACACCCTCTCCAGAATTTATTGTTTCTGGATTTTCTGATGAAACCCATTCTAACTGGTGTGAGGTGATACCTCATTGTAGTTTTGATTTGCATTTCTCTAATAATTAGTGATGTTTAACAGCTTTCATGTGCTTCTTGGCCATCTGTATATCTCCTTTGGAGAAAGGTCTATTTCAGTCTTTTGCCCATTTTTGGATTGGGTTGTTTGTTTTTTGATATTGAGCTGCATGAGCTGTTTATATTTTTGGAGATTAATCTTTTGTCCGTTGATTCATTTGTAAATATTTTCTCCCATTCTAAGGTTATCTTTTCATCTTGTTTATGGTTTCCTTTGCTGTGCAAAAGCTTTTAAGTTTCAATAGGTTCCACTTTATTTCCATTACTCTAGGAGGTGGATCAAAAAAGATCTTGCTGTGATTTATGTCAAAGAGTGTGCTTCCTATGTTTTCCTCTAAGAGTTTTATAGTGTCCGGTCTTACATTTAGGTCTCTAATCCATTTTGAGTTTATTTTTGTGTATGGTGTTAGGGAGTGTTCTAATTTCATTCTTTTACATGTAGCTGTCCAGGTTTCCCAGCACCACTTATTGAAGAGACTGTCTTTTCTCCATTGTATATCTTTGCCTCCTTTGTCATAGATTAGTTGACCATAGGTACATGGGTTTATGTCTGGGCTTTCTATCTTGTTCCATTGATCTATGTTTCTGTTTTTGTGCCAGTACCATATTGTCTTGATTACTGTAGCTTTGTAGTATAGTCAGAAGTCAGGGAGTCTGATTCTTTCAGCTCCTTTTTTTTCCCCTCATGACTGCTTTGGCTATTCGGGGTCTTTTGTGTCTCCATACAAATTTTAAGATGATTTGTCCTAGTTGCGTAAAAAATGCCATTGGTAATTTGATAGGGATTGCATTGAATCTGTAGATTGCTTTGGGTAGTAGAGTCATTTTCACAATGTTGATTCTTCCAATCCAAGATCATGGTATATCTCTCCATCTGTTGGTATCATCTTTAATTTCTTTCATCAGTGTCTTATAGTTTTCTGCATACAGGTCTTTTGTCTCCCTAGGTAGGCTTATTCCTAGGTATTTTATTCTTTTTGTTGCAATGGTAAATGGGAGTGTTTCCATAATTTCTCTTTCAGGTTGTTCATCATTAGTGTATAGGAAAGCAAGAGATTTCTGTGCATTAATTTTGTATCCTGCAACTTTACCAAATTCATTGATTAGCTCTAGTAGTTTTCTGGTGGCATTTTTAGGATTCTCTATGTATAGTATCATGTCATCTGCAAACAGTGACAGTTTTACTTCTTTTCCAATTTGTATTATTTCTTTTATTTCTTTTTCTTCTCTGATTGCCATGGCTAGAACTTCCAATACTATGTTGAATAATAGTGGTGAGAGTGGACATCCTTGTCTCGTTCCTGATCTTAGAGGAAATGTTTTGTTTTTCACCATTGAGAATGATGTTTGCTGTGGGTTTGTCATATATGGCCTTTATTACGTTGAAGTAGGTTCCCTCTATGCCCACTTTTTGGAGAGTTTTTATCATAAATGGCTGTTGAATTTCGTCAAAAGCTTTTTCTGCATCTATTGAGATGATCATATGGTTTTTATTCTTCAATTTGTTAATATGGTGTATCACATTGATCTATTTGCATATATTGAAAAATGCTTGCATCCCTGGGATAAATCCCACTTGATCATGGTGTATGATCCTTTTAAGGTGTTGTTGGATTCTGTTTGCTAGTATTTCGTTGAGGATTTTTTCGTCTATATTCATCAGTGATATTGGTCTGTAATTTTCTTTTTCTTTAGTATCTTTGTCTGGTTTTGGTATAAAGGTGATGGTGGCCTCATAGAATGTGTTTGGGAGTTTTCCTTCCTCTGCAATTTTTTGGAAGAGTTTAAGAAGGATGGGTGTAAGCTCTTCTCTAAATGTTTGATAGTATTCACCTGTGGAGCCATCTGGTCCTGGACTTTTGTTTGCTGGACGTTTTTTTAATCACAGTTTCAATTTCATTACTTTTGTTTGGTCTGTTCATATTTTCTGTTTCTTTGTGGTTCAGTCTTTGAAGGTTATACCTTTCTAAGAATTTGTCCATTTCTTCCAGGTAGTCCATTTTATTGGAATAGAGTTCCTTGTAGTAGTCTCATAGGATGCTTTGTATTTCTGCAGTGTCTGTTGTAACTTCTGCTTTTTCATTTCTAATTTTATTGATTTGAATCCTCTCCCTCTTTTTCTTGATGAGTCTGGCTAATGGTTTATCAATTTTGTTTATCTTCTCAAAGAACCAGCTTTTTGTTTTTTGATCTTTGTTATTGTTTTGTTTCTATTTCATTTATTTCTGCTCTGATCTTTATGATTTCTTTCTTTCTGCCAACTTTGGGTTTTGTTTGTTCTTCTTTCTGTAGTTCCTTTAGGTGTAAGTTTATATTGTTTACTTGAGATTTTTCTTGTTTCTTGAGGTAGGCTTGTATAGCTATAAAATTCCCTCTTAGAACTGTTTTTGCTGCATCCCATAGGTTTTGGATCATTGTGTTTTCATTGTCATCTGTCTCTAGGTATTTTTTGATTTCCTCTTTGATTTCTGCAGTGATCTCTTGGTTGTTTAGTAATGTATTGTTTAGCCTCCATGTGTTTGTGTTTTTTACGTATTTTTCCCTGTAATTCATTTCTAATCTCATAGTATTGTTGTCAGAAAAGATGCTTGATATGATTTCAGTTTTCTTAATTTCACTGAGGCTTGATTTGTGACCCAGGATGTGATCTATCCTGGAGACTGTTCCATGCACACTTGAGAAGAAAGTGTAGTCTGCTGTTTTTGGATGGAATGTGCTATAAATATCAATTAAATCTATCGGGTCTATTGTGTCATTTAAAGCTTCTATTTCCTTATTTATTTTCATTTTGGATGATCAGTCCATTGGTGTACGTGAGGTGTTAAAGTCCCCCACTATTATTGTGTTACTGTCGATTTCTTCTTTTATAGCTGTTAGCAGTTGCCTTATGTATTGAGGTGCTCCCATGTTGGGTGCATATATATTTATAATTGTTATATCTTGTTCTTGGATTGATCCCTTGATCATTATGTAGTGTTCTTCCTTGTCTCTTGTAACACTCTTTATTTTAAAGTCTATTTTATCAGATATGAGTATAGCTACTTTCCATTTGCATGGAATATCTTTTTCCATCCCCTCACTTTCAGTCTGTATGTGTCCCTAGGTCTGAAGTGGGTCTCTTGTAGACAGCATATATATGGGTCTTATTTTTGTATCCATTCAGCAAGCCTGTGTCTTCTGGTTGGAGCATTTAATCCATTCACGTTTAAGGTAATTATCGATATGTATGTTCCTATGACCATTTTCTTAATTGTTTTGGGTTTTCTTTGTAGATCCTTTTCTTCTCTTGTGTTTCCCACTTAGAGAAGGTCCTTTAGCATTTGTTGTAGAGCTGGTTTGATGGTGCTGAATTCTCTTAGCTTTTGCTTGTCTGTGAAACTTTTGATTTCTCCATCAAATCTGAATGAGATCCTTGCTGGGTAGAGTAATCTTGGTTGTAAGTTCTTCCCTTTCATCACTTTAAGTATATCATGCCACTCCCTTCTGGCTTGTAGAGTTTCTCCTGAGAAATCAGCTGTTAACCTTATGGGAGTTCCCTTGTATGTTATTTGTCATTTTTCCCTTTCTGCTTTCAGTAATTTTTCCTCGTCTTTAATTTTTCCTAATTTGATTACTGTGTGTCTCGGCATGTTTCCCCTTGGGTTTATCCTGTACGGGACTCACTGTGCTTCCTGGAGTTGGATGGCTATTTCCTTTCCCATGTTAGGGAAGTTTTCAACTATACTCTCTTCAAATATTTTCCCTCGTCCTTTCTCTCTCTCTTCTCCTTCTGGGACCCTTATAATGCAAATGTTGTTGCGTTTAATGTTGTCCCAGAGGTCTCTTAGTCTGTCTTCATTTCTTTTCATTCTTTTTTCTTTATTCTGTTCCACAGCAGTGAATTCCACCATACTGTCTTCCAGGTCACTTATCTGTTCTTCTGCCTCAGTTATTCTGCTATTGCTTCCTTCTAGTGTAGTTTTCATTTAAGTTATTGTATTGTTCAACTCTGTTTGTTTGTTCTTTAATTCTTCTAGGTCTTTATTAAACATTTCTTATATCTTCTCGATCTTTGCCTCCATTCTTTTTCCGAGGTCCTGGATCATCTTCACTATCATTATTCTTAATTGTTTTTCTGGAAGGTTGCCTATCTCCACTTCATTTAGTTGTCTTTCTGGGGTTTTATTTTGTTCCTTCATCTGGTACATAGCCCTCTGCTTTTTCATCTTGTCTATCTTTCTGTGAATGTGGTTTTTGTTCCACAGCCTGCAGGAATGTAGTTCTTCTTGCTTCTTCTTACACTTCTTTTGTTAAATTTATTTCTTAGTATCTTATTCTTTTTGATATTATTACAAATGGAACTTTTCTTAATTATATTTTTGGATTGTTTGTTGATAATTTATAGAAATATAATGGATCTTGTTTTCTGCAGACTTGCTGAACTCATTTATTAGCTCTGATAGTTTTTTAAAAATTCCTATGATTTTCTATAATTAAAACCATGCCATCTGCAGGTAGATATAGTTTTGCTTCTTCCTTTTTTCTATGCATGCTGTGATTTTTCCTTTCTGATTTCCCTGACTAGAAACTTCAGTACAATGCTGAATATCAGTGAAAGCATATATCCTTTTCATTTTCCTGATTTTAGAAGTAAATATTTCAGTCTTTCACTAGTAAGTGTAATGTAAGCTGTGGGTTTTTCATGGATATCCTTTATCAGGTTCAGGAAGTTCACATCTGTTCTTGGTTTGTTGAGTATTTTTATCATGAAAGAGTATTAGGTTTTGTCAGATGCTTTTTCTGCATCAATTGTAATGATCATGTGGTTGTTGTCCTTTATCATATTAAAATTGTTTATTATATTGTTTGATTTTTATATGTTGAACCAATCTTGAATTTTCTGAGATTAATCACATGATCCTAGTGTATAATCCTTTTTATATGTTTTTGGACTTGAGTTGTTAGAAGTTTGTAGAGGATTTTATTTACATATTCATATTTCAGACTTTTTGTATTTGACTATAAAATGTTTCTCATATAGACAGCATATATTTGAAACAACTTTTAAAATTAATTTTGCCAATATCTGCATTGTAAAAATTCATTATATTTATATCATTACTGATAATTATAATTTACATTTACATTACTGATAAGTTACATTTCTTATGCATCTAGAGATTCCATTATTTTTGACTCTTCCATTTTTCTCTTCACTGTGTTCATGTTTTCCTTTAAATATTTGAACATTAACATTTTTGCCTTTTTAAGACCCATTCATTCCTAGTTTCATCATCTCTCTTATTTCTGCTTTCCTTTACTTTTGAGCGATATTTCTCTTGGTTATAAGTCCTATTTTCTTGCTTCTTAGCCTATCTGGTAATTTTTTTTTTTTTTTTGGCTGCACCATGCAGCGTGCGGGATCTTAGTTCCCTAACCAGGGATCAAACCCATGCCCCTTGCATTGGGAGTGTGGAGTTTTAGCCACTCTGGACATTTTTTCTAATATAAGCAATTAAATTGAAATCCTCTCTAAATATTGCTTTAGTTGCATCTCACCATTTTTTATGTTGCATTTTTATTATCTTTAGGTTTAAAGTATTTTCTAATTTCTTTGTAATTATAATTGTCATTTAAATTCAAAATACTGTGTTGTTTAGTATCCTAGATATCTTAGTTTTTTGATTTCTAATTTATTTACACTCTAGTCAGAGAGCATATTCTGAAGGACATTCTTCAGCCTGGCTGTCCCCAACATAAGGTTGTAAGGCATTTTTCCATGTTAATTTCCAGAAGTCTTTTGATTAGCTTTTAATGTAGATGTACAGTATACCTAAAATTAATGTTGATGGTATGATATAAAAGTCCTTTTTTAAACCATGAATTTCCTATTCACTAAGCACCATTTATTGAAAACACTTTCCCTTTTCAAATGATCTGAATATCACTTTCACCATAATTCAAGGATCTAATATCTGTGATTCTATTCCTGTATTCTCTGTTTTATTCTGGTGGTCTGTTTATCTATTCTTGTGACAAGAGCACACTATCTTAGTTGCTATAGCTTTATTTTAAGTTTTGATTATTCATAGAGTATACACTCAAAATGGTTCTTCTTTAAAATTGTATTTTTTACCCTTGAACCTATACATATTCATATACAATTTGGAATTAGTAAACTAAATTATATATTACATTGAATTTATAGATCACTTTAGGAAAAATCAACAACTTCAACTAGGTCTTATTTGATACATTTCAATAATTTTGTATAGTTTTATGTGAAAAGATATTGCATAGCTTGCATGAGGTAATTTGTAGGCATTGATGTTTTTCTCATGTAAATGGTATATTTTTTTAAAATTTTGTTTTCTAATATTTTGTTGCTGATATATAAAAATATAGTTAATTTTTATATGACCTTGCATCCAGTGAAATGGATAATATAAAAAAACTTCAATTTTTAATTCCAGTAATTTCCCTTAGATTCTTTTAGAATTTTTCATTCACAATCATTTTATCTGTTTTATTCTTTATTTGCAATCCTTATAAATTTTACTTCTTTTGCTCAGCTTTGTTACTGGATAGGACCTCCAGAACACTGTTGGATATGAGTCATGATATTATACAACTTCGTCTCATTTCTTATCCCAGGGAGAATACTTTCAATATTTTACTACTAAGTATGATGTTTATATAAATATATGTGTTTTTTTGTAGACACCCATCATCAGATTAAAAAGACTATTTATATTATTATTTTGCAAATAATATTAAGAATTATGAATGGGTACTGAAGTCTATCAAAAGCTTTTTTATCTTTGTATGAGTTTGGTATTGCTGCCGTAACAAATTGCCACAAATTTAGTAGCTTAAAACAAAACAAATTTATTATTTTACACTTTTGTAGGTTAGAAGCCTGGCATGAGTCTTTCAGGGTTAAAATCCGAGTGTCCACAGACCTGCCTTCATTACTAGAGGTTGTAGGGGAGAATCAGTTTCCTTGCTCATTCCAGGTATTGGCAGAATTCAGTTCCTTGTGGCTGTACAACTAAGGTCCCCATATATTTATTTATTTATTTTTTGCTGGTTGTAAGCTGAGGGCTATTTCCAGCTTCCAGATGCTGCTGCATGTTTTGGCCTCCTTCCTCAGTCTTTAAAGCCAGTATGGGTGAGGCAGGTGGGGTAGGGGTTCAGTCTTTCTCACATTTCATCTCTCTGACAACAGCGGGGAGAGGTTCTTCACTCTTAAGGACTCATGTTATTAGAATGGACCCACCTGGTACTCCCGGTTGATCACCCCATCTCAAGGTCCTTAACCTAATCACATCTGCAAAGTTGTCTTGCCATGTAAAGTAACATATTCACAGGTTTTGAAGATTGTGTGTGGACAGCCTCAGGGGAGGGGAACATTATTCTATCTGCCACAACATCTAATGAGATAATCATATAATTTTTCTTTTTTATGATGTTCATATGGTAAGGAGATTTGTTTATTTTTGAATGTTATACCAATCCTGAATTCCTGGAATAAATTCAACTGCGTTATGATGTATATCACCTTTGTTCTATGTGGTTAGACTTGGTTTAATACTTTATATCCATGTTTCATATTCATTGTCCAACATCTATGTTTATGAGAGGAATTGATCTGTAACTTTTCTTTACTGTAATATTCATATCAAGCTTTAGTATCAAGTTTATTCGGCCCTATAAAGTCTGTTTGGAAAATTTCCTTCTTTTCTATCTCTGGATGAATTTGCATAGGTTTGGTATTCTTTCAAAAATGACTGGAAGAATTTGCCAGTGATGCCACCTAGGCCTGGTGTTTTCTTTGTGGCAAGTTGTTCAATTAGAAATTAAATTTATTTATTAAATGTACTTAGATTTTTATTTCAACTTAGATATGTTTTTAATATGTTGTGTTTTTCCAGATTGCTGTCTTGCTTTTCTAAATTTCCAGATTTATTGGTATTAAGTTGTTTATGATATCTTATTTTACATGTAATTTTCTTTCATAATATTGGTAATTTGTACCTTTTACATTTCTTTTTCATCAACTTGCCAAGGCTCTATCATTTAAAAAAAGTTTTTCTGGTAAAAACTATTGCACAACTTTATTTTCTTTAAATTAACAGCAGATCTAAGTAAAATCTCATCACACTTCGGGGCTGGCAGGAATTAAAACTAAATATTTATTAGTGCTTTCCTGTCCCGAGCATTGTGCAAAGGTTCAGTATCTTAAATGATGCCAGAGCAGAGTGAAGATCATAGCTCTGGTCATTGATCATTGGATCTCACTGGATAATATGGAGAAAGCCATTATCTAGCTACCTTGGTCCTTTTAGACTTTGCTTCTCCACTGCTTCTAGTCCATGCTTGGTGTTCAGGAACCTCTGAAAGTACTAGGGGCAAAGCATCCAACCTCTCTGGGTGTACCACACTGACACTCCTTGTCTTACCAGATTCTGTATCTCGCTGGACCTTCTAAATCCTGACCTCTTTCCGATATTGAGAAAACTTTTCCTCTTCCCTTTTGTTGCCCTAGAAGGTACTCCAGCTATCCCATCTGCTTCCAGGCCACATGCACATACCTCTTCAGTGAGTGTAGGCATTGACAAGAGTCAGGAAGAGCTGTAGAATCCAAGCAGCTTCCACTCTGTGCCCTTTAAGATATTAAGGGTTTGGCTGCCTTCTTGGAACTACTGAGGTGTGCATAGAGCAAAACACGAACCCCAATTATTATACTCCAGTGGCATAACAAAGGCCTTCTCTTGGCTTCAGCAAGGCAGAGTTTTGGTGAGTATACTACAGATCATGGGTGTCCTTTTATCTGGGTAAACAGAGCACACAACATTCTCTTCCTGGTTTCTTGACTGTACATAGACTAAAGAACTGTTTTTCTTTTTTCATCTAGCTGCTATAATCGTAGTATAAGAGAAAACGAAAAACACTTCTTTATTAACTCTAAATAACAATAATTATAATAGTTTATAATTTATACTTGTTGATAAATACCTGCCATAACATTAGTGAACATCACTTCTCTGGGCTGCTTATTATATCTTATTTTTTTATTGAAGTATAGTTGATGTGCAATATATAAGTTACAGGTACACAGTATAGTGATTCACAATTTTTCAAGGTTATACTCCATTTATAGTAATTATAACATATTGGCTATAGAGTCTGTCATACAGAGTGAAGTAAGTCAGAAAGAAAAAAGCAAATAACAAATACCGTATGCTAACACACATATATGGAATCTATGGGAAAAAAAAGGTTCTGAAGAACCTAGGGGCAGGACAAGAATAAAGATGCAGATGTAGCGAATGGACTTGAGGACACGGGGAGGGGAAAGGGTAAGCTGGGACGAAGTGAGAGAATGGCATGGACATATATACACTACCAAATGTAATATAGATAGCTAGTGGGAAGCAGCCACATAGCACAGGGAGATCAGCTCGATGCTTTGTGACCACCTAGAGGGGTGGGATAGGGAGGGTGGGAGGGAGATGCAAGAGGGAAGAGGTATGGGGATATATGTATATGTATAGATGATTCACTTTGTTATAAAGCAGAAACTAACACACCATTGTAAAACAGTTATACTCCAATAAAGATGTTAAAAAATATATTGGCTCTATTAGTTGTGTTGTACAATATATCCTTGTAGCTTATTCTGTACATAATAGTTTGTGCCTCTTAAACCTCAAGTTCTATATTGCCCCTCCTCCCTTCCCTCTCCCCAGTGGTAGCCGGTAGTTTTTTCTCTATATCTGTTATCTATTTCTCCTTCTTTTTTGTTATATTCACTAGTTTGTTGTATTTTTTTAGATTCCACATATAAGTGATGTCATACATATTTGTCTTTCCCTGTCTGACTTATTTTACTTAGCATAATGCCCTCCCAAGTCCATCCATGTTGCCGCAAGTGGCAAAATTCCATTCTTTTTCATGGCTGAGTGGTATTCCATTTTGTGTGTGTGTGTGTGTGTGTGTGTGTGTGTGTGTGTGTGTGTATATCACATCTTCTTTATCCATTCATCTGTTGATAGACACTTAGGTTGCTTTGATAGCTTGGTAATTGTAAATAATGCTGTTATGACTACTGGGTGCATGTATCTTTTCAGATTAATGTTTTTGTTTTTGGGGGATATATACCAAGGAGCAAGGCTCTATCATTTTTAAAGTCACTTTTAAAAACCAACTTTTGCCTTTGTTGAACTAGAAAACAATTCTTTCCTATCATATTGATTTTTTTCTGTTATTTTTCTTATTACTTTGTACTACTTTCTTTGAGTTTTATTTGGCATTCTTTTCCTATCTTCCTGATATAGAAGGTGAGATTCTTTTCTAATATATGCATTTAAGGCAATAACTGTCTAAGCATGGCTATAGCTCTATCTCATAAATATAATATGTCATATTTTAATTCTCAGTCTTTATTTCTATTTTCCACTGTGATTTCCTTCTTGAATCATAGGTTATTTTGTAGAGTATTATTTCATTTATAAACATTTTAGTATTTTTTACATTATAGCTTTGTTATTGACTTCTAGCTTTTTAAAAAAAAATTTTCTCTACTCTGATCAGAAACTATATGCTTTTATTTTACCAAATATCTCATTTACACTTAAAAATAATGTGTAGTCTGCAGTTGTTCAAGTCATTATTTTTTGTATATATCTACTATATCAACTTTTAATTTGTGCTTTTAAATCATTTCTTTCCTACTGATTTTTTGTTAGCTTGTTCTATTAATTTCTGAGGGCTGTGTGTTGAAGTCTCCCATTGTGATTATTTAAGTCTTCTTTTAATTTCACCAATTTTTGCTTTACATATTCGAGGTTATGCCAGACATTCAGAATGATTATCATTCTTGGTTGATTTGGCTCTTTTATAATTATGAAATATTCCTCTTTTTGTGGTAATGTCTCAAAACCTCCTTTGTCTTATAGTAGAACACTTCCATCAACTTTCTTTTGGCTGGTGTCACATGGCATAACCTTTTTACATTCTCTTTTCTTTTGGTCTTTTTATGTTAAGTCATGAGCAATTTGTATGCAACATTGAATTGAGTTTTGTTCTTTTTCCAGTCTGACAGTTTTGATCTGTTTTGTCTGTTTCCATTTACTATAATTCATTTACTTTGAGGTTTTAATCTATCATCTTATTATTTGTTTTATATTTGTCCGAACTGCTTTATGTTCCTTTTTCTTTTCTTTCTTTCCTTTACCTGGATTAATCAACTATTTTTTAATTTCATGTTACCTCTATTAGATTGTTAGCTGTACATTTTTTATTGGCCTTTTTGTGGTTATGCTAGTGATTACAACCTGCATACATCCTTTCACAATTTCCTGGAAATGCAAGAAACTTAGAACACTTCAGTTCCACTTATATCCCCTCCTGACTCATGTGCAACTGTCATACATTTTATTTCTCTGGCTATTTTAAACTCTAAAATACCTTATTATCATTGTTTCATGTCATCAGTATTCATTTGGAACTACGTTCACACAGATATATGTTTCTATTTAGTCCAACTCTTCTCATTCTCCTTGGAGGGAGAATCAGTCTACAATAAACTATTCTGTAATTAAAGAAGCTGAAATCCCTAGCAGTCCCTTTCATTATCCAATCTTGAACTTTCCTATGGAAAACAAGAATAATTCTCTCTGGATTACCTTGCAGTAAACAAAAACCACTCAAAATACTTTAGGCAGAAAGGAATTTAATACAGTAATTAAAATATGCATTTTTAGAACAGGTAGAATAGGGGGGCTCAGGCCTGGCCTTCAAATAAGAATGAGAAGACCATTTCTAGATCAGTCCATCAGCAGAGCTCTTACCTCTATCACAACCAGAAAACTGAAAACCATGCTGCTGCTATTGTAACTTATAAGTTTAAGAACAGTGCCCTAAATGAGGTTGTATTATCAGGGAACCACTACTGCTCACACCACAACTGCCTCTTGACAATCATGCAGCTAGTGACAGATGCAGAAAAGTCTAGCATCTCACATACACTTGTCAGCAGCAATAGCCAAATCACCAGCCTTACTACTTTCAAAACGGCAGAAAGTAGTTAACCTGATTGCTAGAACCCTGTCTACAAGAGCATGGGGCACATGTAGGTTTTGGTGTTCTAGCATCTGCAGTGTGCAGTAGCAGGATGAGGTTGAAATAAATGCTGTGCCAATTTATCATATTCAAATTGATTAAATTCTAATATGTAAGCAAGTTGTTCTCCAAATATGAGTCATTATGATTTAGTTCTTCTCAATGCTCTGTACAACTCAGCATTTCAAAAGAAGCCATTTGATAATGAGACATTGCTACAGAGAATTAATGAACCTCCTCTTGTGCAAAATAGCACATTTTTCCTGTTCTACCTAAATGATACTCTCTCACTGATCAAGGTTATTTTGGCTGCACCTCCAGCTTTGCAGGGCAATGTTCTAGTCAACATAAAATGAGAATATTTATTCTTGTGAAGTGACAGTGCTATGAAGATGTATGTGATGAATATTATAGCATAAGATACCATAAACTCTAGCTGCCAGGAGAAGCCAGGTTGCCCCTCCAGGTCTTGTCAGGTGCTTAGAAGCCAACTAATAATCCTAATCAGCAGCACCTCGAAGCTGTTCTTACCACTGAAAATGAAGTCAGAAATCTGAGTACAGTTGTGCTGGAAAAGGTACAGGGTTGAACTGCTCCTGACACACAAGTCAGTTTACCTCAAGGACAATGGCGATAATTCAGAGGTTTTGTATTTTTCCGTCAACGAGCAACAGTACTTTTGTGCTGCATTTAAGCGGCCCTGAGTTATGATAATTGCTACTGAGCATGCTCAGACTTTGGACATTGTGAAATTTCAACCCATCTCCAATTCTGCAGAAAAAGACTCCAGCACTGCAGCAGCTCCCTATTCATTTTACTTATACAAAAGTAATATCAGCAATACTTGAGAGTAAAAGAAATGATAAATAAAGTATAATTTTTCTAATGCATGGTAGATTATTTATACTCTCTTCCTGGCTTCTCAGATTCTCATCCTTGCAAGCCCACCTAACCATACACACACACTCCTCACTCAAAACACCAACACATATTTAAATGATGACCTCATACTGAAAGTAGCCAATATAATTAGAAAAGCATTTCCGATTTGAGTGCCATTTGTCAAAAATCATTATATTTGACAAGGTCACAAGACAAGGTCTTCAAATATCTAGAGGCCAAATAATTTTGCAGTGATTGCTGTGGCACTCTGAATAAGTCTTTGTGTTTTTAATTAATAGGACTGAAAAATGCAGAGATAAATGTAGTTTGACATAAATTGAAGAGACTCAGAAGCCTCCTAGTCACGTATGCTGCCCCCAGCCAGTCTACTGCCATTTTATTGTGAAATTACTAGGGAAAAAGGGAAAAAACAATTGGTTAACTACGCTATAACCTAAAATATATCGTACATTTAAAGATATTTCTCAAATTACAGCAGTGAGGTATAAAACAAGACTAGTCCCTTGAATAGTGAATCAAAATATTTGAATGTCATTTGTTTTAATTTAGCTCTTTTCACATGAAGAATCCAGAGCACCTGCCAAATTAAAAACTCAAGGAATTCATTTTTATTTTAAATAAAATAGAAATATACTCATTTTACCATCGAGTAATACTTATTATTTAGATCAAACTAAAATTCAGGCCAACATTTGAAATCTTGACTAAGCTGCATTTAAAATTTTATTATATGCTTTATATCATTATTTATTACACAGTTCTTTAAACTTTATCCTTAAAGAAAGGTATTCATAGAAAGTCAAAATCATATTTCTGATATTGCTCTAAATTGAGCTAATGAAATAGGTGAATGATGCCTTTTAATGATCAGTTTCATTGAAATATGCTTTTTTAAGGTGAAGCTGGTTGATTCCATGGGTGAGGAGAAACTTGAAAATTAATCTCCAAAACAAGGCCACAGAGAGGGAGGAATGCATTACATGCAACAGCAGCTTCTGTTAATAGCTTGATCTGATAAAGATCAGTTACTAAACTTTATCTTAATTGACATGTAATTTAATCCAAGTTTGTCATATTAAGAAACAAAGTGAATATTGTATCTGCTACTTAAGAATAAAGATTGAGGAAAAAAGGAAACATCATCATTATTATAATGAATTAAATGTGGTTAGTTTTGTAAGGATGCTTTTTGCTTGTGAAGACCTTAAAGACAGAAGTGCTTGCACTTTTCATGAGACATTTCGATCACCAAATTTAACAAAGAATACCATGGCAGTTCCTAAAGATGGAAATAAACCAGCTACAATACTACTTTCAGTGTAAGAATATACGTAACAATGGTGTTTGGGGAAAAACTGTGAAAGTTTGCTATTGTTAAAGTATAAATTAGATATCATTCTCAATAAATTTCTTTCCCTTTAAACATAGCGATATATTTACTAAGTATAATTTTCTTTTTTTATCAATTGAATTTCCATATATTCCTTTAAAATTTGGTTTATTTTTTATGATTCTTTCTGAGAAATACAGGGTACTCTACTGGAGCACCCATTCCCTTGTATGTAAGCATACATTCTTCTCACATTTACCAAGTAATAGAGTCATATTAAGCAAAGAGCAATTCTTTCTTATGTTGAAACAAGTTGGTGAGAATTTATTTGTGTGTAGAAGATGATACCATCAAAAATATTCTCAAACTGTACCAAGTAAAGTTTCATCATTTTTTCAAAAAATTTTTGAGCTAAAAAAAAAAACAAAACAAGGAAGAGAGAGCATCCAAACCACTAAAGAAATCCATTATGATAATAAGCTCTAAATACTAAACTAAGGTAAACATAAAACCAGAAACAAATTGGATGCAGAAAGCAAGTCTACAGTTGCTCCCAAAGTCCACCACCCCAAATTCGGGAACATTTGTTGTCTGTTCGGGTATTCTTCAGATGCAGGGTACATCAAGTTGATTGTGGCAAGTTAACACCAAGGTTGTTTTTCTGGTTACTGATGCTCAGTGACACCAGCAAAGTCACTCTGTATTCTCTGCTGGATAATTATCCTCCACTGCCCTTTACTGAAAATGCATTTATTGTTCTCTGGTATATCTTCCTTTACACAGACAGTTCTCCACCCTTGGCATTCTTAAATCTATTGCTATTTTTTCCCAACATTTCTTTGTTACCAGGCATTCAAAAACCTAATGTTTGTCTTATTTCCCCATATGCTGCTTTAGGATGTGATTGTCTTTATATCTTTATATCTCTCTCAAAACCATTTTCTCTGTTATGAATATTTCTCCTAGCTAGGTCATCCACAGCATGATTTGGTGTCTCCTTGGCAACCACATGGTCTTAACATTTCTCAGTATCCTATTTTACTCCCACTCATCACATTTCACTTTTTCTTTCTAATCATTTCTAATCATTAATCCTTGAAATGTCTTCACCTAGTCCTTGTCGTTGCTTTTATATCCTCCATTTTAATTGTCCACATTCTCATGCGTATTCTACGTCCCAGTCTTTTAATGGCATTGATTAATTAATTAATTAACTGATGTTTAAAATGAGACAGAGATCAGGTCATTTAAGCTATAGATAGATAAATCTCTCCTACAATTCCCTTTGCTGCATTATTAGGCTTTACAATTTCCAGTTGAAGTGGAAGTTTGGTAAATGAGGGTGATGCCTGATGTTCCTATATCAAGGTTATATACCCTGTTTTGATCCAAGATCCAAATCTGAAATTTAAACAGGCAGCCAGTTTTTATAAGTCTGCTCTACCCTGGAATTGAGCTGCTGTCTCTAACCAAAAGTTAGATAGTAGAGTGTTTTAAATAACAGGCTTTGAAATCACAGAAAATTGCTAAGTGTGAATCCTGGTTCTGCCTCTTACCAGATGTGTAATGTTGGACAAGATACACAAACTCTCTTAACTAAAGTAGGAAAATAATATTCTTCTCATTGAGTGGTTGGAAAGATTCATCGAAATAATGTTATATATAGCAAGTAGTTAGAGCTTAATTGGTAGTAGCCTTTAATGAACAAGGCTTCCTAGCCACATAGGATAATTTGAGGCCTCTATTTTGAGTATATTTAGTCCACATCCACTTACAGTTGGTTTTCTAGCTCCATATTAGAGCACCTTATAGAAAACCAAGGTAGTGTTTTTACCCATTTTCTTCTCCTGCTTCGTTGGTTCAGTAAACCCTAAAATGTATATGTTTTTCATTACCTTTCATGTAGCTCTAGAAACTAGCTTTACTAAGTACCTTATATTTCAGTATCTTTTACCTGAAGAGAGAGAGGATAAAAACCTATATACAGCATCTGAAAGTAAGCATATAGAAATACCTCTTTTGTTGCAGTGGTTTTTCATTATTTTTAGTTTCTCTTACGTTAAAAATTTTGCAATTTTCACACAGACCTAGAAGAAAGAGAATCATGCATTATGTCACCTGTGTTTGCATAGGTGATTTCATGTACTGTTACGCTTTCTGCAATCATGAGTTTTCTACAGTATAATTCTTAACTTCACTGGACCTTGGAACTTTCCCTGGTAACGTTACTTCACAGTTATGGGGTAGATACATCATAACATGGAGGAGTGTGTGTGAATGGAGAGGACATATCCCCAGTCCCCTGACTCCTGTCTGGCTACTGACTGCCCACACTTCTTCACTAACTCTCCAAACTCTTCTCTTTCTTCTCTTTCTGAGTTTACAGATAGCTTGAAATAATATTAGATTTAATTTTATTTTACATTTATAGCATTATCTTCAGAAATTGATTGATCCATTGTTTTGAAGTATCACTCCTCTAAAAGAATATGTCATAATCTGTGTTATTTTTTTCTTCCAGTTACAAATGAATATATAACTTTGTGCTCTGTGTGTAGACATAATAGGATTTCACCACACACATTCCTTTGGTATTAACGTGTTTTATATTTCTGTTTTCTTCTCTCTTCATTGGATAATGCCTGTCAATGTTTTCTTGAAAGAACTGGTGCCAGGGTTAATTTTTTCAGGCTGCTATCCCAAACCTGGAATGTTCTAAAATGCTTAGCCTTTAAACTATTATGCATGGCTTTTGTAAGTCTTATTCCAGTCACCTACATGCATTCTACATTGTTTGTCTTAACTGAAATTGCATCAGTTAAGGGCATAATGTTGTGACTTTAATTTTTTCTGCCCTTATTCTACTTTCAGTATGCAGTTAAAAAAAGAATTTTTTTAACACCTTTACTGGAGTATAATTGCTTTACAATGTTGTGTTAGTTTCTGCTGTGTAACAAAGTGAATCAGTTATATGTATACATATGTCCCCATATCCCTTCCCTCTTGCACCTCCCTCCCACCCTCCCTATCCCACGGCTCCAGGTTGTCACAGAGCACCGAGCTGATCTCCCTGTGCTATGCAGCTGCTTTCCACTAGCTATCTATTTTACATTTGTTGCTGTATATATATCAATGCTACTCTTTCACTTCATCCCGTCCCAGCTTACACTTCCCCCTCCCCATGTCCTCAAGTCCATTCTCTATGTCTGCATCTTTATTCCTTTCATGCTCCTAGGTTCATCAGAACCATTTTTTTTTTTTAGATTCCATATATATGTGTCAGCATACAGTATTTGTTTTTCTCTTTCTGACTTACTTCACTCTGTATGACAGACACTGGGTCCATCCACTTCACTACAAATAACTCAATTTTGTTTCTTTTTTATGGCTGAGTAATATTCCATTGTATATATGTGCCACATCTTCTTTATGCATTCATCTGTCGATGGACACTTAGGTTGCTTCCATGTCCTGGCTATTGTAAATAGAGCTGCAATGAACACTGTGGTACATGACTCTTTTTGAATTATGGTTTTCTCAGGGTATATGCCCAGTAGTGGGATTGCTGGGTTGTATGGTAGTTCTATTTTTAGTTTTTTAAGGAACCTCCATACTGTTCTCCAGAGTGGCTATATCACTTTACATTCCCACCAAGAGTGCAAGAGGGTTCCCTTTTCCCCACACCCTCTCCAGCATTTTTTCTCTGTAGATTTTTTGATAATGGCCATTCTGACTAGTGTGAGGTGATACCTTATTGTAGTTTTGATTAGCATTTCTCTAATGATTAGTGACATTGAGCAGCCTTTCAAGTGTTTGTTGGCAATCTGTATATCTTCTTTGGAGAAATGTCTATTTAGGTCTTCTGCCCATTTCTGGATTGGGTTGTTTGTTTTCTGATATTGAGCTGCATGAGCTGCTTGTATATTTGGAGATTAATCCTTTGTCAGTTGCTTCATTTGCACATTTTTTCTCCCATTCTGAGGGTTGTCTTTTCATCTTGTTTATGGTTTCCTTTGCTGTGCAAAAGATTTTAAGTTTCATTAGGTCCCATTTGTTTATTTTTGTTTTTATTTCCATTTCTCTAGGAGGTGGGTCAAAAAGGATCTTGCTGTGATTTATGTCATAGAGTGTTCTGCCTATGTTTTCCTCTGAGACTTTTATAGTGTCTGGCCTTACATTTAGGTCTTTAATCCATTTTGAGTTTATTTTTGTTATTTTTGTGTATGGTGCTAGGGAGTGTTCTAATTTCATTTTTTTACCTGTAGCTGTCCAGTTTCCCAGCACCACTTATTAAAGAGGCTGTCTTTTGTCCATTGTATATTCTTGCCCCCTTTATCAAAAATAAGGTGACCATATGTGCATGGGTTTATCTCTGGGCTTTCTATCCTGTTCCATTGATCAACATTTATGTTTTTGTGCCAGTACCATACTGTCTTGATTACTGTAGCTTTGTAGAATAGCCTGAAGTCAGGGAGCTTGATTCCTCCAGCTCCGTTTTTCTTTCTCAAGATTGCTTAGGCTATTCAGGGTCTATATTCTTGACTCCTTTATCAAAGATAAGGTGCATGGGTTTATCTCTGGGCTTTCTATTCGTTTCCACTGATCTCTATTTCTGTTTTTGCGCCAGTACCATACTGTCTTGATTAATGTAGCTTTGTAGTATAGTCTGAAGTCCACGAGCCTGATTCCTCCAGCTCCATTTTTCTTTCTCAAGATTGCTTTGGCTATTCCAGGTCTTTTGTGTTTCCATACAAATTGTAAAATTTTTTTTTCTAGTTCTGTGAAAAATGACATTGGTAGCTTGATAGGGATTGCATTGAATCTGTAGATTGCCTTGGGTAGTGTAGTCATTTTCACAACATCGATTCTTCCAATCTAAGAACATGGTATATCTCTCCATCTGTTTGTACCATCTTAAATTTCTTTCATCAGTGTCTTATAGTTTTCTGCATACAGGTCTTTTGTCTCCTTAGGAAGGTATATTCCTAGGTATTTTATTCTTTTTCTTGCAATGGTAAATGGGAGTGTTTCCTTAATTTCTCATTCAGATTTTTCATCATTAGTGTATAGGAATGCAAGAGATTTCTGTGCATTAATTTTGTATCCTGCTACTTTACCAGGTTCATTGATTAGCTCTAGTAGTTTTCTCTTAGCTTGTGCCTGTCTGTAAAGGTTTTAATTTCTCTGTCAAATCTGAAAGAGATCCTTGCTGGGTAGAGCAATCTTGGTTGTAGGTTTTTCCCTTTCATCACTTTAAATATGGCCTGCCACTCCCTTCTGGCTTGCAGAGTTTCTGCTGAAAGATTAGCTGTTAACCTTATGGGGTTTCCCTTGTATGTTATTTGTTGCTTTTCCCTTGCTGCTTTTAATATTTTTTCTTTGAAGTTAATTTTTGATAGTTTGATTAATATGTGTCTTGGCATTTTTCCCCTTGGATTTATCCTGTATGGCACTCTCTGTGCTTCCTGGACTTGACTGACTAGTTCCTTTCCCATTAGGGAAAGTTTTCAACTATAATCTCTTCAAATATTTTCTCAGTCCCTTTCTTTTTCTCTTCTTATTCCGGGACCCCTATCATTTGAATGTTGGTGCGTTTAGTGTTTTCCCAGAGGCCTATGACACTATCCTCAATTCTTTTCATTCTTTTTTCTTTTTTCTGCTCTGTGGCAGTTATTTCCACTATTTTATATTCCAGCTCTCTCATCCGTTCTTCTGCTTCAGTTATTATGCTATTGATTCCTTCTAGAGAATTTTTCGTATCATTTGTTGTGTTGTTCCTCATTGTTTGTTTGCTCTTTAGTTCTTCCAGGTCCTTGTTAAACGCTTCTTGTATTTTCTCCATTCTCTTCCTAAGATTTTGGATCATCTTTACTATCATTACTCTGAATTCTTTTTCAGGTAGACTGCCTATTTCCTCTTCATTAGTTTGGCCTGGTGGGTTTTTACCTTGCTCCTTCATCTGCTGCACATTTCTCTATTTTCTCATTGTGTTTAACTTACTATGTTTGGGGTCTCCTTTTTGCAGGCTGCAGGTTTGTAGTTCCCGATATTTTTGGTGTCTGCTCCTTGTGGGTGAGTTTGGTTCAGTGGCTTGTGTAGACTTCCTGGTGGATGGGACTGGTGCCTGTGTTCTGGTGGGTGGCCCTGTATCTTGTCCTTCTGGTGGGCAGGGCCACATCTGGTGATGTGTTTTGGGATGTCTGTGAACTTAGTATGACTTTGGGCAGCCTCTCTGCTAATGGGTGGGGTTGTGTTCCTGTCTTGCTAGTTGTTTGGCTTGGGGCTTCCAGCACTGGAGCTTGCTGGCTGTTAGATGGAGCTGGGTCTTAGTATTGAGATGAAAATCTCTGGGAGAGCTCTCGCTGATTAATATTACGTGGGACCAGGAGGTTTCTGGTGGTTCAGTGTCCTGTTCTCAGCCCTCCCACCTCACAGGTTCAGGCCCAACACCTGGCCAGTGCACCAAGACCCTGCCAGCCACATGGCTCACAAGAAAAGGAAGAAAGATTAAAAATAAAAAGAGAGAAACTGACAGAACCCTCGGAGAAATGGTGAAAGGAAACCTGTACAAACAAAATCACACAAAGAAGCATACACATACAGACTTGGAAAAAGAGAAAAAGGAAGAAAAAATATATATATATATTAAAAAACAAAAAAGGAAGAGAGCATCCAAACCACTAAAGAAATCCATTATGATAATAAGCTCTAAATACTAAACTAAGATAAACGTAAAACCAGAAACAAATTGGATGCAGAAAGCAAGTCTACAGTTGCTCCCAAAGATCACCACCTCAAATTCGGGAACATTCGTTGTCTCTTCATGTATTCCACAGGTGCAGGGTACATCAAGTTGATTGTGGGGATTTAATCTGCTGCTCTTGAGGCTGCACGGAGAAATTTCCCTTTCTCTTCTTTGTTTGCACAGCTCCTGACATTCAGCTTTGGTTTTGGCCCCACCTCGGTGTGTAGGCTTCCCTCAGTAGTCTGTTCCCCACCCAGACAGGAGGGGGTTAAAGCAGCAGCTGTTTAGAACTCTCTTGCTAACTCAGGCTGGGGGGGAGGGGGTGTACAGTAGTCATAATTGGAATGTGGAGTGAGACTGAGGTTGCAGAGCCTGGCTTGGCGTTGCAACAGCCTGAGGCGTGCCATGTGTTCTCCCAGGGAAGTTGTCCCTGGATCGCAGGACCCTGCAGTAGCGGGCTGCACAGGCTCCCTGAGTGGGTGTGGATAGTGACCTGTGCTTGCACACAGGCTTCTTGGTGGCAACAGCCACAGCTTTAGCAGTTCATGTCTGTCTCTGGCATCTGAGCTGATAGCTGCAGCTCAAACCCATCTCTGGAGCTTCCTTAGGCAGTGCTCTGCCTTCTGTGGGCACACTGGGAAGGAAACCCCTCTCCTCATGTACCCCGAAACAAAGGTCTCTTGCCTCTCTGGCAGGTCCAGACTTTTTCGCAGACTCCCTCCCGGCTAGCTGTGGCGCACTAGCCCCCTTCAGGCTGACTTCACACAGCCAATCCCAGTCCTTTCCCTGGGGTCTGACCTATGAAGCTGACCCTCAGCTCCCAGGGCCCACCCAGCATGGCAGGTGAGGAGACAAGCCTCTCAGACTGGTGAGTGCTGGTCAGCACTGATCCTTTGTGCAGGGATCTCTCCGCTTTGCCCTCCGCACCCCGGTGGCTGCGCTCTCCTCCGTGGCTCTGAAGCTCCCCCACTCTGCCACCCGCAGTCTCCACCCACGAAGGGGCTTCCTAGTGTGTGGAAACCTTTCCTCCTTTACAGCTGCCGCCCAGAGGTGAGGTTCCCATCCCTATTCTTTTGTCTCTGTTTTTGCTTTTTTCTTTTGCCCTACCCAGGTACGTGGGTAGTTTCTTGCCTTTTGGGAAGTCTGAGGTCTTCTTCCAGGGTTCAGTAGGTGTTCTGTAGGAGTTGTTCCACATGTAGATATATTTTTGATGTATTTATGGGGAGGAAGGTGATCTCCATGTCTTATTCCTCCGCCATCTTGAAGGTCTCTGGAGTTAAAATTTTATCAGGCATATATCTTTCTATAACTGAGGGACCTTTTTTTTTTCTTTCTTGTTCTTTCCTGAACCAAATATAAATGACTAAAAACTCTACAAATGTACATGCCTTTGACCAGCAATTTCATCTACACATAGGACTACATACAAAATAAGAATGATAAATATTTTGCAATGAGTGTTCATTGTAGCTTTGGTAATAATGACAAAATGTGGAAGCAACCTAAGTGACAATGCAGGTGGACTGATTAAATAAATTCAAGTATAACAGTATAATGACATAATATGTAGCCATTAAAATGATAAAAAATAATGAGCATTAGTATATACTCAGCACAGTGCTAGGTACTGTATGCATAATCCCATTAGTTTGTACATCAGTCCTATCAGGCAGGTACTTTGATTATCTCACTATATTTATAAGGCAATTAAATCTTAGAGAAGTTGAGTAAGTAAGAGCATACAAGTAGTAAGCAGCAGAATTTAATTCCAGAATTTCTGACTTCAGAGCTCAGGGTCTTGACTTGTAGTCTGTCTTGAATTTGTAATAGAGGGGAAAATATTCATGATATATAAGATTTATTTCATGCAATAAAAAGGATTTTTATTTTAATTATTTATATTTTCTATGCCCACATATTACATAAATTACTGTATAATAAAATAGTACACACTGAATTAAAAGTATGAAAAAATACACTAAATATTGTTCAATAGAAATTCATATGTAAATATAAAATACTTCCCCTAACTATTTTCTTTAAAGTCATGATGTTTTTAAATTCTTTTCAAAACAAATATTCTTCGTCATATGGCCAAAGGGCTCAGTGCCATGAATGTAGTTTTCCATTTCCATTTCTGTTCAACACTATAAATATTTATCATTCTTATCGACTATGTCCCCCATTTTATAACAATCAGCTAGACACCTCTTTGGACATACATCAAGTACACTTTCTGCTTTAAAGCAAACAAAGTAAAATATATCCTCCAGTGTTATTTTCTCTTGACCATAACTGGACTCAGTAACCACTCTTTCTTTTCAAAATTCACTGTAATTATCCTTCGGGTACATTTTATAGGTACACTCTAACCAATTAAGTGATGATGATATTTTTATTGAGCATTCCTATATGTATTTGTTTAACTGAGATCTTTCTTACAAAAGTGAATAGAAATAACCTAGAACTGATATAGAGGACCTTCAAGATGGCAGAGGAGTAAGACATGGAGATCACCTTCCTCCCCACAAATACATCAACAGTACATCAACATGTGGAACAACTCCTACGGAACACCTACTGAATGCTGGCAGAAGACCTCAGACTTCCCAAAAGGCAAGGAACTCCCCACGTGCCTGAGTAGGGCAAAAGAAAAAAGAAAAAACAGAGACAAAAGAGTGGGGCTGGGACCTGCACAAGTGGGAGGGAGCTGTGAAGGAGGAAAAGTTTCCACACACTAGGAAGCCCTTTCACTAGTGGAAACTGTGGATGGGCGGGGGGGAAGCTTCAGAGCCACCGAGGAGAGAGCAGCAACAGGAGTGCAGAGAGCAAAGCAGAGAGATTCCTGCACAGAGGATCAGTGCTGACAGCACTCACCAGCCTGAGAGGCTTGTCTGCTCACCCGCCGGGGTGGGCGGGGCTGGGAGCTGAGGCTCGGGTTTCGGATGTCAGATCCCAGGGAGAGGACTGGGGTTAGCTGTGTGAACACAGCCTGAAGGGGACTACTTCGCCACAGCTAGCTGGGAGGGAATCTGGGAAAATGTTTGAAACTGCCTAAGCATCCAGAGACCATTGTTTTGGGGTGTGTGAGGAGAGGAGATTCAGAACACCACATAAACGAGCTTCAGAGACAGGCGCGAGCTGCTGAGATCAGTGCGGACACCAGAGAAGGGCATGAAACGCTAAGGCTGCTGCTGCAGCCACCAAGGATCCTGTGTGAAAGCACAGGTGAGTAGCCACACCTCCCCTCCTGGGTGGCTGTGCAGCCCACCACGGCCAGGGTCCCATGATCCAGGGACAAATTCCCCGGGAGAACACACGGCATGCCTCAGGCTTTTGCAACATTGTGCTGGCCTGTGCTACTGTAGTCTCGCCCCGTATTCCATACCCCTCCCTCTCCCCGACCTGAGTGAGCCAGAGCCCCCTAATCAGCAACTCCTTTAAATCCCCTCCTGTCTGGATGAAGAACAGATGCCAGAGGGCAACCTACATGCAAAGGCGGGGCCAAATCCATAGCTTAACCCCAGGAGCTGTGCGAACAAACAAGAGAAAGGGAAATTGCTCCACGCAGCCACAGGAGCAGCGGATTAAATCCCTGCAATCAACTTGAGATACCCTGCGTCTGTGGAACACCTGAATAGACAACAAATCATCCCAAAATTGAGGTGGTGGACTTTGGGAACAACTGTAGACTTGAGGTTTACTGTATGTGACTGACTAGTTTCTGACTTTTATGTTCATTTTAGTATAGTTTTTAGCACTTGTTATTATTGGTGGATTTGTTTATTGGTTTGGTTGCTCTCTTTATTTTTTAAAATTACTTTATTATTTTCTCTTTTTTTGCGGTACACGGGCCTCTCACTGTTGTGGCCTCTCCTGTTGCAGAGCACAGGCTCTGGACGCGCAGGCTCAGCGGCCATGGCTCACAGGCCCAGCCGCTCCGCGGCATGTGGGATCTTCCCGGACCAGGGCATGAACCCGTGTCTCCTGCATCGGCAGGCGGACTCTCAACCACTGCGCCACCAGGGAAGCCCCTACTTTTTTATTTTAATAATTTTTTTATTTTTTATTTTAATAAGTTTATTTATTTTTTTTTCTTTCATTTTTTTCTCCCTTGTCTTCTGACCCATGCAGCTGACAGGGTCTTGGTGCTCCAGCTGGGTGTCAGGCCTGAGGCTCTGAAGTGGGACAGCTGCGTTCAGTACATTGGACCACCAGAGACCTCCTGGCCCCACATAATATCAATCAGTGAGAGCTCTCAGAGAGATCTCTGTCTCAATGCTAAGACCCAGATCCACTCAACGACCAGCAAGCTCCAGTGCTGGACATCCCCTGCCAAACAACTAGCAATACAGGAGCACAACCCCACCCATTAGCAGAGAGGCTGCCCAAAGTCATACTAAGTTCACAGACACCGCAAAACACACCACCGGATGCGGTCCTGCTGACCAGAAAGACAGGATCCAGCCTCATCCACCAGAACACAGGCACTAGTCCTCTCCACCAGGAAGCCTTCACAGCCCGCTGAATGAACCTTACCCACTGGGAGCAGACACCAAAAACAATGGGAACTATGAACCTGCAGCCTATGCAAAGGAGACCGCAAACACAGTAAGTTAAGTAAAATGAGAAGACAGAGAAACACACAGCAGATGAAGGAGCAAGGTAAAACCCACCAGGCCAAACTAATGAAGAGGAAATAGGCAGTCTACCTGAAAAAGAATTCAGAGTAATGATAGTAAAGATGATCCAAAATCTTAGGAAGAGAATGGAGAAAATACAAGAAGCGTTTAACAAGGACCTGGAAGAACTAAAGAGCAAACAAACAATGAGGAACAACACAACAAATGATACCAAAAATTCTCTAGAAGGAATCAATAGCATAATAACTGAAGCAGAAGAACGGATGAGAGAGCTGGAATATAAAATAGTGGAAATAACTGCCACAGAGCAGAAAAAAGAAAAAAGAATGAAAAGAATTGAGGATAGTCTCAGAGACCTCTGAGACAACATTAAACACACCAACATTCGAATGATAGGGTTCCCAGAAGAAGAAGAGGAAAAGAAAGGGACTGAGAAAATATATGAAGAGATTATAGTTGAAATCTTCCCTAATATGGGAAAGGAAATAGTCAAGTCCAGGAAGCACAGAGAGTCCCATACAGGATAAATCCAAGGAAAAACACACCAAGGCACATATTAATCAAACTATTGAAAATTAAATTCAAAGAAAAAACATTAAAAGCAGCAAGGGAAAAACAACAAATAACATACAAGAGAATCCCCATAAGGTTAAGAGCTGATCTTCAGAAGAAACTCTGCAAGCCAGAAGGGAGTGGCAGGTCATACTTAAAGTGATTAAAGGGAAAAACCTACATCCAAGATGACTCTACCCAGCAGGATCTCAATGACAGAGAAATTAAAACCGTTACAGACAAGCAAAAGTTAAGAGAATTTAGCAAAACCAAACCAGCTTTACAACAAATGCTAAAGGGACTTCTCTATGCAGGAAGCACAAGAGAAGGAAAAGACCTTCAGTAACAAACCCAAAACAATTAAGAAAATGGTCATAGGAACATACATAATGATAACATCCTTAAATGTAAATGGATTAAATGCTCCAACCAAAAGACATAGACTGGCTGAATGGATACAAAGACAAGATCCCTATATATGCTGTCAACAAGAGACCCACTTCAGACCTAGGGACACATACAGACTGAAAGTGAGGGGATGGAAAAAGATATTCCATGCAAATGGAAATCAAAAGAAAGCTGGAGTAGCACTTCTCATATCAGACAAAATAGACTTTAAAGTAAAGATTATTACAAGAGACAAAGAAAGACACTACATAATGATCAAGGGATCAATCAAAGAAAAAATATAACAATTGTAAATATTTATGCACCCAACATAGGAGCACCTCAATACATTAGGTAAATGCTAACAGCCTTAAAAGGGGAAATCGACAGTAATACAATAATATTAGGGGACTTTAATACCCTACTTTCACCAATGGACAGATCATACAAAATGAAAATAAACAAGGAAACACAAGCTTTAAATGATACATTAAACAACATGAACTTGATATTTATACGACATTCCGACCAAAAACAACAGAATACACTTTCTTCTCAAATGCAGATGGAACATTCTCCAGAATACATCATATCTTGGGTCACAAATCAAGCCTTGGTAAATTTGAGAAAACTGAAATCGTATCAAGTATCTTTTCCGATCAAATGCTATGAGACTAGATATCAATTACCGGAAAAAAATTGTAAAAAATACAAACAAATGGATGCTAAACAATATGCTACTAAATAACCAAGAGACCACTGAAGAAATCAAAGAGGAAATCAAAAAATACCTAGAAACAAATTACAATGAAAACAGGACGACCCAAAACCTATGGGATGCAGCAAAAGCAGTTCTAAGAGGGAAGTTTATAGCAGTACAATCCTACCTCAAGAAACAAGAAAAATCTCAAGTACACAACCTAACCTTACACCTAAAACAATTAGAGAAAGAAGAACAAAAAAAACCCTATGTTAGCGAAAGGAAAGAAATCATAAAGATCAGATCAAAGATAAATGGAAAATAAATGAAGGAAACAATAACAAAGATTAATAAAACTGGAAGCTGGTTCTTTGAAAAGATAAACAAAATTGATAAACCATTAGCCAGAATCATCAAGAAGAAAAGGCAGAAGGTTCAAATCAACAGAATTAGAAATGAAAAAGTAAAAGTAACAACTGACAGTGCAGAAATACAAAGGCTCACGAGAGACTACTACAAGCAACTACATGCCAATAAAAAGGACAACCTGGAAGAAATGGACAAATTCTTAGAAAAGCGCAGCCTTCTGAGACTGAATCAGGAAGAAATACAAAATATAAACAGACCAATCACAAGCACTGAAAATGAAACAGTGATTAAAAAATTTTCCAACAAACAAAAGCCCAGGACCAGATAGATGCCTTCTGAGGAGAATTCTGACAAACATTTAGAGAAGATCTAACACCTATCCTTCTCAAACTCTTCCAAAATATAGCAGAGGGAGAAACACTCCCAAACTCATACTACAAGGCCACCATCACCCTGATACCAAAACCAGACAAAGATGTCACAAAAAAAGAAAACTACAGGCTGATATCACTGATGAACATAGATGCAAAAATCCTCAAAAAATACTAGCAAACAGAATCCGACAGCACATGAAAAGGTTAATAGACCATAATCAAGTGGGGCTTATCCCAGGAGTGCAAGGATT
Source organism: Lipotes vexillifer (assembly GCF_000442215.2). Taxonomy (NCBI): domain Eukaryota; kingdom Metazoa; phylum Chordata; class Mammalia; order Artiodactyla; family Lipotidae; genus Lipotes; species Lipotes vexillifer. The sequence continues at coordinate 585,744 of NW_006787533.1, forward strand.
CTTCAATATACAGAAATCAGTCAGTGTGATGCACCATATTAACCTTCCAGAAAGTAGGAACAGAGGGAACTTACCTCAACATAATAAAGGCCATATATGACAAGGCAACAGTCAACACCGTTCTCAGTGGTGAAAAACTGAAACTATTTCCACTTAGGTCAGGAGCAAGACAAGGTTGCCCAGTCTTGCCACTATTATTCAACATAGTTTTGGAAGTTTTAGCCACAGCAATCAGAGAAGCAAAAGAAATAAAATAAAATCAGAACAGAGGAAGGAAAGCTGTCACTGTTTGCAGATGACATGATACTATATAGAGAGAATCCTAAAGTTTCTACCGGAAAACTACTAGAGCTTACCAATGAATTTGGTAAAGTAGCAGGATACAAAATTAACGCACAGAAATCTCTGGCATTCCTTTACACTAATGATGAAAAATCTGAAAGAGAAATTAAGAAACACTCCCATTTACCATTGCAACAAAAAGAATAAAAAACCTAGGAATAAACCTACCTAAGGAGACAAAAGACCTGTATGCAGAAAACTATAAGACACTGATGAAAGAAATTAAAGATGATACAAACAGATGGAGAGATATACCATGTTCTTGGATTGGAAGAATCAGCATTGTGAAAATGGTTATACTACCCGAAGCAATCTACAGATTCAATGCAATCCCTATCAAACTACCACTGACATTTTTCACAGACCTAGAACAAAACATTTCACAATTTGTATGGAAACACAAAAGACCACGAGTAGCCAAAGCAGTCTTGAGAAGGAAAAATGGAGCTGGAGGAAAAATGCTCCCTGACTTCAGACTATACTACAAAGCTACAGTAATCAAGACAGTATGGTACTGGCGCAAAAACAGAAATAGAGATCAATGGAACCGGATACAAAACCCAGAGATAAACCCACGCACATATTGTCACCTTATCTTTGATAAAGGAGTCAAGAATATACAATGGAGAAAAGACAGCCTCTTTAATAAGTGGTGCTGGGGAAACTAGACAGCTACATGTAAAAGAATGAAATTAAAACACTCCCTAACACCATACACAAAAATAAACTCAAAATGGATTAAAAACCTAAATGTAAGGCCAGACACTATCAAACTCTTAAAGGAAATCATTGGCAGAACACTCTATGACATAAATCACAGCAAAATCCTTTTTGACCCACCTCCTAGAGAAATGGAAACAAAAACAAAAATAAACAAATGGGACCTAATGAAACTTAAAAGCTTTTGCACAGCAAAGGAAACCATATACAAGACAAAAAGACAACCCTCCGAATGGGAGAAAATATTTGCAAATGAAGCAACTGACAAAGGATTAACCTCCAAAATTTACAAGCAGCTCATTCAACTCAATACCAAAAAAACCAAACAACCCAATCCAAAAATGGGTGGAAGACCTAAATAGAGATTTCAAAAAGAAGTTATACAGATTGCCAACAAACACATGAAAGAATGCTGAACATCACTAATCACTAGAGAAATGCAAATCAAAACTACAATGAGGTATCACCTCACACCTATCAGAATGGCCATCATCAAAAAATCTACAGAGAAAAAATGCTGGAGAGGGTGTGGAGAAAAGGGAGCCCTCTTGCACTGTTGGTTGAATGTAAATTGATACTGCCACTCTGGAGAACAGTATGGAGGTTCCTTAAAAAACTAAAAATAGAACTACCATATGACCCAGCTATCCCATTCCTGTGCGATAGCTGAGAAAACCATAATTCGAAAAGAATCATGTATGGCAATGTTCATTGTAGCAATATTTACAATAGCCAGGACATGGAAGCAACCTACATGTCCATCGATAGATGAATGGATAAAGATTATGTGGCACATATATGCAATGGACTATTACTCAGCCATAAAAAGAAGTGGAATTGAGTTATTGTGTAGTGAGGTGCATGGACCTAGAGTCTGTCATACAGAGTGAAGTAAGTCAGAAAGAGAAAAACAAATACTGTATGCTGACACATATATATGGAATCTAAAAAACAGTAAAAGGTTCTGAAGAACCTAGGGGCAGGACAGGAATAAAGACATAGACATAGAGAATGGACTTGAGGACCCGGGGAGGGGGAAGGGTAAGCTGGGACGAAGTGAGAGAGTGACATTGACATATATACACTGTCAAATGTAAAATAGGTAGCTAGTGGGAAGCAGCCACATAGAACAGGAAGGTCAGCTCGGTGCTTTGTGACCACCTAGAGATTAATAAACCCTCTAGGGAGGGTCGGAGGGAGACCCAAGAGGGATGGGATATGGGGATACATGTATACGTATGGTTGATTCACTTTGTTATACAACCGAAACTAACACAACATTGTAAAGAAATTATACTCCAATAAAGATGTTTAAAAAAAAGAGAATTAACCTAGAACTCAATTATATTTCTTCCCTCAATATAATTAAATGTTTTATTCACTCAAATAACTTTAGTGGTCCTCCTTTCTCTTAATTCTTGCCACTTAGTTAGTGTTTTTGTCTATCTCTCTGTCTGTCTCTCCTCTCTCTTTCCATATATAAATATCTGTATATACCTATAGCTATATCCAAAAAAATTAACAGACTGATTTCTTACAAGGAAGGTGGTTGAGAAAATTAATGAATCAACCTCCTATTAACATATCTCCTGCTAAAGATAGGCATAAATTAACCCAAAGCTTTCTTGTGGGTAGGAAGAACACTTAGGAGTCTGTTGTGAGAGTCTATGCAATAGATATTGATGAATAGGAGCCTTGTGGTCATGAAGAAAATATAGATAAATGCATGGATTCCAGTGTAGTTGGAAGCTAGCGCATAAGTTTGTAATAAATAATTATTAAATGAATAGATGAGTAAATGAATGTAGAAATTACTAAAATAAAATCTTTTCCCTCCAGTAGCACATAATCTAATGTTGGTGACACATCTACAGAATTATAATCAGAATTATTTTAAAAAGTCATTTTTGTTGAGTGACTCGAACAGAATAAGCAAAGGGTTTCACTCAATCCATTAATCCCCATGGTCTTTTGGAAATATTAATAAATCATTTTAATGTTAAAGAAAAGATTAATATGAAGATTCTACAACGGAGTTGCAATAGATAGGATCTAAGAGTAAAACAGATAGTAAGCATGTCTTAATACTGCAATATTACTTTATATGTATTTTAACCAGTTCTTTTACTATTGCAAAGTGTCTTTTCAAAAAATCGTAATGGATCAAATTACCATGAGCACAGAAATATAAAAGTTAACGAAATAAAGAGTACATAGGATTTTGCTCTTTAGACTTAAAAAAATAATGATAACTTTTATTTTACTATTATTCTGTGTCAGACCCTGGGCCAAGCACTTACTATACATGACATCAGTTAGTAATGATATTTAATAAATAAATAACACATCATTTAATAAACATTGACTACTAATTTGAACTATTTTAAAAGTGTAATTTAAATTCTAAGCAAAACTGTTTAACAAATGCTAAATTTTTTATCAGTGAATTTGTCCAAGTGTATATTGATACATAATGTTAAAGAGTTTCATTCCAGAATAATAGTTTTTGAATCATCAGGCAAACACACAAGCATGATTCAAAGGTTGATGAAACTTTACTCCAGTCATTTCCTTTTGTAACATTAAAGTATTTATATCTCTTTACAAGTGCTAGCAAAGATGCTGAGGCAGAAATTTCAAAGTAATTATAAAGTCTAAGTAGAACAGTATGACTCTTCCTTTCCTGATATTTCTTAATATTTGTGGAGTAAGTGAGTGATGAAATTTAAGGCATGATCTATCTTGGTCGTTAGCAAAATGGCAGGGTGTGGGGGGGAGAGTAACTTACTGAAGTAAGAATAGCTGCTGTTTTTCTACAAGATTCAGACGGCCATACAAGTGAACCGCCTAGCACAAAGGCCATTGCAGTAGTCCTCCCTTATCCATGGATTCACTTTCCATGATTTCAGTTACCCCCGGTCAGCCATAGTCTGAAAATGTTGAATGGAAAATTCTAGAAATGAACAATTCATTAATTTTAAATTGCACATCATTATGAGTAGCTTGATGAAATCTGGTGCTGTCCAGTATGGTATGTGAATCATCCCTTTGTCCAGCATATGACCCCGTTAGTCACTTAGCAGATCTCAGATCAACTGCTGTGCTTGTGTTCAGCTAACCTTTATTCTACTTAATAATGGCCTCAAAGCACAAGAATAGTGATGCTCGCAATTCAGATACGCCCAAGAGGAGCTGCAAAGTGCTTCCTTTAAGTGAAAAGGTGAAAGTTCTCTACTTAATAAGGAAAGAAAAAAATCAGATGCTGAGGTTGCTAAGATCTACAGAAAGAATGAATCTTCTAGTTGTGAAATTGTGAAGAAGGAAAAAAGAAATTCTTACTATTTTTGCTGTTGACCTCAAACTGCAAAAATTACAGTGACGGTGCATGATACGTGATTAATTAAGACAGAAAAGACATTAATTAGTATAATAAGATATTTTAAGACAGAGACCATATTCACATAACTTTTATTACAGTATATTGCTATAATTGTTCTATTTCATTATTAGTTATTATTGTTAATCTCTTATAGGCCTAATTTTTAAATTAAATTATCATAGGTATATATGTATAGGAAAAAGCATAGTACAGTTGACCCTTCAACACCATGGGTTTGAACTGTGCACATCTGCTTATACGTGGGTTTTTTTTCAATAAATATATACTGCAGTACTACATGGTTAGCGGAATCCTTGCTTGGTTGAATCCACGGATGCAGAACCATGGATATGGAGAGTCAACTGTAAGTTTATAGGTGGATTTTCAACTGTGCAGGGGTTGGTACCCCAGATCCCTGAGTTCAAGGGTCAACTGTATAAATAGGGTTCAGTACAATCTGAAGTTTCAGGCATCCACCGGGGGTCTTGGAAAGTATCCCTCATGGATTAGGGGAGACTACTATATTTCAGAGAAATCTGAAATCCTGGCCTCAAACACGGTCAGAGGAGTGCTGGGAAAAGTTTTTCCTATCCCCCAACTCTAAAACAATTTCCCTGCCTTGCTCTGAAGTAGTGTCTGTAAAATCCCAATTGACCATCTTTTGTGGTCAATTTATGGGAGTTATTGGACAATATAGAAAAAGTTTGTTAGCAAGAGGAACAGATTTGGAGTCAGCTGGTTTGCCTTGAATAAGCTGGTTTATTCCCCTGTTGCAAAATGGGAAGAATATCTTCCTCAAAGGTTTTTTTGTGAGAATTCAGTGTAATTATGTAAGTATTTGTGTATTAGAGAAGGCTATGTAGGGTGATGCTAATTCACTTAATGTTTCCCATAGTGGATGGCTCACAGGCTTTGGGAGATGAGAGCACCAGTTGCCTGGTAAGGATTCAGGTAATTCTATGAGTAACACTAAACTGCAGAGAAAAGCAAGCAAGTCACATATTGATGATTTCAGTGTTTTGTATGAGGCTGGCCATCAGTGAATACATTGAAAGTTTTATAAGCATGTGGTGAGATAGAACTATATTAAATGATCTGGAAATTCAGGCCTGTCCTTCAGATTTCAAGATGGCATTGTTCCCAGACAAGTTACTCATTCAGTTCCTAAAAACTTCAGAGAAAGAGCTTTCTGCCTTAGTAAAGCAGCCTAGGGTTTGCCAGCCACAACAAGGTAGAAATCCTCTTCCAAATATCTCACCGCATTCC
>NW_006787533.1:591460-599002 GCF_000442215.2 Lipotes vexillifer
CAGTTGGTCTGATTGTGCCCTTATTGGAGATGGAAAAATACAGATGGGACGCTCTTAAAAGAAATCCATTATGTATATATATATCCCCCCCAAAAAAGATGATGCTGATGATTTGCTTTGCAAAAACTTAAAAAAAAAGTTTTTACATAGAAAATTTATTGTTAAACAAAATACTACCTTTGAACTATTTATAAAATAATCAAGTACCAAAATTAAACAGATAATAAAAATGATTAAATAAAAATACAAATATTGCTGTGGTTGATGGTTTTATGGAATATAGTTCTCCTTTGGATTCCTAACACTTGCAGTTACCCAAGGCCTAGATTGCTGAAGTCACTTTTGAACCATTTTAATTAGTCTTAGTGAATGGAGACTTTACAAGGGGGGGACAATAAGGAGGGAATGAGGGAGAGGAAGAAGGAAGAAAAGAAGGGGACCAGAAGGTCTAGTAAAATTGAAATTCACTTGGGAACTGAAATATAAAAATCTTGTGGCTGAATTACAGTGAGATATACAGAGAAATTGACTCTGGATAGACTGAAAAATAAGTTGGTTTAAAGAAAACATGAAAAGGGCTTATTTTTACTGCTTCTTAAATATTAAGCAACATAAATGTTAACAGTGGTTTGCCAATATTTCCAAAGAATGAAATTTAATAAACTTTCTACATTCATTATATGCATTAGTTTCTCCTAGTAATTTCTAACATGATAATAATAATGCTTCATAACAGACTTTTTTTTTTTACCATCTTTATTGGAGTATAATTGCTTTACAATATCCTCTAGGATATTATCTTTTTAATTTTTTTTTCTGAAGATTTATTTATTATTTTTTAAATTTTATTTACTTATTTATTTTTTAACATCTTTATTAGAGTATAATTGCTTTACAATGGTGTCTTAGTTTCTGCTTTATAACAAAGTGAATCAGCTATACATATATATATATATATATCCCCATATCTCCTCCCTCTTGCATCTCCCTCCCACAATCCCTATCCCACCCTTCTAGCTGGTCACAAAGCACCAAGCTGATCTCCCTGTGCTATGTGGCTGCTTCCCACTAGCTATCTGTTTTATGTTTGGTAGTATATATAAGTCCGTGCCACTCTCTCACTATGTCCCAGCTTACCCTTCCCCCTCCCCGTATCTTCAAGTCCATTCTCTGTGTCTGTGTCTTTATTCCTGTCCTGCCCCTAGGTCCTTCAAGAACGAGTTTTCTGTTTTTTAATTTTTTTAGATTCCATATAAATGTGTTAGCATATGGTATTTGGTTTTCTCTTTCTGACTTACTTTACTCTGTATGACAGACTCTAGGTCCATCCACCTCACTACAAATAACTCAATTTTGTTTCCTTTTATGGCTGAGTAATATTCCATTGTATATATGTGCCACATCAGCTTTATCCATTCATCTGTCGATGTACCACAATGTTCACTGCAGCTCTATTTACAATAGTCAGGACATGGAAGCAACCTAATTTATTTATTCTTGGCTGTGTTGGGTCTTCGTTGCTGTGCATGGGCTTTTTCTAGTTGTGGTGAGTGGAGGCTTCCGTGTCCTGGCTATGGTAAATAGAGCTACAGTGAACATTGTGCTACATGACTCTTTTTCAATTATGGTTTTCTCAGGGTATATGCCCAGTAGTGGGATTGCTGGGTTGTATGGTAGTTCTATTTTTAGTTTTTGAGGAACCTCCATACAGTTCTCCATAATGGCTGTATCAATTTACATTCCCACCAACAGTGCAAGAGGGTTCCCTTTTCTCCACACTCTCTCCAGCATTTATTGTTTGTACGTTTTTTGATGATGGCCATTCTGATCGGTGTGAGGTGATACCTCATTGTACTTTTGATTTGCATTTCTCTAATGATTAGTGATGTTCAGCATTCTTTCATGTGTTTGTTGGCAATCGGTATATCTTCTTTGGAGAAATGTCTATTTAGATGTCCGCCCATTTTTGGATTGGGTTGTTTGGTTTTTTGATATTGAGTTGCATGAGCTGCTTGTAAATTTTGGGGGTTAATCCTTTGTCAGTTGTTTCATTTGAAAATATTTTCTCCCATTCGGAGGGTTGTCTTTTTGTCTTGTATATGGTTTCCTTTGCTGTGCAAAAGCTTTTAAGTTTCATTAGGTCCCATTTGTTTCTTTTTGTTTTTATTTCCTTTTCTCTAGGAGGTGGGTCAAAAAGGATCTTGCTGTGATTTATTTCATAGAGTGTTCTGCCTATGATATCCTCAAAGAGTTTGATAGTGTCTGGCTTTACATTTAGGTCTTTAATCCATTCTGAGTTCATTTTTGTGAATAGTGTTAGGGAGTTTTCTAATTTCATTCTTTTACATGTAGCTGTCTGGTTTCCCCAGCACCACTTATTAAAGGGGCTGTCTTTTCTCCATTGTATATTCTTGACTCCTTTATCAAAGATAAGGTGACCACATGTGCATGGGTTTATCTCTGGGCATCCGATCCTGTTCCATTGATCTCTATTTCTGTTTTTGCGCCAGTACCATACTGTCTTGATTACTGTAGCTTTGTAGTATAGTCTGAAGTCAGGGAGCCTGATTCCTCCAGCTGTTTTTCTTTCTCAAGATTGCTTTTGCTATTTGGGGTCTTTTGTGTTTCCATTCAAATTGTAAAATTTTTTATTCTAGTTCTGTGAAAAATGTCATTGATAGCTTGATACGGATTACATTGGATCTGTAGATTGCTTCAGGTAGTATAGTCATTTTCACAATGTTGATTCTTCCAATCCAAGAACATGGTATATCTCTCTGTCTGTTTGTATCACCTTTAATTTCTTTCATCAGTGTCTTATAGTTTTCTGCATACAGGTCTTTTGTCTCCTTAGGTAGGTTTATTCCTAGGTTTTTTATTCTTTTTGTTTCAGTGGTCAGTGTGAGTGTTTCCTTAATTTCTCTTTCAGATTTTTCATCCTTAGTGTGTAGGAATGCCAGAGATTTCTGTGCGTTAATTTTGTATCCTGCTACTTTACAAAATTCATTGATTAGCTCCGGTAGTTTTCTGGTAGCATCTTTAGGATTCTGTGTGTATAGTATCATGTTATCTACAAACAGTGACAGCTTTACTTCTTCTTTTCCGATTTGGATTCCTTTTATTTCTTTTTCTTCTCTGATTGCTGTGGCTAAAACATCCAAAACTATGTTGAATAATAGTGGTGAGAGTGGACAACGTTGTCTTGTTTCTGATCTTAGTGGAAATGGTTTCAGTTTTCACCGTTGAGAACGTTGGTGGCTGTGGGTTTGTCATATATGGGTTTATTATGTTGGGGTAAGTTCCCTCTATGCCTACTTTCTGGAGGGTTTTTATCATAAATGGGTGTTGAATTTTGTTGAAAGCTTTTTCTGCATCTATTGAGATGATCATATGGTTTTTATCCTTCAGTTTGTTAATATCATGCATCACATTGATTGATTTGTATATATTGAAGAATCCTTGCATTCCTGGGATAAACTTCACTTGATTATGGTGTATGATCCTTCACATGTGCTGTCGGATTCTGTTTGCTAGTATTTTGTTGAGGATTTCTGCATCTATGTTCTTCAGTGATATTGGCCTGTAGTTTTCTTTTTTGTGACATCTTTGTCTGGTTTTGGTATCAGGGTGATGGTGACCTCGTAGAATGAGTTTGGGAGTGTTTCTCTCTCTGCTATATTTTGGAAGAGTTTGAGAAGGATAGGTGTTAGCTCTTCTCTAAATGTTTGATAGAATTCGCCTGTGAAGCCATCTGGTCCTGGGCTTTTGTTTGTTGGAAGATGTTTAATCACAGTTTCAATTTCAGTGCTTGTGATTGGTCTATTCATATTTTCTATTTCTTCCTGATTCAGTCTTGGAAGGTTGTGCATTTGTAAGAATTTATCCATTTCTCCCAGGTTGTCCATTTTATTGGCATAGAGTTGCTTGTAGTAATCTCTCATGATCTTTTGTATTTCTGCAGTGTCAGTTGTTACTTCTTTTTCATTTCTAATTCTATTGATTTGAGTCTTCTCCCTTTTTTTCTTGATGATTCTGGCTAATGGTTTATCAATTTTGTTTATCTTCTCAAAGAACCAGCTTTTAGTTTTATTGATCTTTGTTATTGTTTCCTTCATTTCTTTTTCATTTATTTCTGATCTGATTTTTATGATTTCTTTCCTTCTGCTACCTTTGGGGTGTTTTTGTTCTTCTTTCTCTAATGGCTTTAGATGCAAGGTTAGGTTGTTTATTCGAGATGTTTCCTGTTTCTTAAGGTAGGATTGTATTGCTATAAACTTCCCTCTTAGAACTGCTTTTGCTGCATCCCATAGGTTTTGGGTCACTGTGTTTTCTTTGTCATTTGCTTCTAGGTATTTTTTGATTTCCTCTTTGATTTCTTCATTGATCTCTTGGTTATTTAGTAGTGTATTTAGTATTTAGTAGTAGCCTTCATGTGTTTATGTTTTTTTCAGATTTTTTCCTGTAATTGGTATCTAGTCTCATAGCTTTGTGGGTGGAAACAATACTTGATACAATTTCAATATCTTAAATTTACCAAGGCTTGCTTTGTGACCCAAGATATGATCTATCCTGGATAATGTTCCATGAGAACTTGAGAAGAAAGTGTATTCTGTTGTTTTTGGATGGAATGTCCTATAAATATCAATTAAGTCCGTGTTGTTTAATGTATCATTTAAAGCTTGTGTTTCCTTATTTATTTTCATTTTGTATGATCTGTCCATTGGTGAAAGTGGGGTGTTAAAAGTCCCCTACTATGATTGTGTTACTGTCAATTTCCCCTTTTATGGCTATTAGCGTTTAGCCTATGTATTGAGGTGCTCCTTTGTTGGGTGCATTAAATATTTGCAGTTGTTATATCTTCTTCTTGGATTGTTCCCTTGATCATTATGTAGTGTCCTTCTTTGTCTCTTCTAATAGTCTTTAAGGTCTATTTTGTCTGATATGAGAATTGCTACTTCAGCTTTCTTTTGATTTCCATCTGTATGGAATATCATTTTCCATCCCCTCACTTTCAGTCTGTATGTGTCCCTAGGTCTGAAGTGGGTCTCTTGTAGACAGCATATATATGGGTCTTGTTTTTTTATCCATTCTAATCTATTTCTTTTGGTTGGAGCATTTAATCCATTTGCGTTTAAGGTAGTTATCGATATGTATGTTCCTATTTCCATTTTTTAAATTGTTTTGGGTTAGTTATTGTAGGTCTTTTCCTTCTCTTGTGTTTTCTGACTAGAAAAGTTCCTTTAGCATTTGTTGTAAAGCTGTTTTGGTGGTGCTGAATTCTCTTAGCTTTTGCTTGTCTGTAAAGGTTTTAGTTTCTCCGTCAAATCTGAATGAAATCCTTGCTGGGTAAAGAAATCTTGGGTGTAGTTTTTTCCCTTCATCACTTTAAATATGACCTGCCACTCCCTCCTGGCTTGCAAAGTTTCTGCTGAAGATCAGCTCTTAAGCTATGGGGATTCCCTTGTATGTTATTTGTTGTTTTTCCCTTGCTGCTTTTAATATTTTTCTTTGTGTTTAATTTTTGATAGTTTGATTAATACGTGTCTTGGTGTGTTTCTCCTTGGCTTTATCCTGTACGGGACTCTGCACTTCCTGGACTTGATGACTATTTCCTTTCTCATATTAGGGAAGTTTTTAACTATAATCTCTCCAAATATTTTCTCAGTCCCTTTCTTTTTCTCTTCTTCTTCTGGAACCCCTATAATTTGAATGTTGGTGTGTTTAATGTTGTCCCAGAGGTCTCTGAGACTGTCCTCACTTCTTTTCATTCTTTTTTCTTTATTCTGCTCTGTGGCAGTTATTTCCACTATTTTATCTTCCAGGTCACTTATCCGTTCTTCTGCCTCAGTTATTCTGCTATTGATTCCTTCTAGAGAATTTTTATTTTCATTTATTGTGTTGTTCATTATTGTTTATTTGCTCTTTAGTTCTTCTAGGTCCTTGTTAAACGTTTCTTGTCTTTTCTCCATTCTATTTCCAAGATTTTGGATCATCTTTACTATCATTGCTCTGAATTCTTTTTCAGGTAGACTGCTTATTTCCTCTTCATTTGTTTGGCCTGGTGGGTTTTCCCCTTGCTCCTTCATCTGCTGTATGTTTCTCTTTCTTCTCATTTTACTTAACTTACTGTGTTTGGAGTCTCCTTTTCACAGGCTGCAAGTTCATAGTTCCTGTTGTTTTTGGTGTCTGCTGCCACTGGGTAAGGTTGGTTCAGTAGGTTGTGTAGGCTTCCTGGTGTAGGGGACTAGTGCATGTGTTCTGGTAGATGAGGCTGGATCTTGTATTTCTGGTGGGCAGGACTGCATCTGGTGGTGTGTTTTGGAGTATCTGTGACCTTATTATGATTTTAGGCCTCTCTGCTAATGGGTGTGGTTGTGTTCCTGTCTTGCTAGTTGTTTGGCATAGGGTGTCTAGCACTGTAGCTTGCTGGTCCTTGAGTAGAACTGGGTCTTAGCGTTGAGATGAAGTTGTCTGGGAGAGCTTTCCCATTTGATATTAATTGGGGCAGGAGGTCTCTGGTGAACCAATATCCTGAACTCGGCTCTCCCACCTCAGAGGCACAGGCCTGACACACAGCCAGAGCACCAAGACCCTGTCAGTCACACGGCTTTTGGGAAGTCTGAGGTCTTCTGCCAGCGTTCAGTAGATGTTCTGTAGGAGTTGTTCCACATGTAGATGTATTTCTGATGTATTTGTGGGGAAGAAGGTGATCTCCAAGTCTTACTCCTCTGCTATCTTGAAGGCCTCTGGACACATTCCTGAACAACTGTTCAAGACATGCCATCTTACAGGACAGCCATAGAGACTTCTGAGTTCAACCCACTCTGACCAGAAGAGAAACCATAAACTTCATTCAGAATCCTTCGGGTAGGAAGCTCCTTCCTATAGTCCTTCCTGCAGCAGGAGAAAAGCGTGCCCCTGTGCCGATGCTCTTCCACCTGGGCACAGAGGTAGAAGTCCAAGTCAAATGGAGAATAACAGCCTCACTGAGCAACCAGGAGTGTCATCTGTACCCAAGGTGATCTCAGCAGCAGCAGCAAGTACCTGTGGTGGATTTTCAGGCAGAACTCCATAATAGACTTTTGTTATTATTAGGCTAGAGTGTGTTAGGCAATTAAGCAATGAAATGCTTACTTTGGAGGCAAATAAACATGTGGGCAAGTACACTACTATCAATTAAATGATATGGTACCCTAATGAATGGTTCTGAAATGATAAAGTAATAATAGCTAATATTTATTGAGTGCTTATGATATGTCAGGCACTGTTAAGTGCTTTACAGGTATCGGCTTATTTATTTCTCACAACTCTGTGGTAGAAGTGCCATTTTTATTCCTATTTTATGTATGTGGAAACTGAGGTTGAAGAGGGTATGGAAGTTGCCTGCAGTCACAGAGCCAGGAAGGGACTGATCCAGCAATGGAAGCCAAATTGTCCGCTCCCAAAGGCCTATCCTCACTGTGCAACACCTTCTCAAATGGTGAGTGAAGTCAGTGATGTGAGCAAATGAGCACAGAATTTCAGAATTAATGTCATTCCTGC
>NW_006787533.1:599070-605467 GCF_000442215.2 Lipotes vexillifer
ATTCCTGCTACATAAAGTTAGAATATGCACCAGGGCACTCTAACCTAACACTTGTCAAAGGAGATTATGAATATGTGATTAGCTCTGAAAAGAGCTACATTTTGTAACATGATGAATTACAAAAGCCGATCCTCCTAAATCCCAACAGAGAGGTCTGTACAGGATAAAAACATATCTTTTAGCTTGTTTCAAAATGAAAAAAATGTGGTACTGTACTGACCAGTTTCTTAGGACTTCAACTTTGCTCTTATTTGTTCATTTTCTGAGAGAGGAATAAGTTTATATAGAAGTCTTATAAGACAGATAGCACATGGCATCACATTTTTCAGTTGATAACTTGAAGATACTTTGAAGTAATCCAGTTCAATCCTGTCATTTTAAAGAAGAAGAACCCAAGACTCAAATATTAATATCAAGCCGTAAGCAGGAGTGATTAAAAACTAGAAGTTTTGAATCCTTGTATTGAATATTTCCAGACAGCTTGCATAAATAGAACCACTGGAGGCAGAATGAATCCATTCCCCAACCCCCATTTCCACCTGCTTTGTACCCTGAATACTCAATTAGCTCTAAGAAAGCAAAATGAAGAGAAAAGCTTTGGGATGGGATTTTATTCCTCTCAAGTCATGTCAGAAAGCCATGAAATCTGGAAAAGAATTATCCCCTTCTGCTGGGCAAGGGATAATCTTTGCTATTGTGGATATGGTGGTCTGACATGACTAGTGCTTCCCTGGGGCTATTTGATATTTCTTAAATAAAGAGTCTTTGGAATGCCTTGCCGAGGATAGGTTGCCATGGAAACAGTGAAGTCAGCGGTTGCAGTCCTTACTAAAAGATTTCATCTATTTGCGTACCTAGCTGGTGCAAAACATAGCTAGTGCAGATTTTCAAAACAGCAGCCTTGCTTCTAGAGCATGTGACATTGACCATTAACTCTGATTCAGGACGTCATATGTTAAATGTCATTCTTCAAACAATGATGCTAAAGCAGTCTGGAGGAAAATACCATAAGGATTGCCAGGCTGACAGTAGTCTCACAATAGAGCTTGAAGTAGCAAAGCCTGGGTTATAAAGCCTGCAAAGCATCGTTAGCTCCCGTCCCTTACCCCCACTCTCCACCTAGAAAAATCAGCCACGAGTATCTCTTTTCCATGTCAGTGATGGAGGGTAAAGAAGAAACTACATGAGGGAGGAAGGGAGAGTGGGGAGGAAAGAAGGAAGGAGAGACAGAAAGAAGAGATGCGTCCAGGATGACTTGCAAAATTGAAAATGCACAATAACAAATGCGAACAAGGAAGGGACCAGTATGAATTCTTAGGCACTGCTGGTGGTAACCTTCTTGGAAAAAAATTAACACTCTTAGTGGATTTGAAAATGTACATAGTTGATGACCCTGCACTTGCACTCCTTGGAACAGAGTCTCAAGGCATCCTTACACATGTGCAGCAGAACAGTGAAGAATGTTCCTGGCATCCCTGGGTAGCAAAAATGCTGGAGACGTTACAGAATTCTCTACACACATCAGCATGGATGATTCTCACAACCTCATGTTGAGTGAAGAAGTAAGCCATACAAGGATAAACGCAGTAAGAAAGTAAAATATTCACCAACTAAACAGTAGGTCATTTAATGAAGCATACACAAGTGACACAGTTATAAAGAAGAGAGAATTATTAACACAAAATCCAGCATTACGTTTATGTTTGGAGAGGAGAGAGGAACATTTTGGTTGGGAGAATAGCATGAGTACTATGAATATTCTCTTGCTTTTAAAATTTTTTCTTTTTTTTAAATTAAAAAAAAATTTTTTTTAAATTAAAAAAATTTTTAAAAACTGTATATCTCTATAGACACTTCAAATTACTTTTAAAATACTAAATATTGAAAAATAGAAATTCACATACCATCTTATATCATTTTAGTCATTATTTTTATCTTTCTCAACAAAACATTATAGATGGACATTGTTATTATCAAACATAATAATACCTTTTACATAGAATTCTATAATTTACGAAGGCTGTTCCCAACACGTTAAGGTGGATTTCATTATTTCTGAATCACAACCAAATAATAGAGGCTCAGATGTGACATATACAAGGAAACAGAGCTAGAAAAGGAATAAAGTGAAACTCTGGTCTTGTGACTCAGTAGCCTGATGATCATTCTACTGTAACCGTACCAAAACCTCACACCCATTCTTGCTGTCCTCCTTACGCGGTACACTCTGATTAGAATAATTTGACTGTTGTTCTGTACCTCAAACTCCATGCTCTTATTGCTCACAATTCCTTTAAAATCTTATATTCTCTCACATGCCCAAGTCTTTGCACATCTTTGTACGTTTCCTCGGCTTGTGGTACTGTGTCAAATCACAACTCCCCTCCAGCCCGCTTAGCTTGCTCATTCTTATTCATCCTTCACTTCTGAGCTTAGATGTCATTCAGTCCAGGGCACCTGAGTCCCCAGAATCAAGTTAGATGTCTCATAGTATCCTTGACAGCGATTATTTTCTAATTACTAATTTGTATCATCTACTACATTGTAAATCCCTTGAAAACAAGGGTTGTGTCTTGTTTACTGTCTTATTCCCAGCAGCTGGATCAATGTATCTGTTGGCTGTTGCCACAATGAGACTACAAAACAAAGCACTTCAAAACTCAATGGCTTAAAGAGACAGTTGTTTATTCCTGCTTGTGCGTTTGCAGGTCTGCAGGGGTTTAGCTAGTCTGGGTTTGGCTCCAAGATGTGGATTGAATCCACCTCTGCTTCACATGGCTCTTTAATCTTCCCTGGACCTGTGCACTAGCTCGATTACACTCTACTCATAGCTATTGCAGAAAGGCAATAGAATGTGCAAGCATATTTGAGTCCTGTCTGCTAGTATGCTTTGGGATAATCACATGATGAAGCCCAGAGTCAATGGCAGGAAAGGACACTCTGCCATTAGTAAAGGGAACTTCAATGGCATGTGGAAAAGAGGGTGGATATAAGGAAACGTGAAAAATCAGGTCTAGTAATTCAAGATATCACAACCAGTGCATGGCATACACAGGAGGGCTTCTAGATGTCAGAGTATGGCTTTGTTGCTCGCTTGCTTTCTCTTTCATGGGCCCCTTCCCCAATCACAGAGTCCTTTCTGTCTCACTCTGCCTCTTCAACCAGTATCTAACTGCACCTTTATTTACTTCTCCCCAAAACTATTTCCTACGAAAGCATGTCCTCCTGTTCAGCTTTGTGCGCTTTAATGGAAGACTAGGTCATCAAAATGTCTCAGAATCCAGGATAATGGATTTTAATAGCTTAGGTAGGTGATGGGGTAGATTTGGAGGATCCAGTAACCTTGCCTGAAACTCCTTACATTCTTCATCAGGTCCCAGGAATATGCTTTATGGATAGTAGAGCTGAGCCACCAACATTGTCTTACCTCTGTCTCTTAGGGCAACTGTTAGTTTATCACTATTGTGAATGTCACTCATTTACTCCTTAATAGTAAAGAATTTTCTACCCTCCTTTCTATACATCCTTTCTTGTTCAAATGGATAAAATGGAACTGGGAGAGGAAGGAATAAGTAATGAGTGTTTTTAAAATTCAATCTATATTTAGTCTCTGCCTCAAATATATTTCATTTGGGAAAAGAAAATGTTTTATAGGTTTTTTAGGAGCCAGCATAAATATATAAAAATCATTTTATAGCATTCATAAAACCTTTTACTATCTTCTATATGAATAGCATAGTGTATATGTAGAACTGAAACGAAGTTTAATTATGGAATTTTAGTGAAAAACTTGAAAGTAAAGGTAGTAGCAATAATTTTACCCTATATTCATCATCATTCATTCAGTAATGCTTTTGTTAGGAAAACATTACTGGAAAAAAATTACAAGTCTGTAAACTGTTTTCTTGATGTCATATTATTGGGAAGTAATCGAGTTTTATTTGTTTCTGTTCAACAGTTAATAGAAAGCAAAAAAAGATTTAATTTAAAACCTTACCTTGGCATCACATACTGAGAAATGTATGAATGTAATGTGAATGTGAGCCTAAGTGTTTTGATTATTTGATTTGTAGTGTTCTCTGCGATTTTAAACAAGCCTGCAAGTTCTTTGGTTCTTTCCCCATTGAGATCTGTTTATGGAGACTGCAGACTTATTACAAGAGGTCCCTGAATTTCTGAAGTGTGATCAGCACTAGTGTAATGATTTTAGCTTAGATATTTGCCACTTAAGAAAGGGTAACTAATTTTTCTGTTTAATGTGTATTTTAATTTGATTGTGAACCCTAAACTACGTGGAAGTATCAATATCATATTCAACTGTTTTCTGGGTTTTTTTTTTGTGGTACGCGGACCTCTGACTGCTGTGGCCTCTCCCGTTGCGGAACACAGGCTCCAGACGCGCAGGCTCAGCGGCCATGGCTCACGGGCCCAGCCGCTCCGCGGCATGTGGGATCTTCCCAGACCGGGGCACGAGCCCGTGTGCCCTGCATCGGCAGGCGGACTCTCAACCACTGCGCCACCAGGGAAGCCCTAGCTATGTGTTTATTTTAATCCTAAAAAAAGCTTAATTAAGCTATTCATGTCACATCTCTTACTTTCTTCCATAATTATGTTTATTAGAAAAAAAATAATCTGAGCTATAAGCTTCTAGTTCCCAGGTAGTTGAGCTCAGAGTTGTGTTTGACTTGTGAGACAATAATAAGACCTTGAAGAAAAAACAAACAAATAATACAACCCCTCAAAAACAGGAAATATTAAAAAATAGGTATTTTCTACCTATTCAGGATCATTTGCTAGGGAACTCTGCTGCTTTCCTTATCCCAAAGCAAGGAGGTTGTCTAACCTTAGAAAAGTTCTCTTACAGCATGAAACTCTGACTCAGTGGTTATGACTCAGCATGCTTGACAGCCAGGTCTAGCCTTGAAACATCAGATGCAATTTCCTGGAAGCTGTTGTCAAATCTATTTACAAAGCCAAGCAGAAAAAGTTTCATCAGGAACTCAATAGTGCTGTCTTGGGTATCTATAGCTATAAGCTGCTTTATCTGCAGCGAGGCAATAGAAATTACATGGAAGAGGGTGAACGGTGAAGTGCTTACCTGTGGCAGTACACTGAAAAAGGGAACAATGAGTTTTATTGCTTTTCTCATTCCTCCACTCCCTACACATGAACATTAAAAAAATTACAAAACACGCGCATGCGTGCACCCATGGAAGAAGGGGGAGTATGGGAAGGGAGGCAAGACAGAAGGTTGCCGTTTCAATGAAGACATTTCAATGAAGGCAAGGTGTCAGAATAAGGCCTTTGGGGAAGAGGTTATAAGAGCTAGAAGAACTGGTTTGTTTCTCCACTGGTGAGGTGAAGAAAGGGTGTGAGAGTGAGAAGAGCATCAGAGAGAAGAGATTTGGAGAAAGGTATAGGAGAGGTGTACTGTTCTCCAGTCCACCCTCCTCATTATGGGGGTTGGTGGTACTTGACTCCTCTTCTCATACAATTGGATGCCCCTAAGTTACGTGCCTGTGAAATTTGGGAGTGAGTCTTTAATTAGGGAACTGGTGACTATTTTTTGACTGGAGTTTGTGGAATAACAGAATTTGGGGGCAAAGAAAGAAAAGGGCTAGAATGGTATTTCTAAGAGAGAAAGGGCAGAGCCCATCCCCATGTCCCATTTGGGAGTGACAGTCATTTCTAAATTTCTCATATAGGCTGAGAGAAGGCCAGAGAACCTAGTTTGAATCAGGAGCCAGATCACTAGTTCCCCAAGAAATTGCTCAGTCTTGTAAGAATACTCTTTAAGAGTTTGTGAGGTAGATGGTTGTAGTTAGGCATACAAAGATCAAGTGGTAGACAGACTGGGACTTCAGACTCCCATGGGTCTTTTCATCTGTCAACAGCTGGTCGTCCTGGACACCTGGCTGAGAAGCAGACAGGGTGGAGAGAAGGTGGTGGAACACCGACACAATCCTCACAACCCTAACTTCTGCCAGCTCACTGGGTGGCTTAAACAATAAAAAATCATTCTGTTACAGTTCTGGAGGCTAGAAGTCCTAGATCAGGGTGCCAGTATGGTCAAGTTCTGGTGAGGGTCACTTCCTGGCTTGCCATCTTCTTGCTGTGTGCTCACGTGGCCTTTCCTTGATATGTGTGCTTGGAAAGAGAAAGACCTCTCTTTCTTTCTCTTCTTATAAAGTGGCTTTATAAGATTTTATCAGATTAGGACTCCACCCTCATGACCTCATTTAACCTTAATTACCTCCTAAAATCCCCATCTCCAGATACAGTCACATTGGGGGTTCGGGCTTCAACATATGAGTGTGGAGTGGAATACATAATTCAGTTCCCATCAATAGTATTCTCCATCCAATTACAATATCATTTAGGTTTTAAGAGGTGCCTG
>NW_006787533.1:605899-626743 GCF_000442215.2 Lipotes vexillifer
AACTTCTCATAATTAATCAATCTGAGATCATGGGGCAGGTGTTCTAAGCATCCAACTTTTAGTTACCTCAAATGGTTTTTAGGATTGAAAGAGATGAGTATCATCAGAAACTGTTGAAGAATTAAAATAATGAAAAGTATTGGTAGAACCAAAGAGGGAAGGCCATAATCCTGACTAACATGCCCCTCCTGGATACACATCCTCGAAATCTTAGCTTAGAATGAGAAATCAGCAGCAGAGGACACTCAGTTTTATGTGATGAGTCTTGTTTTCATTCATTCTACTTCCTCCTTTTAAGAACTCAAAGTTGTAAATCTTTTATTTTATTATTATTATTATTATCAGCCACACCACACGGCTTGTGGGATCTTAGTTCCCTGACCAGGGATTGAACCTGCAACCCCTGCACTGGAATCACAGAGTTCTAAACACTCGACTGCTAGGGAATTCCCAAAGTTGTAAATCTTATATGTCTCATTTTAGCAACAAGGCCTCATTTATTTTGGCATAAGGAACTTGATAAAGAGAAGTGATTCTTAAAAGGAAGCAAGAGAAGCTCCAGGTACCACACAGAGATCTGATTACAGATTGAATTGGCCTTTTATAAATATTAGGAGCCACAGTAACTGCTCTAGTACAGCTCCTAGGTTTTGTTTTGCAATGTCCTGCCTCAGTGTTCCACTGCGTAAGCTCCCATTACAGAGCTACAGACCTTATTGACTCATTACTGGGGTCAGTCAGGTGTGGAATGGGTTAGGAATTGCTATAATATCCCATTATATTGCTGTTGTACCCAATTATCCGAGCTGACGCAGGGCAGTGCACTGGATATAATGCTGTTCTTCAGTACAGAAAGAGACAGCTTAATTCAGAGACTGTAACAGCTCTAACAGACCTTTTTTTTTTTCTTAAATTAATTTATTTATCTTTGGCTGTGTTGGGTCTACATTTCTGTGAGAGGGCTTTCTCTAGTTGCCGCAAGCGGGGGCCACTCTTCATCGCAGTGCGCAGGCCTCTCACTGTCGCGGCCTCTCGTTGTGGAGCACAGGCTCCAGACGCACAGGCTCAGTAGTTGTGGCTCGTGGGCCCAGTTGCTCCGCGGCATGTGGGATCTTCCCGGACCAGGGCTCGAACCCGTGTCCCCTGCATTGGCAGGCAGATTCTCAACCACTGCGCCACCAGGGAAGCCCTAACAGACCATTTTAAACAGACTTTTAACGGGGAGAATATTCTAAAAATCAAGGCACCTATACAAACAAATGAAGAAGTCTCAGCTCCTACACACTTGCTATCTACAAATGCTAAGACAGTTCCAGTATTCAAGTTCAAATGCTGACAGAATGGTAAGGAGATTCCTGTGGTCATAGTGACCATTTTGAAGAACAGTGCCGTTGAGATCAACCTGCAGATTTCATTGCACCTTCAGGTTCAGGAGAAGAAGTCCCTTTGCTCTTGGTCAGGGTTGTCCAGGACCTGACACCAGACCTCTTAATTCCCTGGGCGATTGAGCCAGGCCACATGGCAGGGTCCACAGTTCTCTTATTCCTGACTCAACCTCTCAGGCTACTTTCCTGACATCTGGTTTACTATTCCCTTATGGTAACACTACCCACAATTCTATCTCCCTTCAATGCAGAGTCTTAAAGTGCACTGGAAGCCCTTAGAACTGTAAAAATCCAGGGCAAAGGCAGCAGACAATCCCATTTGGGTATAAGGGTATAGAACATTAACTGAAATTAGATTCTTTTTACATTAAAAATAATACAGCTATTTTGGAAAAATTAGCAGCTGTTTTATACATATTGGGTATTATGGTAACTAAATATTTACACTCATTTTAGTACTACTTACACTTGAAATTAAATGTTTGTTTGGGAACTTACTTGTTTCATGACTGTCTTCCTCAGAACTGGTTAAGTTCTTGAAGGAAAGGATCTAGTCTCTCTTGACTGTCACGTCATCCCTAGACTTGGTAGGGATGATACATGATAGATTATCCATAAATTATGGTTGTAAAAATGGGCAAGCCCATGGTTTCCCTAACCATGGTGATTTGGTGACAAAGACTATTTTAGCCTCTTTTCTCATCTTTCTGCTACTGCTGTTTAGTGTCATTCAAGTTGGCTGCTACTTTTACTTCTTTGGAAGTGGAGCTTGAGTGTATCTAAGTGTATTCTTGTGACCTAGGGCAGGGTCCATCAGGAAGTGGCATACTCATGTTTCATAGAGCCTCTTTAGATACTTAAATAATGATGACATCAGAGGAAGCCACAGGGTATAAATGCGGGATCACTAGACTGGAAGTCAAAGGTATCTTAGTTTGCTAAACTATTTTAGGATGCTATTTAATTTCTCTGCACCTCAGTTTCCTCCTTGAAAAGAGATGGAATGAAATGCCTATTATATTTGTTTTTTGTTTGTTTTGTTTTTTTAATCTGAAATGGGAAAACAGCCTGGCATATAGTACACATTCAATTCAAGTTAAATCTGATTTCCACAAATCTAAGCAGTTGTCAGTTACAGTTTAGATGCAAAAGATAACAAGTGGTCTTCTCCAATCCTGACCTCAAGAGCAAGTTCCCCAGCCTTTAAGTTGGACCACTTATTGCTTAACTACCTCCCTGCTCCCACAACTACAGTGCACTGTCATGACGTATTTGCCCTTAGACTATGGTAGCAGCTTATAACCTTGGGAATGCTTAAGTCATGTTGCAGAAGTCTTAGTAGAAAGAGCAAAATGTAAAGTAAATAATCTGCAAGGTGTGGGTGCTAGGAAGTCTGTAATCTAAGGATGGAAAGGACTTTAGAATTCCCTAACTTTATGCTCAGACTATCCTTGTTGATCCAGAAAACTTACAGAAACCACCCTACAAGATTTCTAGGTCATGGTATGCAAGATTTTTCAGAGAGAACTGAGTACCTGTCATTCTCAAGCTTCCGCAGGGGTAACTAGATAGCAAACCATGGGCAGAAGCCAGAAGGATGCAATTACAGAAATCACAAGAAAATAACCATGATATCTGTAAAAATATCAGTCTTTCAAATATCATTAAGACAAAACATCTTTCTCAATTATAAAAAAGCAGATAAGGGAGATTCTGGAATTCTCTCATTTGACCATTGTCCCTTCTGCAATCCCTAAGGATTTATTAGTTTTCACATCTTGAACTACAAAACAGAATAAAAGGATGGTGACAGGTGGACTCACATGGTGCCTTTTTTTTTTTTTTTTTTTTTTGCAATAGGCGGGCCTTTCACTGTTGTGGCCTCTCCCATTGTGGAGCACAGGCTCCGGACGCACAGGCTCAGCGGCCATGGCTCATGGGCCTAGCCGCTCCGCGGCATGTGGGATCTTCCCAGACCAGGGCACGAACCCGTGTCCCCTGCATCGGCAGGCGGACTCTCAACCACTGCGCCACCAGGGAAACCCCACATGGTGCCTTTTAAGTGAATTAGTCATTTTGATTATACAGAGTATAGCAGTATCCCTCAAAATTTGTTCATACCACTAGGATTCAAGTGTTGTTCAAAGCATTTTCTCTTTGGTGAACTATTGCCATAGGCCAGTGGCCCCCAACCTTTTTGGCACCAGGGACTGGTTTCGTGGAAGACAGTTTTTCCACGGAAGGTGGGGTGGGGAGGTGGAGGGTGGGAATGGTTCAGGCACTAATGAGAGGGATGGGAAGCGGCAGATGAAGCTTCAGCTTGCCTGCCATGCACCGCCTGCTGTGTGGCCCGGTTCCTAACAGGCCGCTGACTGCTAACGGTCCACAGCTGGCAGAGGGGGATTATGGGCCCCTGCCATAGGCCATTAAAAGTTCCAGTGATTTTCAGTTGTGGAATATGCACCCCACATTCATTTTCAGTAGATGCCTGGTTGCTTGAGGTCTGCTATATAATGCCTTCATTTTAGGTCCTTTGTTGTTTTATTTTTCTTCACTATTTTTCCTACTAACTGCTATTTGGCCTTCATTAAGGAGATTGAAAACCTACCCACCACCTTCTTCTACTGCAACTGGCCTTATGGCTGTCCTTTGAATAATAGTCATTAACATCTGTGCAAAGTGATTTTTATTCACAGAGTTCTGAGGCATTAATTAGTGTCATAACAACCCTAAGAGGTAAGTAATTATAATTCTCACACTTTTTACACAGGAGAAACTGAGATACATCTGGGTTAAGTCATATGCCCAAGCTTATGCATAAGAAGGTGAAGAATAGACCAGGACCTGAGGTACACAAGAGCTTCCCTATGCCTGACACCGGTGAGCAATCTAGACAGAGTGCATACAGCATCACACTGCAGACTCTCCTGGGTGGGTAAAAAATCTTGTTTTGATTCTTATAGTGGGGACCTTGAGTAGAATCTCATAAGGATGGAAAGTTTCTGAGATATCAAACTAGAAAATAAGCATAGGTTTTCCCCATGGGGAGCTCTAGGGGAAATATGAGGTCCCCTTATGAAGACATGTGACATGCATTGAAGGTACATATGTTGCTAGTCAGCCATCCCTCTTTCTGTTATCATCATTGCATCTAATGGCTTCGTGAACATTACTCTTCCCCAAGACTTTTACCTCAGACTCTAATGTAGCACTATGGAGAAAAAAAAATCACTGTCATACATTTCTATATCAAGCCTCAAACCATAATGGATTTTAATACAAGAGTATTATAAATAAAAATTATTTGGCTGATCTGTGAGTTAATAGCTTCCCATATGATGCATAAGATTTGGGCATGATCCCATTAATAACAGAGGGTATCTCTTTGGCCAAGCCTAATTTTGAAGCTAACATTTATTTATAAGACTTAGGGGGGTTGCCATTTTGTGTGCACATGCTTGAATATTTGCTCAATGATCAGAGACATAATTTCTTTTTTTTTTTTTTTTTTTTTTTTTTTTTTTTTGCGGTACGTGGGCCTCTCACTGTTGTGGCCTCTCCCGTTGCGGAGCACAGGCTCCGGACGCGCAGGCTCAGCGGCCATGGCTCACGGGCCTAGCTGCTCCGCGGCATGTGGGATCTTCCCAGACCGGGGCACGAACCCGTGTCCCCTGCATCGGCAGGCGGACTCTCAACCACTGCGCCACCAGGGAAGCCCAGACATAATTTCTTAAAAGCATTCCATTTTTCATTATTTTGTAGCTTATTTTTAACATTCTTCTATTTTATATAAGATAAAATGAAAATTATATATTAGTCTTCTCCAAATTTTTGCCCCTAGAGCAAGAATTGTTCATTTAAAACAAAAATGGAAAGGCTTTTGGAAAATTATGGAGTGATAAACTGACGTCTCTAGATGCTTTTATGGAACCACAAAGTTAGGAGCAATTAATATCCTTCCTGACTCCTCACACTGTTCCCTTCTGTCTGAAGTAAGGCAGAAATGAGAACCTATAGGCTGCACCTGACTAGTTCCCTCTGCAGATCCATTGGTCAGTCAGTCTTGGTCTGAGTTTAATTTAGGAGAGAAGTAAATATGATTGTGTAAATTTGACTTAACCCTAGACTCCAAGTTAAGAGGTAGGCACTACTGTCACTTTAGATAAGAGTATCTTCAGATAAAACACTGAGTTGTGTGATTTCTAAATCTATACTTAGTCCATTTGGTAATGCAGCAATCCAGTGAGCTGGGTTATATACTATTCTGTACTACCTTGTCCCCCAAATAATCTATGAATGACTTGGGGAGGAAAAGCTTGGCACACTTTGGGAAGCCACTAGGAAGGAAAGCCATCAATTATACTTAAAGGCACCGAGTGTTGTTAATTCCTCTCTAAAATAAGAATGAAACTGCCATCATCTTTTCATTTTCAGTGCAACAACTTAATCCTGGTCTTCCTTCCCTTCAGTTTATTCTCTTTATTGTTCAAATTAATGAATTTAATGAGTACTTACTGACAGAGAAAATCTAAAATGCAATAGATCATGTCATTCACTCCACTATGTAAACTTCCGTAGCTTTAAATTTTAGATTTAAAATTCCATAGGTGGGATAAAGACTATTCATCATGTGGTTTCCATATGTTCTGCAATTTTCTACTGAAACCTTGGGGTTCATTCAGACCTGCTGCACTGCTATGACGTTATTTGTCTGAAAGAGGCATTATGTACCTTGAAATGTAATGTTTCTCTTATAAGAATGTTCTCCTGTTTGTCTGCTAAGTGAGATCTTACTCCTTGAGAGATTCCATTAAAGTTATTTTAGGAACAAATGTCCAACAACTCCTACCCACCCACAAACAACAGTCAGTGTTCCTACTCCTGTGCTTCAACTGTGCTTTGAACAAATCTCTCTTCACACACATCACCCTGTACTGTAACCACATTAAGTGCAGAAATGATTTCTTTTTCTCCTTCACTTGTAATGCACATAATAAGGGCTCAATAACTGTTTACTGAACTATCATTTCATCTGCCCTATGTCATTCTCCCTCTATAAATAATAGTGTTGTATTGGTTCATGAATGTCCTGTTTTATTAGATACTTTATTTAACCAAGCCTCAGTTGTGTCATGGAAAAAAAACCTGTGAAAATTATAATTATTCACTTTGCAAGGATATTATGTAGATTAATTAGTAGAATCAAAGTGCTCATAAAATGTAGGACTTATTGTTTAGGTGTTAACTTCTATTATCTAAGATCAGCAGTGAGGCTTTCTAAATGTCAGGAGTAGAGTTTGAGAACCCGCTGCCACAGAAAATCTGGAAGAAGGTGCAAGCTAGGTGTGAAGTTTCTTTTTAAGTAATTTTGGTTCTGAAACGTCACATTGTTGGCTGAAAATTGCGTTTATAAGAATAAGATTAAGGGGGAAGTGGAGTGTTTGGTGTTCTGTAGACGGATGTGAGACTGTGTATTTATAGGCATATATATGTTATATATATACCATGGGTACACAAATATATATGCTATAGGTGTACAAAATCATGATGAACATATCATATATCTAAATATTCTATAACACACATATGCAGAGAGTGAGGGGAGAGAGAGTAAGAAAAAAGTTAGTTAGCTAGTTAGTTAGTTATTCCTGGTAAAGCCACTGCGGTTCAGGTTACAGAAGGCTCTCTGGGTTACACTTCCAATTTATGAGCGATGGAGTTTTGTGTCCTTTCAAGTCACAGTATGTATCCTCATGGCTTCAGAACCAGCTATACACTAATCAGTTGATGGGTGCTCAGGGAAATCTTCATTACTGAATTTGTGAATTATTGGTAAAAACAGACGTAGGTACACTTAACTAAAATTTCTATAAAGCTTGAAGACCTGTAAAGTTATTTCATATATATTTGAGATAAAGCCCTGTTTTCTGACATTATCAGGTTCAATGATTGGTTGGTTAGTTGAAAAAAAAATTATTTCATTGAGGAAGCTTAAAAATAATACATACTTTATTTTTATTTAAGTGGTTCTAAAATTAATATCAATTTGTCAATATTTTTATATTGTGCCAGGTCTTTACCTTTATTCTGGATTCCCTGCTTTGAATTTCATCTTCTTGCCTAATCCACATCTAAAATTCATCATATACAATTTTCAGATTTGGTTTCCTTAAAGAGGAGGGAGAATTTAAAGATATTTGTGAAGACAGTAGAGTACAAATTTCTTTGACATATTTTATGTTTTTCCCTTTAAATTTTTAGTTTTCTTGATATACCTGAATTGATAAAGATTTTTGATAGGTTTACATTTATGGAGTCTTTCCAAAGCATTCAACTTAGTTTTTATAGAAGTGACTGTCCTTTTACATGTATATTTACATTAATTTATGTAATGATTGAAATATGTAGTTACCATACATACCTAAGTTGTAAATACCTAAGTCCATATTCCATGAATTTTTGTCCAGAACTTTTCATTCACTGAATACATATATTTTTCTTAAATGCTTACTATTGCCAGACACTGTGCACTATTTATGTTTCCATAAGAATGTATGCTTCTCATTCTGCATGTGACATTTGCTATAAAAATTAATTCAATATTGATGTTATTGTCATAGCTGTCAGGGCCTCTGGAGAACCCCAAGACTCACACCTTGTGGCTTATGGACTTATGAGTCTGACAAAGTATACAAAGGGGCAGATTCAAGTGAGTAGAATTGCATGGGTAGATGCTAAATGTAAGGATGCTAATTCATGTATGTGTAAACATGAGAGGTCCAAATCAGTGAGCACCTGTGAAAGTACTTCAACCTTTGAACCATCTGCCTGGACTCAGGTAGCTCTCATTCTTCTAAATGAAGAGCATCTCCACCCATTCCACTCTCTAGCACCCTCCATCTTGACATATACTACTCCAAAATTTTTGAGAAAGACCATAAATGCTTCCGTAGTAACTCAGTCTGCCAGAGGACTGCTTTTTGTCCATAATTTATACTGTACTTGTCATTATTGTACAACATTTTATTACTAGTCAGATCAATTAAAAACTAATTTGTTTCAGGCAGTAATACATTTTCTACCATCTTCATGATGTATAAAGAAAAAAGGAATACAAAGTAGTAATATGTCCTGTGAAGACTTTCAAACAAACAAGCAAACAAAAAGGAGATGGTGTTAGATTGTTTATGGCTGCACTTGTTAAATGGCTATGTCTTGAGGTGGAAGAAGGATTAGCAGTCTTCTCTGCCAGATGCTTGTATTTCTTTGCAGCAGGACTGTTTTCCTTCTTAATAAGGGCAACAGTTAGGTCCATAGATTTTGTTTTACTCTATAGTTGCTTTGTCTTCACACTAGACTAAGATAATTGATGTTTCATTTTTTAAAAAGCACACCCTATAGTAGTTGCAACACCTGTCTGGAATACCCAGCTCTAATGTTTTTAATATAATGTTATACTTATAGATGAGGCTAGAGGAAGTTCAGAAATACATGTTTTAAATGTAGTTTTTGCTCTGATTCAAGAAAGAAGTGTCTCAGGAAATTAATTGCTAGAAAAATGTCTAGCCACAACTTGTTGTCAACACGAAGCCATAGCTCCAGTTCATGAGTCTACAATGCCATTGTTATCAATAAGACTTCTAGTTTCACTACCAATTGTTGGTTTCATTCCAGCGCCATGAGTCAGTGAGCTGAGGTGGCTTTGCCTCAGCCAACAGGTGTAAGAGGTGAGAATTCATGACAAAGCTCCAATCAGATAAGAAGCAATCTAACCAACTAGTGATGCCAAGTCACCTGAGAATGCTGCTCTTGTCTGGAATTAGAACTACTTTTTTATGATTAACATATAAAACCATTTGAAGATTTGAATTTTACTCTAGGCAACAAGAAGAACAAAAATTTTCTTGTTAAATGCTTGAAATACAGTTTCAAATACATAAGCTGGTCTCATCTTGAGAACTGGTATTTTACATGACAGACTGAGATATTCTTTTCTCTTATGTATGCAAGATCCAGGGGTTGCATGAAGCTTTATTGAATATTGAAAGCCACAGACTACCTAGGCATGCACGAGCCTTCAGCAAAATTGCAAAGGGGTGAAGCTAGTGTTTGGGCTTTACTATCTCTCTTTTTCTGTGATCCTTTTATTGCACCCCTCTCTTGGTTTCTAATAAGTCAGTGGTGGGGTGGAAAGATCACTGAGCTTGGAGTTAGAGGAGTTAAGTTCTCATCTCACCACTCAAAATAACAATTAGACTTACCCTAGTAGAGCATATGTAACAAAAATAGCAAACCCTTATATAGTCAGTCAAATACTGTTTTAAGTGAATTCAAGCATTAAGTCATTTAATCCTTAAAACCATACATGATGTAGGTACTATTCTTATCCCCATTTTATAGATGGGGGAACTGAGACAGAGTGGATAAGTAACTTGCCCATGTTCACATAGCTAGTAGTAGCTGGAGCTGGGTATGGATTCAGGGAGTCTTGCTCATTGTTTTCATTTTGTGAGTTGGGCTCTGCAAACCTCTCCTCTCCCCATCCACTTGTTCGAATAAAAAATGAACTACTTGTAGTTCAACAACATGCCATGCTGTTCTTACAAATGTATGCCTTTAAACATACTGTGACTTCTCTCTGGAATGTCCTTGTCCCCCTGTCCAAGTAAACACCTTTGTCTTTCAATTCCCAGTTCAGATATCACTCTTTTTCTCCAACTCAGATAAAGTTAACCTATCCCTTGTGTGTGTGTATAATATGTGTATTTAATTGAAAATATATTAAATTTTTAAAAATTTTGAAGTTTTTAAAGAAATGTATACAATATGGTACAAATAAATTTATGGGAAGAAGCATTCAAAAGATAAGTAAGAAATTAGAATAAAAATAAAGCACAGCCAAATGAAGGAATACAAGGTATCTTATTTTAAAATATTTAATAGCATAGCTAAAGTTGGCTGCAAATACAGTTCTAAGCTTCTAAGTAGCCAGAGAGAGAAAGAGATTTTTGAGATTCATAATATCCATGGGATACATTTTTTAAAAGCCAGATGCTTAAGAACTATATAACTTTATATCATTCTGAAAGAAATTTCTGCCAACAGTCTTCATAAATAAACTATTGGCTGATATATTAATAAATATCTTCAACTGCATTCAGGATTGCTATTCAGTGAGTATGCATTAGTATGGCCATCCTGGTTATTAAAATGCTGAAGTACTTCCTTACTGCTTGGTAAATAGACATTGCCTCGAACGCTTTTTCTCCATCCCTCAGTATTCTCTGCTCATCCGCATCATCCAGCAACCAGAGATGAAATTTGGCAAAGCAGGATGCTTTAAGAACTGCTCCAGCACTCTGGAGGTGTTCCTCCTGGTGGGCCAGTGTCCATGCCTCACAGGTTGTTAAATATGTTGGCTATCATCTCTCAATTAAAACAATACACCTTCTGAGACTTAGAAACTCCGTTCCCTACATTACATAGCCACTTGGATTTCTTACGGATTCCTCAGTGTTAACACGTCATAAATCAAGTTTTAAGAAGTTGAATAAATGAGTAGATACAATATTGAGTTTTATGTTTTCCCTAATAGTTTTCTCAACTCAGTGATCTAATGCCAAAGTACAATTTAGTAAAAGAAAATCTAAGAGGACCAAAGAATTTATACTTCTGGATGAACAGAATAACTACTCATACTAGCAATACTCCAAATAAAATTATTTATCACAGTCACAGTTTTAATGAGAGTTAGCAACAGGGTGCTCCAGGGTTTCATTTTTGGTGAGACCTGCAAGGCAGCTATTTTGTGTTGCTAACTAAGGACAGATCCACAGGCTTTGATAATGTGCGAGATTGAGGAGCAGAATCAAAATTTTCAGTGAAACTAAAGAAGCCAATCAGAACAGTTGTCTGGAGAGATGGCCCCTCCATCTCAGCACAGAGGTGGCAGAGGATTTTTCTGCAGAAAATAGTTGTGGGGCCATGCCAAATATGACAAAATGGGCACCAGAGCCCATTTATACACCAAAATCATGGCCAGGTTATGCGTCTAGGAGAAATTAACAAAGCATGTAAATTAAATCTTCTGGTGATCATTTTTTCTTAATTTTTCAATTAACTTTATTGAGATATAATTGACATACAATAAAATGAACCCATTTTAAAAGTATGATTTGATAAGTTTTGAAAAATGTAATTATCCATGGAAGCCACCCCAGACCAAATTATGAAATATTTTCATCATCCTCCAAAGTTCCCTTCTCTCTCCTTTCAGTCAATATGTTACTCCTACCACCAGCTCCAGGCAGTCACTTATGTGCTTTCTGCCATCATAGCTTAGTTTTTCTTATTCTAAACTTTCACAGTAATAGAATTACTTGATAGTTACTTTTTGACGACTGTCTCATTTGCTCAGCATAAAGTTTGCAACAATGATCCTTGCTGTAGCTGTTTTCAATGGTGAATAATATTCCATTGTATAAATGTCACAACATGTTTATTCACTCAACTGCTCGTGGATGTTAGGGTTGTTTTTAGTTTTTAGGTTTTTTTTTTAATACAGTTAAGAGCAATGTTGCTGTGAACATTTGTTTATAAAACCTTTCTGTGAGCATATTTTGTATTTGCTTTCGGATTTCATTTTAACTTTTTTGGGAAAAAAATTAGACTTACAAAATAATTGCAATAGTATGAAGAATTTTCATTTACTCTTCACTCTAATTCCCCTAATGTTAACACCTTACATAACAGTGGTAAAATTATCAAAACTAACAATTAAATATTGGCACAAAACTAGAGACTTTGTTCAAAGTTCCCCAGTTTTTCTCCTAATGTCCTTCTTGTGTTCCAGAACTCAATCCAGGACACTGCACTGCATTTAGTTGTCATGTCTCCTTAGTTTCCTCCAACCTAAGACAGTTTCTCAGTCTTTCCTTGACTTTCCAGTCAGGTGTAGAATGTACCTCATTTAGATTCATTTGATGTTTTCTAATGATTAGAATGAGAATATGAATTTTGAGGAAGAAAATACAGAGGAGATGTGCCCTTTTTAGTGTATTGTATCAGAGCTAAGTGATATCAGTATGTCTTACAACTGGTGATGTTAATCTTGGTCGTCAATTCAGGTGGCCCCTGTCAGATTTCTCCACAATAAAACCACTATCCTTCTCTTCCTATACTCTGTGTTATTTATTCATCTATTTATCAATGTGTATAGATTTAAATATACATATATGTATTAAAATATATACCTTAAAATAAGATGAACTGTTATATATATTCCAATTCCAAGCCACCCTCACAGGATTCATTCTACCATGCCCATTGTGCATAGTTGTAACCTTACATTGCTGAGTAGAAATCTCTGACAGTGAGGAACTCTCATCATTTACAGTATACTTACTTATTTGTTTAGTTCCAGTACACATATAAAATAATTTCAGATTGCTAACATGTACCTCTGTAAGAAACAGACTTAGCATTTAGAGTACAGTGTTTTGTACAATTCTTTTTTTGTCTCTATAACTAGAGTATCAAGTCAAACACTATTACTAAGTTACTTTAGTCAGCTTCTTTCTTTCCATAGCACCATTGCCAGTCACAGCTCTGCTATGTACTAGATCTGGGGCAATGGAAAAATTACCTGACCGCTTTGCCTTAAGTTTGTCATCTATAAAGTGGAGAATGTAATGGTAAGGATGTTCTTTATTGTGAGTATATGCCTGGCACATAATATTTGCTAGATAAGTATTTGCTATTATTATTACCTATTAGTCATTATCAAGGCAATAAATTGACTTGCAATTATGACACACATAACTGCCTTATAGTCTAGTTTTGTCTTTTTCCTCTTTAGGTTGTGAGCTTTTTGAGAATAGGAATTAGGTCTTTATTTCTTTACACATGTGTCTTGCATGATAAGTTCTCACAAGATATTTGTTGATGTTATTGAGTATTAGGTATATGCTATATATTAATAAAACCAAATAATATGATATGGTAAGTGCATATGTGCTAATAAATAACTGTTTAATGTCTTTTCCTAGTCACAAGTTTGTGTTTTTGACATCTTTCCTGAAAAAGGACCTATTCACATATGCACATATTTCTCTTTTAGAAACTTATAGAATGGTGTCTAAAATTCCCTCTATTTGATCTATCCTTTGGGTTAACAGTTTATTTAAACTACTCTGGAGGGAAGATCCAACATAATCTGTCATAAGAGCTAATGAGATCTTTCATCTTTCTATTTCAAAAGAAAAGATTTGACCAAGATGGCACAAAAGGAAGAGGAGTCAGGGAATGTGAAGGTAAGAACAAGAATATTGCCGTTACTCTGAAACAAGGATGAATATTTAGCAAGGATTAAAATGTAAACATTAAATCATGATTTCTCTCTAGGGGGAAGTTATAACATTTGCTTTCATAATGACAAATTTTATTCTTCTGGTAGTAATCTGTTCTGATTGTTGTGTTCCCTTTAATTCCCACAAGTATTTTGCATGGAAAAGCATTACAGAGATATAGGAGAAATTTTTATCTGTCTTTATTTTAAATTTATAATTAGGAACTCTTTTGCTAGATAAATGTCAGATATAAATGAAATAAATACATGTTTCATATTCTTTCATTAAACATCTGGGGAATGTGGAGAAATCATGTTTTAGAGAATCAGGAAGTAAATATTACCCTTAATATAATAATTTGGAATCATACAAAATTAATATAAATAAGTAAATACCTTTGAAATGGTTAGCTTTGTGCTTTAGCAATAATAGCACTTGACAATATTTAAATAGCTAACAAAGAGGGAATTTAATTTGCCTAAAATATTATTTAACCAAAATGATTAATATAATTTCTGGTATCTGGGAATTTTCATAATGTAATATCAGAAAAGAAAAGAAAAGAAAAGAGTCAGCCAGAAGCTTTAGACAGATACGTTTTAATAACTTCGAATAAATTGGAGGTCAGATCAACCTTGTTGTCTCAAAAATACTCTGATCTGTTCTGCAATGACTGTCAGGTTTAACTGTCAGATTTCTCAGTGTCAAAACAAACTTCAGCTTTATCTACTTGTAGGTTTACTTTTCTTGGGTTGGTTCTGTAATACAGTTGACTATTGCTTTACAAGAAGATATCTAAATATGGTAATGCTTCTAGCAATGACTATTTACCTCATTTATAGCTAATATGTATCTCATAGATCTAGGGCCATTTTTTCTGCTTTTACCAAATCTTTTTGTTTCATAAATGCCAGATGTGGGTTAAAATGGAGTTTAGAAAAATGAAACAAGAAAGAGGAAAATGTTTTGCTTCCCATTGTTTATATGTACAAATCTACTACACACACGTATATTTTTAAGGAATGATGTGGCTTAACCTATGAAAACATGGGTAAGTTTGTTGCTCCAGCCCAATGGGTGTTTGAGTCCAGTTGGAGACTCTAAATTATTTAAGCAGACTTGGCAACAGTGCTCTGAACAATAGCTACCTGAACTGGACTGGTGTGTTCATTCTCCCAGAAAAAAAGTCCCGTAGAATCTTAATCACTTCCAGTGAATCTATAGCTAAGAGTCTCAGGAGAAAGAATTGTTCTGCTTCAATAGAAGCATAAAAGATATTTATATTGCTTTGACAGAAGCTGTTTCTATTTTTCAAACTTTATTGATTTTTAAATTATGAAAGCAATAATGTTCATTGTAATAAATCCCAACAATATAGAATAAAATGTTACCAAGCTTCATCCCTTTCCTACCGGTCTCCCCCTCCTCCGGGATGATCATTGTTGGGTATCTTTTAAGATTTTAGTGCATGCAAACATTCTCAACATGTGTACATTCCTACGTATGTTAAATGGACTATATCATATATAACCATCAAGCCTATCATATAGAGATCTGCCCATTCTTCAACGATGCTGCAGAATATCTCATTATGGGACATACCATTGTTTTACTCCACAGCTCCCTTATTGTCAGTTCCATAGGTTGATTCATTTTCTGTCTTCCTTAACAAATCATGTGGTCATAAATACTTCTATGTAGAAATATTTCTAAATTTGTACTTTATTTTTATAGGAATTTTAGAAGTAAAATCATTGCTACAAATAGTTGTGTGTAATATCTTGATAGATAATAAAAGATTGTTTACAAAAATGAAATTGTGTTCTTTGATATCCCTACCAAATTAGGCATGATTCTCTATACTTTCACAAATGCTGGTTATTATTATATTTTTTAAAAATTTTATTTTGTACATTTAAATTTTTCATTACTTGGAATTTATTTCATGTATAGTGTGAGGTAGGACTCAAATATAGCTTTTTCCCAAATGAATATCAAGACCCAGAATCATTTATGCATTGAGTATCCTTTCTCTGGCACTTTTATTATGAACTATATTCTCAGGTATAATCCATATATTGGTTAAAGTTCTTAGTTGCCCAGGAACCCATCACCAGAATTTGAAAATTGTGGGATCTGCTGAGCTTGACAGCTAATGGTGTGCTGAGAATTGTCCCTCCAAAGAGGCCTTTCCATTCCTTTGGGAGACTCTGGGCAAACAGCAAATCTACTTGGGCTTGTCTCTGCATAAATTTGTTTCAGGATGTTATATAGCTCAGAGAATAATCAAGTTGCTGAAAAAACAAATTAGAATCAAGTTTCTGGGATGCTTCCTGAACCCCTGTCTGGCACAATCAGTCCAGAAAGCAGCCACATCAGCTACCACTCAAGCTACCAAAAATGGCAGCCTGTTTATTCACATAGGTCACATCTTACATAGTTGTATTTTATTGCAGGAAGCTGGTCCACATGCCTGCCCTCTAGGTCCAAAGAAGGCTTGAAATACCAGATTCATTAAACCTAAGATGCTATCAATTGTAAGATACATGATTATTTTATGTACCACTAATAAAAACAAAACACTGACCACTAAACTCTGACATAATGTTTTCACTTAGAATATTTATTTTATGATTATTGAAAAGGAGAATATTTTAAATTTATTTAGACAGATTTTTATTGCATGTTCTTATGCATATATTAAAAAGGAAATTATAGGCAGAATGATTTGGTTAAGCAATTCTAAAACTTCAATGAAGGAGTCATCCTCCAAATACTCCTAATTTCAAACAGGGAAATAGAGGCAATGACAGATTCCCTAATTAATTTTCTGAGAATATAAATAGCAGCCTCAAGGGAGATTAGGAGGCACACCACTCTATCCAGAGTCACAACTGAAAATAGGATTCCACCCAAGTGGGGAAAGGGGCAAAATGTTCCCTCTTCTTTGCACCCATGTTTCCAATCATTCTATTAGAAAAGACTTACATTGTGGCAGTATTCCATTAAGTGGCATTAACAAAACTTGTTCTGTTCAGAATATAGAAAGAGTGCTTCCCATCCTTTGGAGACACAGCCATGAGTCCAGTTTAGGATCACCATCCCTAAGAGGGCTGCCCTCTCTGACTCAGCCAACATTCTGAAACAGAAAGTACAGAACTTCACATTTATAATCTCTTTGCGAAATAATACTATTAGAAAAAAAAAGAGCTTGTCATAGATATGAAAAAAAGTTTGCAGAATATAGGTATGCTAATGAAAAGAAAATGCTCCAGAAAGAAATCCATCAAATAAATAGCAGTGAATACCTCTGAGGATGATACCGAGAGGAGGGAGAGATGGTGAAGGTTTGATTAGAGACTTTCACTTTTTACTTTTCAGTTTCTGTTTAGGTTTTTTAACAATGAAAAAGAATGCATGCAATCCTTTATGTAGCTAAAATATTGATTAACCCTTCTATAAGGATATAGATTAATATTATCAAGATATTAGCTGGGTCATTCCTGCCCAATGAAATCTAGGTGGGATTGCCATAAAACTCCAGCTCCATGGTTTAAGGAATCCCTAATCTCCAGATTCCAGGAATTTACTCTTTCATGGGCCTTTGTGCTTCTTCCTCCATCCTTATGTGCTGTATGTATTGTAGTAGGTGGGCTGAGACATATAGCTTGACAATCCCTAGGTTCCCTCTTAAGTATCCATATGAAAGCTCTGAAGGCAATGCAGACCTTTATGAAGACGTTACATGGGGAGTGAGGAAGGACTAGACACCACACAATCTAAACATGCTTATTTACACTTCTGTTTTCCAAAGTTGCCTTTCACTGCTTTCCTGCTCCAATTTACCCTTTCTCCTTTCTCCTTCCACACAGCTCCGAGGCTCCTGGGATTTTCTGTCTCCCTGCCAAATTTTCAATTCCTATCCTTCTATTTGCCTTAGTTATTTAGCTTCTACTGCCAATTTTCACACATAAACATTTCAAGGTGCTCTACAGAACAGAGCAATGACTTTATTGTTGTGGGTGCCAATTATTATTATCTATCATTGTTATACCTTCCTCCCTTGAAAGAAAAAAAAAAATTTTGTAATTCTTAAACTGTTTCCAATTCAAGGCTTGTTCCCTTTCCTTGTGCTTGGAGTTTTCTTGCCTGGTGCTTTCTACCTAACACAGGGAGTATCTTTCACCTTCTCCAAGGTGAAAGATACTTCTCCATTCACCACCTAGTCACCACTCTGGCCTCTACTCCAACTGGTTCAGGAAAGGGCTTTGCTTCTCATTATTTCTGCATCTGGGCTGGGTCGTACTTGCATGAACTCAAGTTCCCCAGTTGCTTCCAGTCCTAAGAAGATGGATCAGTTTTGTTCTGTGGGGGATGCTGAAGTCATTTTCCTGTCTTCCTCATCCCAAATTTTCTCCATGTACTATGATAATTTATGGAGACACTCAGCGCTGTCAGACACAGTGTGCTTCCCTAAAATATTCTGCACCAAATTGCCTCTGCAGTGACTTACCACAACCAAACCAGATTTTTCAAACTGAGTTCAATAGCACCTGCTTTTATGGCTCATTGGAATCATCTTTGATTCGAAAGTATACGCAGAGGACTCTTTAGATAAACATCACCTACAGTTGTGCGAAAAGAATCCTGGACTAAAACCAAATGTTGATCAATACTGGAATAAATATGTGCATGTTTCATTGCAGTATACATTGGAATATGCAGTGGGATGAAGTGATGAAGAATCAATGATTGAGAGGTGTCTGCAGCCACCTGAATGAATCTCATGATAAAAATACTGAGTGGAAAACAACTTATATATGAATGCTGGTAGTATAATTCCATTTTTATGAAATTCAAAGGCACATAGGTTCAAACAAAAAACATAAAACATAAATATAGGTGTTAAGCCTATGAATAAAAGTAGGAGGGGCTTCCCTGGTGGCGCAGTGGTTGAGAGTCCGCCTGCCGATGCAGGGGACGCGGGTTCGTGCCCCGGTCCGGAAGGATCCCACATGCCGCGGAGCGGCTGGGCCCGTGAGCCATGGCCGCTGGAGCCTGCGCGTCCGGAGCCTGTGCTCCGCAACGGGAGAGGCCACAGCAGTGAGAGGCCCGCATACCGCAAAAAAAAAGAAAAAAAAAAAGTAGGAGGATGATAACCCCCAAATTCAGGATACTGTTTATTTCTGAAAGGAGGTACAGGATTGGAGAGGCACACTCATGGCACTTCAAAGACATTTGTAATAATATACTTCTTAAACTTGATGGTAGTCGTGCAGAGGTTTTTGCATCATTATTTTTTATGCCTTATATAAAGTTATACATATTTTGTATATGTTTACAAGCCCACTCTTTAAAATAATAACTAAAAGCTCTTGTGCTCTATTAGTCTAATTTGAGATTGGTTTTAGTTTTTGAAACATGTTGTTTGGAATATGTTTGGGGACTAAGGTTCACTACGTCTCAGAGGTAACTAAAGAAACAGGGTTGAGAGAAGTGCTAGATACTGGAGCAAGAAACTAAGTTTCCTGCCATTTCTGGTGAAATAACCTGTTTCTGTAAACCTGTTTTTCTGCAATTTTAGAAAGAGAAACTATTTTGTTAGCTAAATATGCTAGTTGCAGACTGGTACAACAGATTAATTAGGGACCTTGACCTTGAGAAATCCCTAAGAGATTAGGCACACGTAGATGAGAACATTGAATGAAAACACCCAGGAGACTGAACCACAAGAAGAACTGGATGAATGTCATGAGATAACGTCAGGTAGAATTTCATCCTGGAGATTTCTGTGAAGTGGGAAGTAGATTTTTACAATGTCTTCCTCAGTTTTCTAGGGCAATCTAGCCTGATAATTAAGAACAAGTGTTTGAGGAGAAACTGGCAACTAATGAAAGAAGCTGAGAACGCAGCTATGCAACCTTAAAACAAGTTCCCAGATCTCTCTCAGGAGAGGCACCTTTATACTAACACGTGCTCCTGCGATTGCCCGAGAAGCATCAACCACTAGCAACTAAGTGCTGCTCCCCAGAGATGGCATGTCCCTTTTGCTCTCACTCCAGTCGCCAAAGCAAGTCCAGTGGTAATACCTAACTGTAAGAGGGTGGGGAGGTGCAGTTCAACAGAAGTAGAGAAGTATTTGAACATGCACACGCAATAATAACATCTATTACCCAGACCCGGCACCAAAAGCGTTTCATTTTGCATTTTAATTTATCGATGTGTAAATGTTTCTATAAGAAAAAAAAGGGAAAACATTATATGATCCAAAAACTAATCAGTTTTCAGCAAAAACACTAACTGTAAATCTAGAAACTATTAAGAAATCTCTTGTCAAATCTGTCTGCCTTCATCTCCTCATTAGAAGAGATGAAATTAATGTAAAACTGACCAGTAAAGGGAAAACGCTCATTCATTATATAAGCATTTATCACATAGCTTCCAGGGAGGACCCTGCACAGCATATAGCAAAACAGAGTTTTTGCCCTTTCAAGAGCTTCCTCTTGGAGCAAAAGATAAACTCCCATACATCATTTCAACAGACTCTACATAAATCATAGGCTGCTTGGGTTAAAAAAAATAAGGAAAATATGTTAGAAAAGAGAAAAATGTGTGAGAAACGGCAGAATATTATTTAAAACAGAACAAGAGATTAATTTTGAACAATTTTGCCTAACTACTCCATCTTTTCTGTAGTTGGGCATGTTAATCAGTTTTTCAAAATTAAAGTTTTCAATTTCGTAAATGAAAATTGTGGCTCTCATACTGCTGTGACAAAAATTAGGGGAACATTTAGCTGGAAGGGATATTAGATTCTGTTTTACACTTCTCTCTGCTTTTGAGAAATCCACCTTAGAACAAAGTCAGATGTATTCTAAAGTTGCATTTTGTATGTTCATCTTTACTAGCCAATTTTTTTTTCCTTCAGCCCTTAAATGCCCTTGGGTGTAAAGAAGGTGAAATGTCCTTCCTCTAAATCAGTGATTCTCAAAGGTCTGTATGCTTAAGATCCAAGTAGAGTGGTTGTTTTAAAAAATCCTTATTCCTGGATGATATTGCTAAAGATACTGATTCAGAAAATCTCAGACAGGGTTCAGCACTCTCCGTTTTAA
>NW_006787533.1:626829-638210 GCF_000442215.2 Lipotes vexillifer
TGGGCCGTGGCCGCTGGGCTTGCGCGTCCGGCAACGGGAGGGGCCACGACAGTGAGAGGCCCACATATCGCAAAAAAAAAAAAAAAAAAATTATAAAGCAGAGCCCCTGTTGGTTCTGATATCGGAATCTGAATACCACCCTTTGAGAACCACTGTTATGAAGTGATCAACACAGATCAATCCATTCAAGTAGTTTTTCAAAACCTGCTATGAGAAACCACGAGACTGGCTGTGTACCATCCATGGCGCCACTCCAAGGAAGTTGTATGTGTTTTATATCACTGATTCTCTATGGAATCATTGACATTTTCTATCCTCTGACCTCCATCAAACTACTAGTGAGTTCCATCATGAACAAGACACTAATTTAGTCCCTGTGGAGAGGCAAGATAAATAAGACATTGGCAAGGACCTCAAGGAGCTTACAGGTTTTTAGGGGAGTAAAGCCAGGAAGACCAGGGACAAAGCAGAAATAGATGGAGGTGCCATTTTGTGCAAGGAGGTGGCATTTGGCTGGGTCTTGAAGGAGGAGTAGCATTTTAACAGGAGTCTAAGTGGATCAAATACACTCTCGTTAGTGGGAACACTATGGACCCAGGCTTAGGCAGAGAGAGGTGCAATTGTATGTTATATGAGGAGGTGGCTAGTGATCCAGGTTAACTAGAATGCAGTGATGTGATGATTTTCTCAATGATTTATTTGCAGTCTAAAAAGTTTTAAGGGAATAATTTTGTGCATGCGGGAGAGGAGAGCAGGGTAAAGGTGACATTATTCCTCCTGATAGTAACCATGATAAACTCTGTAAAATTCAATCCTATTTAATTCTCAGGTTAATCCTTTAGTGAAAGGACAAGGAAGTAATATTGTGTAAAAGCAGGCAGCAGGAGGGAGGGAGAAGGGAGGGAAGCAGAACAGAATGAGAGCTAGATGGCTGCAGTGTGCTGTGAAAGAACATTGCCCCATCTCTGGGGTTGCTGTGATTCTGTCTGATTAAGGTTGGCAT
Source organism: Lipotes vexillifer (assembly GCF_000442215.2). Classification (NCBI taxonomy): domain Eukaryota; kingdom Metazoa; phylum Chordata; class Mammalia; order Artiodactyla; family Lipotidae; genus Lipotes; species Lipotes vexillifer. The sequence goes on from NW_006787533.1 coordinate 627,833, forward strand.
AAAAAAAAAAGCTACTTAGGAGCTGGCAGCCACACAGAGGAAGGCAAAAGAGATAGACCTGATTTTAAAACACAGTTGGCTCAAAAAGCTCCCAAGACATGACTCAATATACTCAAGCAAGTGTAATATGTGATTTGCATAAGAATAGTATACATAAACAGCATTTCTATTTGTGATAATAGGTCAAGTTCAAGAACAATACTTTGCTCCTAATTAGAATGACTCTTAGAGAAATAAAAATCAGTTTGCCTGAGGAATTTATTCCGTCCTATACATGTTTATTCCATTGTATGCCCCATCTCTAATACGAAATGTAATTATGCTGCATCACTCTTATTTTTAATTTATTTTTGACACTATTTTTTAAAGGATTTCTGAAATCAGAAAATGAATTACTTTTCCTTTTGCCAAGAATAGGCTGCATTGCAGTAGGTCCTAGAGGAATCTACTTACAATGCTTTGATCAGAAGGAAGGTTTCCCAAATTGCAATAATGAGCTCTGAGAAATAGAAAATAAATTTGAATTGCTATTTTTTGTGAAGACAATATCTCTGAATGGAGATAACATAATTTTACATATAAAAATTATTAATATAATTAATAATTAATGGATCTGTGCCATGTCATCAAATTGGAGTCTAGAAGAAGTTAAGTTTGCTTTTAAGTTCCATTAATTATCTAGAGTTCTTCCACTTTAAGATATCATTGTAAACAAAATTCCAACTTTTGAGGTTTCCTAAAAATTTCTTCATATTTGATCAAACGCATTATTCTCTACCCAAAAAAACAAAAAAGAACGAGATTTTTCAAAGCATTTTAATTGCAATTTAACCAAAAAATCAATTTCCACATAATTTCTAGGAATCTATCTACTTCATAAAGCAAGGCAATCTTTAACATGGTAGCAGATACAAAGGGAGAAGATGGGAGTGGAATGTCAGATATATGTATATATAATAGCATGAGGTTGCAGGGATGCAGGAGCATCATTTATCCTGAACAGATAATGTGGGTAGACTGAAATCTACCAATGGGGATGTGCCCGTTTTGAACAACTTGTGTAGGAAAGTGGAAAAAGTACCAGAGCAATCTGTCTACATTGAACAAATTGCTTGGCTTTGAACCAGTCACCTAACTCCTCTGGACCTCACTTTATTCATCTGCATTATTAATGGAGTTGGACCAGATGCCTGTTATTGGAAGCTTTTAGAAATGCAGAATACTGGGTTCCACCCAAATCTACTGAAACAGAATTAGTATTTAACATGAGCTATGGGTGCTTCCTGTGTACGTCAAGTTTGAAAAGCACTGTCCTAGATGGTCTTTATGTTACCCTAAGTTGTACTTTTCTTTGAGGCTCTCTTCTCTACAAGTTCTCCCTTCTGCAAGGAAGGCAACAGGCTTTGGAAAAAGGTCAATGTTTTCCTGAGTTTGGGAGTCAGACAAACCTGGCTTGGTTTGGAATCCTGGCTCAGCAGTTAGTTCCTTTGTGACTCTGGATAACTGACTTCACTTTACTTAATCACAGTTTTCCTAAGCTGTGATTAAGTAAATAAAACTGTGATTAAGTAAATATCTTCAATATTGCATATTAATGCGTTCATCACATGTTTTGTGTTTATTAATGTTTGTCAAGTCTCTGACACATATTTGAGGCTTAATAACTGGTAGCTGTTATTACTGCTACTATTCTTATCATTTTTACAACCCTGAATTTGCCTCCTTAACTCATGTTAACTAAGGGATAAATATAGCTAACAATGCTCTAAGGATTAATCTCTCCATCTCTTTCTGTGCTTCCTTTCAAAAGATTCTAAGAGGCTATTGGTCATGGAAGGACATTGTCAAAAATGGCCTTCAGCTCACCTCTCTCCTGAGTTGCCTCTGGACTGTGACTAGATTCTGGATAAGCATCCACACCCTATCATCTACACTAGAATTATAGGGAAGAGTGATGATTCAATCCTATGCTCAAATGCTTGTCTCTGTGGCAGACCCTAGACCAACTTCCTCTACTGTTCATGAGGAAGTAAAAAGTTTCCTGTCCTAGAAAGATTGCTGAACTCTGAGTTAAAGCTTGAAAAATATCTACCATCAGGTGTTGTTATGTTCTAGATGAGCTGAAAGAAGAATCCAAATATCCTCAGTGCTTGCCACGTACACAGCCATTTTTGGAAGAAATTGGCCTAGCCGGGTCTCTCCCCATTTTGGTAGCCGTTGCTACCAAGGGGAAGTAACCAGCCCCTGACCTGGCCATAGCCAATTTTATCTTGACTGTTGCCTGACCCCAGGTATCCTGTGTCAAGAAAACAAATGGAAGCCCACATACCATTATCTCCAAAGTATTTGAAGTTATAAATTGAAACTTAGCATTATTTTGATGTCTAGAATTTTTAAGTTAAATTAAAAATTTTAAGTACATTTAAAATTTTCTTTTATAAAGAAAATAATTATCTAGAGTTCTAGTGTTCAGTATCTTAAGAGTTACCAATGAAAAGACTAGTATTACACTTCATCTCTCTCATTACTTAACTTATATATTGTTATTTAATGTCACAAAATATTCTTCAGTAGCCTTTTGCAACTGTTGAAAATACCCCACTAATTTGTGAATTTCTACAAACAGATATAAAAGGAAGCAATAAAATGGACCATCATTATTCCTGGAAAACAATATTTAACAACGTAAGAATCAGAAACATGATATCTGAGAAGAATGTTGCCACATTACTTAACTAGTTTTTTCAGTTACTTAAGGGCTTAAACTGCTCAAATTTCTCCCACATTCTGAAGCATTATATTTTTCCAACATAGCCAGCATAGTAAAACCCATAAACTTTCATGACATTTGTGTGCATGTTTTTCTTTTGATAGCATAGAGCAAAAGATGTTGAGAAGCTTTTTTCTGGAGCTTGAAGGGTGTTCATCAAAAAGAGGATGCTCAGGTTACAGGTCATCTGCCTCAAGAAGACATCCTTGTCCTCTTCAACACACTCATTATTTTGCAAAAGCATGATATGCGGAGCCCTCTAAATAGAGTGTGGAAGTCCCTTTTGCTTGGGTTTAAGGACAGTAGGTTTCTGATCACACCAAGATAGTTGGCTAAAACTGCCTAATAGAACTACAGCACACCAAATGATATCCAAGCCATCCCAAGCAAACTCTTCCATTTGGAAAATGAGTGGTTTGTGTGGCCATAATTTCTGTCTTGAGAATTGTCAAGCAAATTTTCTGTGTGCTTATGACTCCTCTATAGCATGGAATCTGGATAATTGAACCTGAGTTAATGTGTTGCATAAACTGATTTCTGCTCCTACCTCATGCACCATCATCTTTGCAATAAATATACATAATAATGGATAAGCCATAAAAATGGATTTTTATTTCTTGAGATCCTGGGTGGCCTAAATAGCAGGTCTAATACACATTCTTTATAAATAACTTCACTTTAATGCCACGTTATCTTGTACAAGCCATTAATATCCCAGAGCTTCAATGATCTATTAATATAAAATGAGGAAAATTATATCTGTCACTGAGGGATGCTTCAAGGACTAAATATGTTCATATGCTTAGAAGGTGCTCAGTTAATTAAATATGAATGTAAGGCAGACATGAAAGCAACCTAAACGTCTATCAACAGAGGAATGGATAGAGAAAATGTGGTACATATATACAATGGAATATTACTCAGCCATAAAAAGGAACAAAATTGGATCATTTGTAGAGACATGGATGGACATAGAGACTGTCATACAGAGTGAAGTAAGTCAGAGCAAAACAAATATCATATATTAATGCATATATGTGGAATCTGGGAAAATGGTATAAATGAACTTATCTGCAAAGCAGAAATAGAGACACAGATGTAGAGAACAAACATATGGATACCAAGAGGGGGAGTGGGGGGGGATTGGATTGGAAGACTGGGATTGACATATGTACACTACTATATATAAAACAGATAACTAATGAGAACAGACTGTATAACACAGGGAACTCTACTCAATTCTGTGTGGTGACCTCAATGGGAAGGAAATCCAAGGAAGAGGGGATATATGTATAAGTGTGGCTGATTCACTTTGCTGTACAACAGAAACTAACACAACATTGTAAAGCAACTATACCCCAATTAAAAAAAAAAAAAAATATATATATATATATATATATATATGGCAAAAAAAGATGACCAAAACCCAGAAATGCTTTTGCCAGTAATGCATTTACATTTCATGGTAAGGCTGTTGAGGTATTATTTCCTTTTTGCCATAGCGTTGTTGTTGTTGTCAAATACCTCTGAGAGTCATTTCGATGCAGGTAGTTAGTGCACTTAACTGGAGAGCCACTGGTTCCCTACAGTGACAAAGGTTGAGGAAAGAGACAACAGGGAGCTGCAGCTGGTTGTTGAGTCAGGCTTCTACCTGAGGACTGCCACGTTCGGATAAGCCTGCAGATCTTCCTGGCTCAGACAGAGGAAATGAGCTTTTAGTCAGCAGGAGCCCGAAGGCATGAGTAACATGTCATTTGCTACATTTCTGAGATGTATTGCATAGAAAACAACTGAAACATTGATTGTGTCCAGCTGCTGCTTACTCCAGTTTTGTTTGTACTTTACTAGTCTAATCATTGATGGACACTATTGCTCCTTCCCAAACTCTCATGCTTAGATTTCCTTAAAGCTACTCTTGTGTTGTGACTTTTGAGGTTTCCTAGAAACATTTTGTGGTATATGTATGGTTCAGAGTTACTTTGCAGAGTTGATATACAATATCTAACATTGGATAACAATGGGAAATACAGCATAAAAAGCATTCAAGTGCATGTATTTAAATATGATTTTCTAATTGTTTAAATGTTTTGTGTTTTGTAGTTCGTCTGTTTTCTAAAAGGATTTGGAATAACTAGTGGTACTGATATGCATCCAAGATGAACACTTGAAATAAAAATTTTAAATTCAGACCAAGATCCATGGGAAAAGAGAATGAATGCTGAATCAGAAAGGATTAGGTAGCTACTCTTACCGCATTCAAAATTTAAATCTGTGTCCCAAAATCTAAGAGGAGAAAGTGTTCACATTGAATGAAATAGCTATCACACTCCTCACGTGAGAATAAAATGTCCAAATTTACCTGTAGACACAAAACTACTAAATATGTATCCTGTCCTCCAGTAGACTGCATGCTCCTTGTATCATTTGTCTTTCTGAGCCTAACACTCAGCACAAAGCCTGGCTCATAGTAGACCCTCACAGATGTTTGTGAAATAAATTAATTTACTGCATGGATTCTTGTATCATGGTAAATATGAAACATAATAAAAATGTAGTCAACGTTTTGCAAGAGATTCTAAATATAAAATTGGAGCCTAGTTCTTGTAGAAATTTTTCTGTGCAAGGTTATTCTTAGTTTAATTTTGTTTTCAACTTTGTTCCTTTCCCTAGTCCTGCCATAGTATTTGTTGATTTATCCTGGATATATAGATATCCTTATACAATATGCAATTTTTTTGCATTTGTGTATTTTCAATATATATAAATGGTATATTGCTATAGAGCTTATAGTTCTCAATTCTTTTCATTTGACACCAGGCAAATTGCTGTATTTGTGTTAATTGGATTTAATTGCAGAGTATTTCTTGGTGCTTAATCATCTTATTTTGTCTGTACATTTGCTTATCAGACACCAAGATTGTCTCTGACCCCTGTTGCCTCAAAAACAAACCCAGGTCAGCCTGAACAGTTTTTTCTCTGGGGTACATTCCTAAAGCTGGATCACTGAGTCATAGTCTGCCTGGGTTTGGCATCATCAATATGCCAGATTGTTCTTTAAAGAACTGTTTTACTGCTACCTGCTGGGCAGGTAGCAGTAAAACAGTTATTTTCCTATATACTCTCCAACATTTGATATATTCATACTTTCCAACATTTGATATATTCATACTCTCCAACATTTGATATATTCATACTTTCCAACATTTGATATATTCTGATTTCAAACTTATGCTGATTTGATGTATTTAGAGTATTATCTTATTTTAATATCCATTTCTCTAATTACTGATGAAGCTGAGTATTACTTTACATACTTGTTCACAATCAAATTTCCCATTTTGTCTTTCTAAAATGTCCTTTGATCATTTCTTTTATCAATTCATTTCTTGTTGATTTTTAGGAATCCCTTGTATATTCTATGTATTAATCCTCATTGAGTTTTAGATGCTACAAATGTCTTTTCCCAGTCTGTCATTAGTTAACTTTGTTTATGGTTTAATTCACTGATCAGACATTCTTTTTTTTTTTTTTTTTTTTTTGCGGTACGCGGGCCTCTCGCTGCTGTGGCCTCTACCGCCGCGGACCACAGGCTCCGGACGCACAGGCCCAGCGGCCATGGCTCACGGGCCCAGCCACTCCGCGGCATGTGCGATCTTCCCAGACCGGGGCACAAACCCGTGTCCCCTGCATCGGCAGGCGGACTCTCAACCACTGCGCCACCAGGGAAGCCCAGATCAGACATTCTTAATATTGATGTGGAGGACTTCCTGGTGGCACAGTGGTTGAGAGTCCGCCTGCCAAGGCAGGGAACACAGGTTCGATCCCTGGTCCAGGAAGATCCCACATGCCACGGAGCAGCTGAGCCCGTGGGCCACAGCTCCTGAGCCTGTGTGCCACAACTGCTGAGACCTGCGCGCCTGGTGCCCGTGCTCCGCAATGGGGGAGGCCACTGCAATGAGAAGCCCACACACCGCAGCAAAGAGTAGTCCCTGCTCGCTGCAGCTGTAGACAGCCCGCACGCAGCAACGAAGACCCAAAGCAGCCAAAAATATATTAAATAAAAAATAAATATTGACGTGTTAAAATCTAGTTATTTTGGCCTTAAGGTTTGTATTTTGGGGATAGTAAGAAGTCCTTTTTCACCTCAAAGTTCCCAAAATAACAATCTATACTTTTTTCTGTAAGCATTTTACGTTTATTTTCATGTATGTTTAAAACTCCTATCAGTTTCTATCACACCTTTGTATTTTATTTTGTTTTATTTTATTTTATATTATTTATAGGACATGCCAACATCAGAAATAATGTCATATATTCCTTTCCTTATTTTTGGTCTATCTTTGTGTACTGGAAAGTAGGCTCCATGAAAAAGAACTTTGTCGGTTTTGTTCTCCACTTTATTTCCAGTGCCCAGAACATGCCTGGCACAGTTTCTACATAAATTCATTATTAAAATGTTCCACTTAAACATTAAAAAATGACCCCCAGATAACACAAATTTTAGCTGTATAATAGTTTAATCAAATATGACATTTTTAGAAACATTTAATCAGCAGGTTAAGTTTCTTAAGGCTTCTTAATTTGTGGATACTAAACAAAGACATCACCATAGAGAAGAATGTTTATTTTTATATATGTGGAACTCATTAATTTAATGAATTTACCAAGTTGTTTAAATATATTCAAAATGGAGGTATGAAGATAGCTTCTTTTATGCATCTTAGGATTGGAATTTTATCTGTCAAATTACCCTTGTGAATTCTGGCTATCATGTAAGGTATGGCAACAACTGAAGAAAACATAATTAATAGCCTCGGATCTATATACAGATTATACATAAATGCATTCTGAATCTGGGATTCAGATTTATGGGATAATTGCATCAGGTAATGTTGGCACCCCATTCCCAGCCCCTAATGCCTTGGTACATTTCTGTACCTTCCTTCCCTGCCTGCTTCCCCAGACACCTTTTCACTCCTTGGCTTTCAGTATGTCTTCAATAGCCAGACCTAAGGCTCTCCTTCAGCCCACTGCCTTAGGCCTAGATTATGCGGCCCAGCACTCCACGTGGGAATATTATATTTCACTTCCCTCATTCCTGCTGGGGACATCTCTGAGGAGCACCTCCTACTCCAGGGTTCCTCTGCAGGATCAGTGGGAACGACCCTCGATGAGACTTTTGCTGGAGACCCCGCCTTCATCTCTAGCATGACTCACTCTTGGGGAACACTTCCTGAATAAATTACTTGCACACAGATCCTCTTTGTAAGATCAGCTTCTGGGAAACCCAATCTAGCACAATAATTGATGAACTCTAAAAGACTCTTAAGCCTTCTTTCTTGGAGCTGATACAGAACAATAAAGTTTAGGTATACCTCAACTCCATTTGTTTTTCAGAGTTGAGGAACCCAGTCTTCCAGTGTTAAAAAGAAAATATGTTTAGAAATTTTAAGAAATATAGCAAACTCGTTTGTAATTTCTTTTTAAATTCTGAAGATAGGATAGGTTTCTCTTTCACTTCATCCCAGGAGAAACATGACCAAAGAGCAAAGAGCTAATTAGGAGAAATGGATATGATAAGAGCAGTTCTGCAGTGGAAGAGACTCTGTCTTAGAACTTTTAACATCCTAGATAATTAATGGAATGTTTTAAAATAGATCCTGATCCTGGATTCTACCTAGGAAAACAATTAAATCTATAAACTGTAGGCAAATCATCCTAAAGATGTGAATTCTTCTGAACTGACCCAGCAGGCATATGGTTTCTCTTACCAAAACTTTGCCAGAGGCAAAAGGGTTTCCAAATCTGCTTTTTAATTGACCTCAGAAGCTGTCATCAAGCTTCAATATATCCAATTTAGTTTCCTCTGGTACACTGTTATAATTAAAATATTTTTGAACAGGTATATTTATATGGTTCAAAACAAGTCCCACATGCCTGTTCCCCACCTTCATTCTCACAGATAATCACTATTATCAGTATATTATGTATTCTTCTAGAGTTTCTTTATGTAAATATAAATATGATTTCTTATCCTTTCCAGTGCCCTGGTGCCCAGGTATAGAGCAGTTCAACTGGGTTGCAGCCTAGATGGCAATCTAGGAATAGATGTTGCTATGAGGTTGTAGAGATAGCTCTTCCAAGAGTGCTGATCAGGATGCTGAGAGTTCTTTAGACCTCAACCTCATCTTCCTGATCAATTTCTCTTGCGATAGTAACAACAGGGGAGTATTTGTATGGGCATCTTTTGAATTTTCTAGGGGACAAATATTGAATATTAACTTCCCATTTAACTTTCGATGGCAATGAATTCAGATGGACCCTGTGAATGGGCATGTCTAATTGTCATTTGCTGATATATGACACTGACCTATTCAATACCACATGTCTATTTTCACTGTGTATTTTGTGGCATCAATTATTAAAACCTGAGTGTACTCTGTACATTAGTCAAACTTTTATTCCTAAACAAAAAGGAGACAGGCAAATTAATATGATGGGAAGACAGAAGTGTCTCATGCACAGCCCCTTAGGCTTTGTCTTTGAAGCCTACATAGAATAGAGAATTAAACATTAATTTTTAAAGAAGGCAAATATTCTTTTTAATCTCCTTCAAAAGTAATTTTTAGTTTTTAACTAGGAAGTGTTAAGTAATAAAAGTAATGTGTAAGTATATTCTCATTGTTAAAAAAATCAGTGATACATAAGAAGCTAAGTTACAGTGCGGTGACTTTTCCAGCCCCCACAAATGTTATCCCCAGAGGGAACCACTGCAATCAGTTTTGTCTTTACCCTTCCAGACACTCTTCCTGTACATTTATACATTCATGCCTCTATACACATCATAGCTTTGATATGCTCATTTTCATGGAGTCATACTCTGCAAAATGCTCTCCCTACCTTTCCCACATAGAGATAAAATTTGAATTTTTTAATGTAATATATACATCTGACCTAGTAATACATACATACATCTGACAAGCTGCTTAACCTCTCTTTGTCTTAGATTTATTTTTCGTCGATATAGTGACAGTCATAAGGAGACATACCACACTGGGTTATGATGAGGATTGCCTGAGGTAATGCTTGTAAAATGCCAGTAGCCCCTCCACCTCTTCAAATGTTTATTGGACATCTTTACTTCTCTTCTTGTAAATTACCTGTTCATGTCCTGATTTTATTTTTCGACATGATTATTTTTCTTATTGACCTGTATGTTTTTTATTGACCTATACATTTTTTATTTTGTTAATTAACCTTATGTGTATACATATATGCAAACACTTTTTTTCACAGCTTGTCTATTTTCTTTTTTCTTAACGTCTTTATTGGAGTATAATTGCTTTACATTGTTGTGTTAGTTTCTGCTGTATAACAAAGTGAATCAGCTGTACGTATTATTTTCTTTTGACTTTGTTTAATGACATTTGAATTTTTGCCTATGGGCAAAAGTGTTATTTCATTTAAGATATATATGTGTGGCATAGCTATATAAAACATTCCTCACATTTGCATTCTAGTGAGGAGATAGGAAATTTACAAATGGACATACTGTATCACGTCAGTTAAGTTTAGGAAATGCCAAGTACTTTAAGGACAAAGTAGGGA
>NW_006787533.1:638220-659730 GCF_000442215.2 Lipotes vexillifer
AGTGAAAGCTGCTCTAAAATGGTGATAGTTGAATGAATATCATAACCAAGTGAGAGAACACTCCATGGAAACGCCTGTGTTAATAGAGTTTCAGGTGGAGGGAACAGCAAATGCAAAGTCCTCACTCAGGCACAGGTTTGGTATGTTCTGGAACCAGAAAAGGCCAGTGTGGCTTGTACAGAGTGAGTAAATGGGAAGAAGCAGCAAATTGAATTGAATAGGTAGCCACCGATCAGATCGTGTATGGTCTGAAAGGCTGGAGAAAAGTTTGTGCTTTTTGGCTATATAGTAAGGGAAGTTATTGGAAGATTTTAAGCAGGGAAGTGACATGGTGTGACTTTAAGAGTTACTACTCTTACAGCTGTAGTGGAAAAACCAGATAGGAGGCTACTGCAGTAATTTGGGTGTGAGATATAGAGACTTGGACTAATGAGGTAGTAGGTAGGAAGTTGGTTAAGAATTACTTGTGTTTGGTTACATTGAAAGTAGAAATTTATTAGAATTTACTAAGAAAATTATGGGGTAGAGAGAAAAGGGAGACTTGCAGATGATGTCAAAGACTTTGGCTTGAGAAACTGGGTGAATGGCAGGATTATTTACTAAGATATAGAAGAAAAAGTGAAGAATAGATTTATGGAAGGGGATCAAGTTGTGTTTGACTTACTATATGTGAAATGACTATGAGATAGCCAAGTAGAAATGTCAAGTAGACAATTGAGTATGGAAATTAGAATGAACAGGGCAGAGCAGGGCATAGAAATATGAGAATCACTAGTGTATGGGTGGTGTTTAAAGTCATGTTACTGGATGAGATCACTCAGGGTTTAATGATAGTGAGGTGATGAAGACCTAGGGAACTCCAACATTTAGAGATCAGGAAGAAGAGGTAAATTCAACAAAGAAAGATGAGCAAAATCAGCTTACAAAGTAGGAGGAAAACCAGGATCATATCCTGTTCTGCAAACCAAGTATGGAAAATATTTCTACTATGTATAATGCTCCTGAGAAGTTGAATGATAGGAGGATTGAAATGGAACAGTGGATTTAGCACTGTGGAGGTTACTAGGATCATGAAAAGAGAAGCCCTAGGAATAATAGCCAGATTAAAGTGGGAAGAAGAAATAACACATCATTATTTCTCTTTAAAGCATCTTCATTTCAAATCAAATGGCAAAGGGCTCCTCTATGCAAAGATTCTATAAATTCATGATAAAAGACATTATAATGGAACTATTTTAGACTCAATTTTGGCTGAGACACTATAATGACAGATGCACAACCCACAGTGAGATATGCGATGTAAAAAAGTTTGTAACAGAATATTGGTTTCCATCATTGGTTGATTACTTACCTCTAAAAGGTCTTGGATAGGCTAAGAAAATAGATGATTGGAAATTCAAAGAGAATTGTTGGATAGAGTTTTGGTGTTTTCTATGGTTGTTCTAAACTGCAAAAGATGAGGTGCTTTCCCTTTTTTTCGGACGAAAAAAAAGGGGAGTTGCAAGGAAGAACATGGAGAGCCTAACACATTCCCTTCACTATGGCCATGTTCAACTCATGCCTGAGAAAACGCAAAGGATAAGTCCTGGGCTGGCTTTCTGGTTGCTGGAAGGAGGTTGCTGTTGCTTCAGAAGCATCCTACACGCTCAGGTTCAGCAAGGTAAAGCTGTATGTTTCTCCTATGCCCGATAGAGGCCATGTCAGAAGAAAGACAGTGTGAGCTTGTCTTTGTTCTTGCCTAAGTCTTGTATCAGACTCTGCTGTATAGGAAACCAACCTAAAATTCAGTGGCTTAACATAGCCAATGTTTGTTATTTTCATGCATCAGCCACATGATTATTCTGTGGTCAGCTGGCAATTTGGCTGGATTGCCTAGAATAGCTTCATTCATATGTCTGGTCATTGGTTAAATGTTAGCTGGGGTGATGGTGAGGACATCTTTCATCTTTAGTAGGCTAGCCAGCACTGTTCACATGGTAGTGGTCACAGGGAGGACTGAGAATTTCGAAGAGTTAGTTTCCCTTATGCCCCTCAATTACTTTACATGTTTTTCTTTGTATGAGTGTTGTATGTTAATTTCAAATTTTATTCCTCAGTTATTTATAGTTTTGTTAATATTACTATCAACAATAACATAATAATGACATTAACATCTACTTTTTCATATTTACTAGCAATTTATTGTGGAATTAATAGTCAATATTTAGAAATTTCATGGATGATTATAAAAAATAAAATGCATCAATCAATTTTCAACTTATTGAATATGATGTACATCTGTAAGACCTGCTTAGTTATTTTTTATTTGGATTCTCTGTTTTTGATCTACTTTTTTTCCCATATTGATGAGAGTGTCACCGACTACTGTTTTTATATATTACCATTTACATTTCTTGCAGTTTTATTTTAATGATCTGTAATTTGATGTATAAATATTATTGACAGGTAGTTAATGTGATTTGCTCTCATTTATGATTATAAAATATCTTTATTTTTCTCAGTTCAGGATTGTTGCCTTGAACTCAAGCTTATAAGTCCCTACTTACATTATTTTAATAATAGTTTTTCCAAACTTGGTGAAAGTTTGGTAATTCATACTTTTTCATAATTCAGACAAAAATTGAGCTAAATTTATATTTAGTTAATGAATTATTTTTTCATATACCATTTAAATTATTTACCAAATTACAAATTTATTAAATTATTAATCAAATTAATCAAATTATTTATCAAATTACAAGGATTAATCTTCCAAAATTTTAAGAGAATAAGTTGTTTTAGTATTTTGGAAGTTATATTTTATTTGCGAATGGATGTTTAAACAGCTATACTCTGCACTTGCCCTAAGAATATTTTCTTCTTTGAAAGTGAATCTTGGGGCCAAAGATTTTGCTAGAAACCATATTAAATAGTTCAGATATTAGAGTTGTGACACATATTAAAGATTTTTGTCCTCCCTGCAACAAGCACCACACAAAAACTGCTAATATACTACTTACAAATCAATATCTATTCAGTTATATAACCATTATTTTCTCAGCCCTTATTCTGTGCACTTAACATTGTGCTAAGCATTTCTGCACATTATCTAGTTTAATTCTCACAGTGTTATGTGAAGCAAGTATTTTTATTTTTATTTACAAATAAGAGAATTGAGGCTCAGAGATGTAAAGTGACTTCTCATGGTCACACAGCTAATAAGTGGCAGAAATAGGATTTGGACCCAGGTCAGTTTGATGCCAAAGAACATGCACTTCATCAGCTTTGCTCCTACATTTAATAAACCCTTCCTAGGAAACAACCTGAGTGCATAAAAGGATGTTAGCTTAATAAGTAAGAAATGTATTTACAGAAAACAATATAACAGTATTTAAGTATATGATTTGGGGTTTTTGCTAGGTCAGGTAGACAGGTCTTTTGGCTAGGGTGAACTAACGAGGTTTCACTATTAGCATTTTTGTATTATGACATTACTGGGGACTGAATGATTTTAGAGCTTGAAGTGCATCCCGATCTTCTAAAACTGTTGATTTTCTCTAAAAATAAAAAGTAATGATCTAAAACAGTTTGCAAAGTTTTCAATATAACATTATGCAAATATATGATTTGGGGGCCAAACTGAAAACTCTGCCGTGAAAGTCTTGGAAGAATCTCTTAGAAAGTCTTAGAATCTCTAGGAGAGGAAGTGGTAGCGCTGGCTTTCAGTGACCCTCCGCCCTCGAATCTACAGGCAGTGCACAGGGCAAGGGTGGGGTGGTTTCCTTCCAAGGCTGTCGTATGAGAAGCACTAAATTCTGCAGTCTGGGCCACTGGTGTCCCCTGCAGGACAGATGGATGCTCTACAGCCCTTAAAAGTTCTCTTAGCAATGGAAGCGTTGAGTCAAATTGCCTTCTACAGTGGCATTCTTTGGCTGTTCGTTGACTAGATATTAGCTGGGGTGATGGCGATGACATGTCTCTAATCCTTCAGCAGGGTAGCCTGGGCTGTTCACATGGTAGTGGTCATAGGGAGAATTGAAAATTTCAAAGAATATGGTTTCCTAATGCCCCTCAATTGCTTTTTAATTTTTTCTCTGCATACAGGTGTTATGTAACTATAATGCAACACTCATACAACAACTTTTTAAGTTGTTCGGTTAAGTCAGGATGATGATTTTTTTAAAAAAGGGAGTGGAGACACAGAGTTGGAGATGGCAAGAGTAGACTTGTCTTTAAAATGTAAATTAAAGACTTTGCGAGGCTGTGTGGCATATTGCAAAGAACACTCTCTGAAATGAGAGAACAGTGAGCAGATCCTGGCTTTCTCATTCACTGGCTCATGACTTTGAATGTGTTATTGAACATCTCTGAGCTTTACTCTTCTTATATTTGAATATCTTCCTTATTGGTTTATTGTAAGAATTAAATAAGTTCTGTAAAGTACATGGCATTCAGGACCTCTGAAAGCATTTATTAATACTTGATCTATTCAGTTTTAAAATTTTATGTGAGAAGCAAGCTAGGGTGAGGATGGAAGGGTTGGGGGTTGTGGAAGAAAGTAGGCAACATGGAGGAAGGCTCTACATAGTCATCACTGAAAATATATCTCAGTAAATACATCATATATAAAAAATAGAAGGACACAAAATATAAACTCATGTTTCAAGTATAATAAAAGAAAAGCCATGTAAGGTCAATATTATGCACTTTTCTCTAAATTAGAAACCTAACTTGCAGTCTTGGCTCAGGGTCAGACTTTAGCTATTGGTTAGGTTTATTTACAAGCTTTTTCTTGATGATTTTCTGACAAAGACTAATTTGGAACTCCCTGACTTTGATAAAGAGACAATCTCTAGCTTTGTCCTCTTATCTGTTGTATGGAGAATAACAGCATCCTAACTCCACTAAGGCTTTTGTTTTGTTTTTTAGGCTAAATATGAAATTCATATAAAAACACCTAAGACTTATTTATCCTGGGCATAGTTATAAGTTCTTCACATATAACAACTTATTTGACTCTCACAACAATCTTCCAATGAAGGGACTGTTACTTTCCTCATTTTTCAAAAGAGGAAACCAAAGTAGAAAGAATTTTAATAAATTGCCAAAGTTGACACAATTTTTGTGTTGGACCCAAATCCATATTAGGCAATATGGTTCCGGTTATCTATGTGCTTTCCTGTATATTCAACCTTGAAAGGTTTTTATAAAATGTTATTTAAGTTAAGTCATCGTTATTAGGATTAATATTAATCAGGTCGTTATTTCTCACACTCAGCTAAACTGCTTCATATTGCCAAACTTTCTAAAATTATGTAATTGTTAGTATCAGTCTAGAATGAGTGGCAATTCTAGCTGAGGCGATTTTTTTCTTCTTACCTGATGACAGCTGATTTTAAGGGTACCTAATGACTGTTTTTGCTTAGAACTTCATGTACCTGGCACCTTTAGCTAACTCAAGTCAATAAAGCTTAATAAGGTACTTTATTTTTAGTTGGCCTGAATCTTGCCCTGTGCTTGCTATACTTTAAGATTTTCATACTCTTCAGAGACAGAGCAGGGAGGAGCTGGAGGCTTTTTACTGAGCAAATTTCAAAACATTAGACCAAGCTTATAGCTAATTCAGTTTTCCTTTTCCAACCAGAGATTTTTATTAAAAAAAAAAATAGTTCTCTTTTAAACTCTCTTTAATGAATAATTTATTTAGCCATATTTTATTTCATCATATTGCAGTTAAATTTTTGCCAGAGCTAATGGTAACTCTAAGTTGTCATTTTTATTTTTCAAAACTTAAAATATAAGTTTGAACTAATTTACCCAAGAGAAAATATAAAATAACTTACACATATAAAATCATAATTTTCTATTCATGACAATAAGTAACAAGGCACAGTGAAATATTTCTGTGTGTTTGGACACTTTTTTTCATCTGTAGCATTATAAAGGACATTATACAATGTGTTACTTCACTAATGTACCTGAGGTTATATGACAATGAGGGTTTTGTTAGTCTGCCAACACTATGGGCTTTAAATTTTGAGAAGTAAAAACTGCAAACCTAGACTAAAACTCCTTTTCAATTGATGCTTCATAAGGAAATTAAAATTCTAAATTTGTTATAATTTTTCTCTAATATTATTACCTATAAAGTCTTATTGAGGTTGCATTTTCAGATTTAATGCTTTTTCACATTATAAATTGATAAAAACTCAAAGCAGGAGGAGACCCAAACTCAACCAACAAACTACAATCAGGTAAATGAAGGCATTGAGAGTTTAAATGCCTTCCTCAAATAGATGCACAACTAATTACTGGCAGCCTTGGTGATATTTAACAAATTTTTAATAGTTGTAGTTTCATTTTCATTCAGGTCAAAATATTTAAATTTTTTCTTATAACTAGTTTGACATGTTTATTTAGAAATATTATTTAATTTGTAAACATTTGGGAATTTTGCAGATATCTTTCCTTTGTTGGTTTGTGATTTAATTTCACTTTGGTCAGAGAAAATACTTTGCATGATTTCATTTCCTTCCAATATACTGAGAGTTTATTTATGGCACAGAATATAATCTATTTTAGTAAGAGCTCTTTGTACACTTCAAGAGAGCACATTTTTTGCTCTTGTTGGAAGTCACCCACTGAGGGTGTTGCTGAACTTGCTGAGAAGCTGCTTTGTGCAGCCTGCAGAACTTTCTGGGAAGATGTCCATGGGTGTGTCATGGAAACTCACTGGGAGTGAGCTCAGTTGGGTGTCCCACTCGCCAGCTGAACAGTGTAGAAGCAAGAAGGAAAAAAAATAATGCACACCAGAACCGGAAAGAGAAGGCCCTTCCTCCTTCTGCTGTGTCCATGAGGGTCCCTCTACTGGCAAAGCTTACCATCTTGCCAGCTGGAAAGCGAGAAATATTTATAAGATTCCAGTATCACAGCTCCAGCATCACAAGCAAGACAATCAAGAATGGATTTGGAGCTGAGAGGCAATAACTTAATAACTGGCACACTTGAAACATAACTCTCGCTAACTTGTATTAAAATAGATCTTATTTTCTCTATTGCATTGTATCAATAACAACCATCAATAACAAAGAGATTAGGAATTAAAATCTTTGTAATAACCACAAAATAAGTAGAATCATAGTTCTTGTAATTTTCATTTTAATTTTCAATGAAATAAAATTAAGTTGTCTTATAAATAAATGGATTTCTCAGTAGATGGTGCTATTTGCCTTATATTTTAATTTTTTCCAGACAGCTTAGCAATATTTTTATTTCCCTTTATTTAACTGATATATACCTTTAAAAAGTTACAGAATACAACTTATATTTAAGCAGTTTACAAAAATACGTAAAATTTAAGTCACATTTGATAAACTAGGCACACTTTCGCAGAGCAATAAAAAAATGCAAAACAGTGAAGTTTTCAGACAAGTACACATTCTGACAGCCATCGTTAGTTCTTAATTCTAAGTTCCTCAGTATAAAAAAATTAAATTGATGGGTAATACTAAAAATCACTCACAATACCTTTGTTGAATTGATTTTCAGGTGAGTGACGTCAGGAAAGTGGATGGAGCACTGAAAACAACTTTCTCCAGTATACTTACCTAATGGAACATGTGAGTTTTAGTATAATAGAAGCAATTCAATTGTAGAAATAGAAAACGGTGTTGCCTAGAGTTTTGACGAAGGGTAAGTAGTCAACTGACTGCTAAAGATGAGAGTCGGACATATGCTAATGATGGGAATTGAACATGTTTTACCACTGAAAGGAAGTAAGAATGGGATTGAGAAGTAAGTCATATGTAAACTTTCATCAGCTTAAAAACTTCAAAGATAAATACTTTATTGAATACTATTTTTGTATTTTATTCAAAACACATAGTTTCTCATATTAGAAAAAGGTATAACATTTTGCTTTGGCGAGTGCCTACCATTTATATGCTAAAAGTTGATTTTAAGATTTGACTGATAAGGTTTTGCAAAAACCTGTGGACTCAGAATACTGTGATACATTATTCTTTCTGACAGCATTGTCCTAGTTATTTTGGGAGGGTTTTCAGTGGAACATATTTGATTGTTTGTCCTCCAGTTTACAAACACTCAATTTGTATATAAGTAACCTTTGCATATAAATATGTGCCTCTACACTTCACTTCTACTTGAGTTTTCCACTTGAGTCTCTTTTATTGTTGCTCTGAGAATTGTGGAAAGAAATCAATTGTGTGCTTTCTTTTCTTCTTCCATTTCCTTTCATTCCTAAATATTTTTCCAGAGCAATTTAGTCCTAAGGCTTTAGGTAGGGCAGAGAAATGTAGGGAGGGGGGAAGGAAAGAGAGAGACAGAGACAGAGACAGAGGGAGAGAGACTGAAGAATACGAGGCTGTCTGCCTTGAAGGGCAGCTTAGTGCAGAGCCTCATCAAAAACAGAAGGAAGGGCTTCCCTAGTGGCGCAGTGGTTGAGAGTCCGCCTGCCGATGCAGGGAACACGGATTCGTGCCCCAGTCTGGGAAGATCCCACATGCCCCGGAGCGGCTGGGCCCGTGAGCCATGGCCGCTGAGCCTGTGCATCCGGAGCCTGTGCTCCACAACGGGAGAGGCCACAACAGTGAGAGGCCCACGTACCGCAAAAAACAAAGAAACAAACAAAAAACAGAAGGAAGCTGGCCTGAGAGGGCACTCAGCTAGCTAGTGGTATTAGAGGAGGGTGAGGAGGGCATCCGGGCAGGGAACAGATCTGATGTGGGGAGTCAGAGCCCACTCAGGGTTAGGAAGAAATACATGTGGTGGGAAGGAGGCACAGTATGCAAGTATGAATGGGCTGAGCAGGGTGCCCATGCACACCCAGTGTGGAGTGCCTGAACCTGAGGACTGTGGTGAATGGCGTCCCCACAGTGGAGTAGCACAACCTTGAGTGTCCAAGCCCAAGTAGGGTGAGGAGGGCATGCACATGGCAGTGGGTGATGGCCTGGTGTGCAGAATCACAGTCTGAAAATCATATATCTGAGCATCTGAAGTGGTCCTGTGAGGGGTATTGGACATCAAAATGGGCAACAGCACACTTGGATTTAAAACAGTAGACTGAATACACTAAAAATCAAATTTGCATACTAGGATGAAATACTTGCCCTTATTATGATACAAAGTCATCCTATGATGTTAATAATTGTTTTCAGTCACTGGATTTTATGAAGCTCCACATTTTACAGTATCTCAATTCAGGATGTGTCAATGAGAAAGCAAGGGATATTCTTGGAATAGGTGCCCTGATCTCCTTAGTTTCTTAGACAAACACTGACCAGCATTTTCCACCAGGGGAGTCTAGGACATCCTCATCAGGTCTTAGTATGTTGAAAAATTATGGAACGTCCCACAGACTTCTTCCTGTTTGCCCTTACTGGTGAGACAGAGGGGGCATTTGTCTACCTAACAAGATACATTGGAAAGCACTTAACCCTTAAATGAGCACCCTTAGCTGTTTGTGGTTTGGGAATCATCTACATCCCACTCACATTTCTACACCTCAAATATAAAAGTTCAAATATATAATAGTGGTTTCAGCCAACTTTACTCTCTTATCCTACTATTGAACAGCATCCTCTGCCCTACCAGACTCCCAAGGAGAGTCTGATTTTTCTGAATGGATATCCTTATGACAGAAAACTCATTACTCATCAGATTGCCCATTCTGTTTTCAGTTAGAATGATGTGTTTTGCCTTGAACTAAAATTGTCTCCCTGTATCTTTGGCCCATCAGAACTTAATCTGACCTTACAGCCACACGAAATGAAGTGTAACTCATGTTTCCCAGGACAGCCGTTCAGACACTTAAAGCCACACTCCCTGCCCTAATACCATATCTTCTTCACAATAACCAGCCCCGGTTCCTTCTGCAGCTCACTGGGTGGAATGGTTTTCTGATCTCATATACCTATTTGAAATTTATTCTTCTTAACACGTTCCCATTTTTCCTATTCCTCCTGACCTACATGTGCAGAACTGAACATGATACCCCAAATAATTTCATCCCCACAATTTTGGTATTGATGTAAGTAATTTCATATTTCTATGAAAATTAGCTCTGCTTACTATCTTTGCAATTTTTCTGTAAATCTAAAACTGTGCTAAATAAAAAGTTCAATTAAAATTTCCTGAATTTATTTTTAAATAAAAATATTACTACTTAAATATTTAATTCAATATATTATATGAATATATAAATATATATATTAAACTCATATACCTAAATGCACCTTCATTTTTTTAATAGAAAAATTCTAAAATCCCACTATTAAACTTACTGTCGAAGTTTAGTAAGTCATTTAATTTTAGAAGACCAGTTTCCTTATCCAGAAAATAAAAATTTGAATTAGGTATTCTCTTTTATAAATTTTTAAATTCAAAGAATGGGACTTCTTTTACACATTATTTTCAGTAGAATTTAGAAGTTAGACCAAAGCATTCCAGATTCTCAGTAACAGTGTACTTCAATAAACTTTTCTGACGGGTTCTGTAGTATTCCACGAGATGGTGCAATGTTACTACAAGAAAATATTCAAATTTCCAGTTTCACAAAGCTTGTTCTAATCATCCCTATATTTCATCTGTTAGGTTGCATCTATTCTTTCAAAAACTATTGGAGAAAATAAACATAATAATCAATCTAACAAAGAACTTCACTTATGCTAAAATCCACTATTTAAATCAGAGGTGGGCAAACTTTCAGAAAGGGCCAGATAATAAATATATTAGGATGGGTTATATTGTAGCCTCTATTGCAATTACTCAAATATGCCATTGTAGCACAAAGCAGCCATAGATAATTCATGAATAAATGTGTGCGGCTTTGTGCCAATAAAACTTTATTTACAAAAGCAAGTGGCTGGCTCATGGACCAGGAGTTTGATAACTCCTGATATAAATCACAGATGAAATTGAGCCACCCTTTTTGTTGCTTAGCAAAATGGCTCCCGTATATGGAAGGCAAGGAGACGGAAAAAAGAGGCAAACCACTCCAGATTGGTAGGTGGCAGGTTTAATAAGCAAAGGAACTTACATAGGCTTGTCTTGAGTGGCTGCAAGATGAATAGATCTCCTCACCTGCCTACCAGAATCTTGTAAGTTTATGGAGAGAGCATAACTGGGTTCAGTCATGCATTCATTCCATATGGTCTCAACAGCACCTTACTTTCTCAGGGCTATGTCCATGGAATGGTAGGCGGAATATACATCCCAAAGACAGGGGAGAGGGTGAGGAGCCTCTGATTGCCCAGGTCCAGCTCTCAGGTGAACCAGCAGTCATGTCCTCTAGATGAGCTCCCCAACAATTTATTAGTGACCATGTTTACTGAGCCAAAATTGGTACTTCTAGAGGTGGACAGACTCCAGGGTGGCTCCTCCCTGATCCTTCTGGTGTTTATGCTTTTTGATGATTCCCTCCCCTTGAGTGAGGGCAGAAGATGAGACTTCCTTTTAACCCATAGAATATTGCAAAGATGATGCGATGTCACTCCTGTATTTATGTTTTATTACATAAGACTCCATCTTGCTAGTAGACTTGCTCTGGAGACTCTCCTTGCTGGTGTGATAAATAAATGGCCATATTGGGGAAATCTACTTAGAAGCTGAGGGTCACCTCCAGCAGATAGTCAGTTAGAAGCTGCATCCCTTAGTCCTACAGCCATAGAAAATGAGTTCTGCTGACAAATGAGCTTGAAATTTAACCCTTCCCAAGTCAAACCTCTAGGGGAGAATTCAGCCATGGCTGACACTTTAGTTGCAGTCTTGCAGAGGACTCATTTAGACTGTGCCTAGACTCCGGACCCACAAAACTATGAGATAAATAATATGTGTTGTTGTAAATTGCTATTAGTTATGCAGCTATAGAAAACTAATCTACCATAGTTTTCAAAACTATGGATGGCTAGACCTCTGTACATACTTATTTATCTATATGTATTATATTTATATTTAAATATTTCTTTACATCTCTGCCCTACATGCAAAATTCATTTGGTTTGACATATACCAATTTATTTATCTATACATATACATATTTATTTATCTATATGTATTATATTTATATTTAAATATTTCTTTACATCTCTGCCCTACATGCAAAATTCATTTGGTTTGACATATACCAATTTATTTATCTATACATATACATATTTATTTATCTATATGTATTATATTTATATTTAAATATTTCTTTACATCTCTGCCCTACATGCAAAATTCATTTGGTTTGACATATACCAATTTATTTATCTATACATATACATATTTATTTATCTATATGTATTATATTTATATTTAAATATTTCTTTACATCTCTGCCCTACTTGCAAAATTCATTTGGTTTGACTGTGGTTTTTGCATTGCTTTAAAGAAGTTATAAGACAAAAGAACAAAACCAGAGAAGACAGGATTTTTAAAAACGGAATTATAGTTTTAAAAGTCTCTACTCTTAGGAAAACAGAAAAGACTCATGGAAAAAAACAGTGGTCAATATTTGGTAGGTCATAGCCCAAATCTGGTTCCTGTCCTTTTACTTTGGTGAAATGTTCTCAAAGAATTTGAATGCTATCCAACTGGCATCTTTGCATTGTTATTACATGCCTGAAAGCCTTTGAGTTTGAATCCCATGATGCAGACAAAAAAGGAAGACAAAAACAAACACAAAACAAAAAAATAGGAATGGAGAAAGGAAGGAAGGAAGCATTGTCAGTAAAATATCACATGTAGCTCAAAATGAGTTGCCTTCTTTGAGAGACAGAAGAGGTCTCAGGGAAAGCAGTGCAAGTATAAATGTTGATGCACCTTAAGGTAAAGGATTCTGTTCTCTAATCCTCATGCTGAACTTAGGGAAGTAGAAAAACAAAAAAACAAACAAAGAAAAAAACCCAATATTTGAAAACTGAAGTGATCCCACAGCTGATTTGTTTCCCTGAGACGTCAATATACATTTAACCTCTTCTCTCATGACCACACAAGTAGAGTGTCATTTTCTGGGACTCTGAAAGCTGTGCTTTAGAGTCATGAGATTTCTGCTGTGTTGTTGCCATGCGGGTAGTGTTGATGTCTTTTCTATAGCTATTTTTAAAGGTTAATGAAATTTGTGCTGGGTGAAGCCCACTGTGTCACAGGAGTTTTATTTTTAACCTAATTCCAAGAGTACTGCTGCTGGTTGAGCAAACTGGGAATTATAGTGACTGTTCGGAAATGAAAAATAAGAGAACAGAGGAGTCTGGACTTCAGTGTCATGTAAAACCAATGAATAAAAAACTTCCAAAACAAGGAAATAGATAAAAAGGAGTCAAGTATATATCTCTATCCTAATGTTTCCTTTAAAAATGAGAGTATTTCCTGGTGCTCTGAGGCCACAGATGCTGCTTACTTTAAGTAGTGACTACACACTCCCCATAGAAAGTATGAACAGAATGGAAATTCTCTCATCTTTACAAAGTTTTTTCTGACATCTTTGGCATGATCATTTGAGAATTTTTCCTAATTTATACTGTAATGTTCTATCTAGAAAAACAATGTGGATGCTTTTTACTTGAAGAATTTCAAAAAAGAATTATCTTTGTCTTTAAAAATAAGCTACACATATTATAGTTCTTTGTGGTTTCCAAAACTCCATCATATATTTTTATCAGTATTTGAGCAACCATAATTCTTTTGCTGTTAGAAGCAAAAATGTTTCATAATCCCTGATTTGTAGAGAATACTAACTACTCTGATGCATTATTGTAAAAATAACATCCACACTTACGGGTATCATTCAAATGCTGATTTTTATCTCTAAGCTGCTATTACTCACAGAGAGTCAGTGAGAAATGTGTTTCCTTTGGATTTGGAGAAGTTACGAAAGATTTATACTAGGCATTTGAGTTTTTGACCAATGCCATCCATTTAAAGAAAATACTTATTCTTAAGACATTATCAATATTGTACAATTACTCTGTGCATATATTTTTTTGCTTTTTGCTTTTGGTTTTCCTTTTCTTCTTTGGTAAACTTGAAGTAGGGTAAAAGGTAGCTGTTTTAGAAAATGCCAAATTCTAGACAAGGACATTTAAGAGAGGTGAGATTTATTTTCCTCCCTGTAGAGCTGGTAGGCTCTTTATAGTTCCATGTGACAGAGTGGATGGCCCTCAATGGATCATTGTAGAGCAACGGCTGTCTTCGCGTTGTAGTACCTTGGCCCAAGCTTTCTACGTTGACAAATCTCCTTTTCCTCGGAAAACAGTGTTATAATAACCTACTGTCTAAGGGAAATGGAGGTGGATGATGAAACGCTACTTCTCCATTAAATTGTGGGTAATAGCATCTGAAACTTTGTCGCTCATTGCCTAGATAGACTAACTAGCAAAAATGAGGATATGTATTTTTTCTTATTCTGGATTTTATTTTTTTCTGTTCCTAGACAGATGGAAATTTAGAAAGTCACTGGAATTATCTGCATCAGGCAATGTAATTTGATATCATGCTGTCACTATCTGTAAAAGATGACTGCACATAATTGGATAATTGGAATGTGGAGATTTTTTTCGAAAGCAGTAGCATCTATTCACATTGAATCACTAAGCTGGATTGTTTCAAGGAATATAGAAGTGCAAAGAACAATCAGTTTCAGAATTTGTTTGCATTAAATATGAGTCAGGTGATTCAGTTTATCTCACAAGTGATGGGACTTATGCAAAATAATGAGAGGTTCAATAATTCAGTCAGAGTTTACGCTCAAATTAACCCTCATCAGTCCTAAAGTTG
This sequence comes from Lipotes vexillifer, assembly GCF_000442215.2. Taxonomy (NCBI): domain Eukaryota; kingdom Metazoa; phylum Chordata; class Mammalia; order Artiodactyla; family Lipotidae; genus Lipotes; species Lipotes vexillifer. The sequence goes on from NW_006787533.1 coordinate 652,975, forward strand.
TTACATAATCCATAATGCATGTCCTGTGTGATCGTGACTCCTAAGGTCCTAAAGTAACACAAATTAATACTACAGACACTGTGGGGCCGTAGAATCTCAGAAGATGTGCCATCCTTCAAGTTGTGAGTATGACTTTTCGGTCAATACTGACTTAGAGAAGGAGGCGGGCTTTCACAGAGATCTCATCAACTTCAAAGTTGCCACAAGTTTACTGTCATCTTCTAGCTGCTCTTTATTCTTCCTAATGCTATCGGTCAACCGGTCAACCATCTCTTTTTCTGTAACCACAGGGAGGGAAAGAAAGAAACCATTACCCATAGAGCTTACAACCTGTGGGACTTAGGGAGTGAGGTGTGATGTTCTGGAGACTCCTACAAAATCTACTCCAAGAATATAGTAGTAGTGGTAAAGTGATCCAAATCCATACATAGTTATTTAAAGCATGGGAGGAATGTATCTACATTTTATTAAGTTATCCCCTTTTGAAGAGTTTCTTGCCAAGGCCATAGAGTAAGTAGGAAATTGGGGTTTGAACCTAGCCAGAGTCAGAGTGTGTGCTCTTAACCACCAGGGTGAAGTGTGTCTTCTGACACACTACAGAGTTAAACCCATTGACCATCAGCCCACAATAGCTTCTCAAGATTCCTTGTAGATGAAACACTCCAGAATCTCTTTCCAAACCCAGAGGTGTGTGCTACAAAGGATGTAGATTTTTGCACTAATTTCCAAGTCCAGAACTAGGTCATAGTAAATGGTTGATCCAGAGAATAATGTATCCCTCACTGAGTAGAATGTTAAACATTGATTGGTGATACTCTTTGAATGCAACTTAGTTCAAATAATTGCAGGGTAAGAATAGAAATAGTAATGAAGGAATTCTCTCCTTGAAGTCAGTGGAAAATTGAAAGATTCAATTTACTTCAATTTTAATTCTATTTTTTCCACTTAATAAATAATAGTGAGAGTAACATCAGGAAGTATTTGAGGAAGGAGCATTAAATATTCTATGTTATGTATATTTAATTGGAAATAGAATTTTCAACTTATTATGCACACTGTATGTGATATGCATAGAGAAAATAAAAATGAAAGTTCCTCCCATAGGTGGTAAAATTGCAGACCTTGTATATCACATGCTGAGTGCTGTATAAATACCAGTAATACTTCCTTGTCTTCTGTCCGCACATATGAAATCAACAAGGGGCCCAAATATGTTGGGACTGTGTCACTTAATACTAGTTGGGATTTCAAGTTCTTAGCTGAGAAGTATTAATGAAATCAACTTCGATCATTTTCCAGGAAACTCAGCATTGTACACTCCACAGAGCAGCTTATCCATATGTGAGGAAATGATTTTTGCTGTTATACTTTGATGGAACTGTTACCGCCTAAGAAGGGCCTTATAAAGGGACTAGAACAAGTGCTTAAATGCTGACAGATGGGTTAAACACAGACTATGTCATCTAAAACAAACATTTATTATTCTTATGAATAATCAAGAAACTTGATGTATAGGCATGTGTATGGGTAGGGGTTTGCATATCAAAATCTAGACACACTGACTGAGATAGCATTTTATGTGAAAAAACATGAAATGGCCTATAAACACAATAAATCATGATAAATCTTTCTCCTTTTTAACTTTGAATTTTCTGTAACCTTATATGTAAGGTATGTCTCTTTTATGCAGTGTCTTTGCTTTTCAGTCCAGCCTGAAATATTTCTTCTCAATTGAAATGTTTAGTCTATTTACAGCTAGTATAATGAGCTCATATCTACATCTTATCGTTTGTTTTCTGTTACCCCCACTCTATGTACATTTCTTTCTCCCTTCTTCCACCTCTTTTTGATTAGCTTTTTTGTTGTTGTTATTTCCACTCCATGAACTTCTTAGTTTTACATCCTGATTCTTCTTTTAGTGATTACCTTGGATATTATAATATGCATTCTAGCCTTGTTAAAATTTAATATAAATTAAATTTACCATTTACCACTTCCCTCAAAATTAAAGAACTTTAAAATAGTTTAACTTAACTTGCCTCTCTCTTGCCTTTTGAAAACCATTTTGACATTTTTACATATATTTCAAACCGTCAAAATATTATTATTGTTGCTTTGTACAGGCAATATTTGCTTTATATTTATTATACATTTACTCTTTCAGGCTCTTCATTTTTTCCTGAATCCCTATGCTTCCATCTGAGCATCTAAATTCATTTTCTTTATGGCTGAAGAACTCTTTTTAGTAAAATCTGCTGCTTCTGATTTCTATTATCTTGTTTTTCTGACAGTATCTTTATTCTGTGTTGAAGGATATTTTTTCCTCTGTATCTAATTCTAAACTGAATGTTATTTTATTTTAGTTGCATTTTAAAGATGTCATTTTATTTTACTTATTTAATTTTTTGGCATCCATTGATTCTAGTGAGATATTATCTTTTGGTCTCATTGTTGCATCTTTGGAAGTAATGTGAAAGATTTTCTTTTGTATTTGGTTTACAGTAGTTTTACTTATTTTTACTATGATATTCTTAGATGTGACTTGCTTTGCATTTGTCATGCTTGGAGTTCAGTGTGCTTCTTGAATCTGTGACTTTCATCCTTGGAAATATGAACTATTGCTTTTACCTCATTTTTTTCTCTTCCCTATTAGTCCTATTCACCATTTCCTACAATGCTCTTATGATCTTTGGTGTGTTTTCCATACCTTTTACTTTCTATACTTCACTCTGTATATTTTCTCTCTTCCAGTTCAAGTAAGGTACTGTTAAATATATGTATTAAGTTCCTAATTTTAATTAGTTGTAGCTTTTAGCTCTAGACATTTCACTTAATTTTTTTAATTAGTGATTTTATTGTATGTAAATTATACCTCAGTAAAGGTGATTTTGTTTTGTTTTGTCTTGTCTTGTTGTTTTTCTTATTTTTAATTAATTTTTTAAAAATTTAATAAATTTTTAAATGTTATACTCCATTTATAGTTATTACAAAATATTGGCTATATCCCCCATGTTGTACAATACATCCTTGTAGCCTAGTTTGTACCTCCCACTCCCTCACCCCTATATTGCCCCTCCCCACCCCACCCCCATGGGAAACCACTAGCTTGTTCTCTGTATCTGAGTCTGCTTCTTTTTTTTATATATTCACCAGTTTGTTGTATTTTTTAGATTCCACATATAAGTGATATCATACAGTATTTGTCCTTCTCTGACTTATTTCACTTAGCATAATGCCTTCCAAGTCCATCCATGTTGCTACAAATGGCAAAATTTTGTTCTTTTTTATGGCTGAATAATATCCCATTATACATATATCCACATCTTTTCCCATTCATCTGTTGATGAACACTTAGGTTGCTTCCATATCTTGGCTATTGTAAATAATGCTGCTGTGAACATTGGGGTGCATGTATCTTTTTGAATAGTGTTTTTGTTACTTTCAGATATACACCCAGGAGTGGAATTGCTGGGTCATATGGTAGTTCTATTTTTAGTGTTTTGAAAAACTCCATGCTGTTTTCCACAGTGGCTGCACCAATTTACATCCCCACTAACAGTGTAGGAGCGTTCCCTTTTCTCCACATCCTTGCCAACATTTGTTATTTGTGTTCTTTTTGATGACAGCCATTCTGACAGGTGTGAGGTAATATCTCATTGTAGTTTTGATCTGTGGTTTATAATTTGATTTTATAGTTTCTGGCTCTGTGCTCAAATTCGCCATTTTGTCATTTAAATTCTTGAAAATACTAATCAAAGTTAGTATGGGGTCCATCTGTAATAACCCCAATATCTAGATGTTACATGGGTCTGTTTTGGTTGTCTGTTTTTTATCTCAGGTTTTGTTCAATTTAAATTCTTGTCATTTTTCTTGCCTGGAGAGTTTTGATTGAATGATTGGTATTATGTGTGAAAATTTTAGAGGTAATTTGAGGCTGGTGATGATGTTATCTCTACGGAGAAGGTTTATAATTATTTCCGGCAATTAACTATGGTAGGCCCAGGGATGACACCAGAACCTGAGGCGTTTCCAGAGATCCTCCTCCTCCAGGGGTCCTAAACATACCCAGGAGGTTTCTAAATGCTCTGCTTGCCTTCTCAGCTCATGCTTTTGAAACAGCAAATGTTTTGAGTATAAAGATAGTGGTGTCATATAATTTTATAAAGAATGTTTTGTTCATATTTTCTAATTGTTTTTTTCTGTGATGGCAGAACTTAAGCTATTCTGTCATTATCTGAAATACATACCTATTTTTAAAATATTGAGACATGCTTCAATTTCCTCAAGGTCAGTATTATCCTTTTTATTTTTGCTGTATTAAATCTATAAATGTGAGCTTGGCTTTAATTTTAATATTGGTGCCATTTTTTGTCAGTTTTTTTTTCCAGTAATAAAGCAGTATTCTACTTATACTGATTAAAAATGAAATAGATTGCATCCCATTTTGTAATTAGGCCAGTTTAAAGTATGCAATAATTATTTATAAAATATCTTTATGAAGTTGTGAAACATATTTTTTATCCTTCAACCCAGGAAAATATTTCAATTAGCTTTAATTATTGCCTCTTTTTATTTTTCTCTGACCTTTCATATGTTTCAGTCATAAGTATTTGTTTTTATTATCTAAACTTCACTTCTAGCACCTGGCATTTTAAAAATATTTGCCCCTTTTCTTGACATTCTACTCCATTTTATGCTCCAAAGATTTGATTTTTTGCACTACCTATGTTAATTTTATTGGTGTTAGTTTTTAATAATCCTCACTTATCTCAGTTTTGTCCTATTTCATCTCATCCCTTTTTCCTGTTTTAAGCATTTTAATATTTTTCAATTCTGTATTTTGTCAGCTCATCTATGATGACATATTGTTTTCTCCTTTTTTCTGTAGATGACGAATTGTACACGCCTTTGACAATAACAATACTATATGTATGTATGTATGTATTACCAAGCATTTCTGTTTTTAATTTTGGATATTTTACTGCTACCCACATATATTAATTCTTAGGAACATTGTTTTCAAAATCCAGACTCTTAGCAATATATATAAACTTTTCCTTCTCAGAGATAAGAGAAAGTTAAGGTAGTGGCAGGTTTAGTTATCTGTCTTCATTCTTTATTTCTCAATAGCCATATATGGGATCTTCACTTTTGCCATAGCCTCATGGGAAACATGAGGTAGACCTTTCCCATCCCATTAATGTAGATCTTGGTCACATGACTTCTTTTTGGCCAATGGGATGTCAGGGGGTATGATACAAGCAGAGCATTGAAAAGTGCTTGGTCTCTTGCATTTCTGTCATTGCCAAGAGAAAAACATATTGTGCATAGCTCGTGGGTCTCTGAAGAACGAAAGGTACGTGGAGTAGACATCTGCAGTCTGAATGCAAGCCCTCTTGATCTTCTCTGAAAGCAGCTAAGCTCTCAGAACTTGTGAATGAAAAATAAATACTTCCTGTCATACACTGCTGAGTTTTGGGGTTGTTTGATATGCACAATTTTGTGGAAACAGCTTACTGATACACGTCTATAAATAATTTGTTAGTATTTACTGGTTTTAAAATAACTGATAATAAAGTAACCATTCTTTCTTTATTCTTTATTACTATTCGCAACTTCAGGACAGAGACTTAGGGCAAATATAATTCTAAGTAAATTCCAAATCAATTCTTATTGGTTCTAAATTGGTTCACTTGTCTGTATTTCTTAGATTTTTTTCTCTCTTCTGTTGATTTGGACTTATCTATATCATGTTTTTCTTAGAAAAACTCTGCAAAGTAATTTTCAGTGTAATGTCTTTGAACCTGGCAAGTAATATATTCAGCAGAATACAAGGGAAAGGTATTTTTATCATACTGAATGACTCATTTGGCAGTTTCTTATCCTACCATTGATTATTTTCCAAAATAAGTCCTTATATTTTTTTAAAAGAATAATTTCCATTTCCATAGTAATCACACTAATTAGAATTTTCCAAGCAGGTATCTTCTTAGAATTTATTTTCTAACAGTACAATAATCTGAAACTCATGGCACACACTATTGCACCTTAAGTATTTTTGATCCTTAAAATGAACAGTTCAGTGCATTATCTGCTGAGAAATAGTATTATAATAACCACAAGAATCATTAGAACATAGCTAATTTGCTACCATGGGGTGGTTTCAGTACACACAAAAAATTGAATTCTAAATAATAAGAGCAAGACCACAATGTTAAAGTGTTGGCTAGGTAATTTTTTGAATCTTAGAATTTGAGACCTAATTCTTTTTCAAGACACATGCAGATTCCCATTTATAAGCTCATCACATTGAAATGTTATTTTCTCAGATCTTTAGGATACCTCAGTGTCCTTCAGTCTCTACACACAGTCTGACTTTGATAATCCTTTGGTTGTCCTAAAGCAACTCAATATTTACTCATAGGGCTAATAAAGCAAGTAATCCTAAGTGGGACTGAATGAGAGAAAGAGATAAAAACCACTCTAAATTGGTTTGCTCTAAACTGAAAACAGTGAGATGACTTGTGTATGCTTTATCCTCCTCTACTTAACCCAGTCTCGGGTTGTTCTCTTTGGAGGAACACACTCTGAACCACACCTCAAGATCTTCGTCAGGTAAATCTTCTCATAAGAAGTAGCATAATTATTTTTGTGAAACCTCTAACAGTCCCACACAGACGTAAATGCTTTGCCACAATGCTTCCCTTCCTGTTAGCTACTCTACTGTTTATTAACTGGCTCTGTGTTACTCTTTCC
>NW_006787533.1:659740-677484 GCF_000442215.2 Lipotes vexillifer
TCTTTCCCTTAGATAGTGAACTCTTTGAGAGCAGAGAGCATGACTCATGCTAATATAATGTTGGGAACTTCGTTGATACCCACAATATATCTGTAGAATTAAAGGATAATCTCAGACAGAGAGCTAAGGACAGAATCTAGTTTTTCCCTTCTTTTACTCTTAACATTGGGAAACTAAATTACACATCTTAATTGAAATGAACACTAATATATATTAGTGTTAAAACAGTTAATGTTTTTTACTTCTAGTTTATTTGATATTAAGTTGACATAGAAAACAAAAATTTGGCTTTGTTGTTTGGGAACATGAATGTCTCACGTACACTTAACAATTTTTAGAATTATCTGGAGGACCTGCAGATACAGGTTTTCCTCATTTACTGAGCTATCTAATTGAATCAAAATACTGTTTTTCAGTGAACTAAAATTAGGTTGTCTTTTAAAACATTTTCAAAACCACAATGTGCAGTATAATTTTCCCACTTTCCTATCTCTTTATAAACTTTTCTAAACTTTTTTCTTAGGAATTTCTAGTTCCCACTTGCTCCCACATGGTTTTCATGCTTTGTCAAAAATCATCCTAATTTCTGTTCCTCTCAGCAGTTTGAGTTATTCTGGTTGACATAAACTATTACTTACTCCTTTCTATGGAAAATTTAAGTGTTGTTTGATACTGAATAGCAGTAAACTGAAGGTGGCAAGAGACAGTAGCTTTTCTGCAACAATCCTTTTTTATGACAGATATCCTTCAACTAGTTCCACATTAAATAATTACAATATGCAACAATGAGAATTGGAAAGAGTTAAAAATATTACACGGAAACGGTGTCCCTGCACAGGTAACTGGAGATGGACTGTTGAGGCCATCAGCTGACAGGAGATGGAGTGATGCAAGACCTCATGCTAATACTTTAGGAAGCCTCAGAATTAAGCTAATCGATATACTTAAAATTTTATTTTTGACAACTGTGAAAGTTGAAGAAGTCTAGTAGTTCTGTGTCAGACTTTTCTTAAGGAAAACTAATATTTGTGAACTTACTCATGAGAAAGAACTGTCCATTCTCTTACAAGTCAGTAAGCCGCTAACAGGTTCTTATAAGGGATTGATGTGCTGCTGATGGTGAGAGCGAGTGTTTCTGGAGGTTCTGTTTACCGTTATGGCTGCAACTCAGTATGTATTTATATGGCATCATGGTCCTTTACAAAGAGAAGTGTGGGTTTGGGTGATATTAGGAGACAGATGGTTAATACAGCATATAATGGAAAGAAACTTCACTGAAGAAATATATTTACATATTTTTAGACATTGATATATGTTCCAGTGACCTGTGAATAAATCACTGGGACAAGTATGGAACAAATGGCACTGACATTCCAGTGCTCATGAGGTGCTATGTCTGGACATGTTTGCTGTAACTCCACATGAATCATCACACACTTCCGAACCACTTCATGTCACAAGCAGAGTATGCTATTTTCTCTCTCTAATCACACTGAAATTTGCCCTTTTAAATCTTTTACTGCATTAGTGATTTGGGAGTACATGATAAAATCCAGGTGATTTAGTCTTTTCAGAGAAAAAGAAGAACTTGATAGTTCTTCTCTTAAGAAACGTATTCAAGTGAAAAGAGTCTCATTTAAAGGAAAAGATTTAACTGACTTTTTAAAAATATAATTGCTTGTTTCTTTAGTTTTGTGTTCAGGTAATGACGGGAATCATTTAACAGCCAAAACTGCAAAGAAAAGAAAGGTGCTGATTTTTGAATTTTGAGGTGTATTCTTTTGTCCAATCAAGGAATTTTACCATATGAGAAGAAATGAGCTATAGATTCTGAAGACACAAACTGAGGATTTAACATCAGAGGACAATGCAAATTTAATTTACCTGACTGCCCTTCAAAAGAAAATTTTAAACTAGTCTTAGCAGATTAAGTAGCATTATATCACAACAATTTATCTTACTCTAAGTAAGTATTAAATTTACCCAAGTACTGGGAACTTTAAAAAGGGCTCCATCTTTAGATAACCATTTAATTATTTTCATCATTATTTAACTACAATTTTTGAGAAAACATAAGATGTTATTTTGGGTATTCAGTTCACTGAAAGGATGTATGAAATATGTGAGCTTATTTTTTCAATGTTATATTGAACTGATATATGCTAAGGCTTACAAAATGCTAACCTATTAGATATAACTTCTTAAAACAAATCATTTTTTTACTTATTCTTGTTTAAAACTTGGTGACATCATGAACTCATTGGGGGAGCTGGCCATCTGTCATTATCACTCTTATGAAACTGACTTGAGACACTTAGCAACAATGAGACATTTCTCTACAAAGAATTCTAGATCCTGTAACCAGTTACAATTACTCTTTCCTTTTTCATATTTGCCTTAAAAATTTGCAGATAGAAGTTGGAAATTTACAGGGAATTTGTACTCCTGTTTTTTATCCTTCTAAATTCTTCTGTCATTCTCCTGCATTTATGAAGCACATGGGAGTTGGCTTCTAGAGGATGATAATTTTGGACACAGACATAATTCTTTTTTAAAAATATTTTATATTGGAGTACAGCTGATGAACAATGTTATGTTAGTTTCAGGTGTACAGCAAAGTGAATCAGTTATACATATACATGTATCTGTTCTTTTTCAAATTCTTTTTCCATTTAGGTTATTACAGAATATTGAGCAGAGTTCCCTGGGCTATACAGAGTTCCCTGTGCTATATCTATTTTGGTTATCTATTTTAAATATAGCAGTATATACATGTCAATCCCAAACTCCCAATCTTTCCCTCCCCCAATCCTTCACCACTGGTAACTATAAGTTTGTTCTCTAAGTCTGTGAGTCTGTTTCTGTTTTGAAAATGAGTTCTTTTTTTTTTTTTTTTTTTTAGATTCTGCATATAAGTGATATCATATGACATTTGTCTTTCTCTGTCTGATTTACTTCACTTAGTATGATAATCTCCAGGTCCATCCATGTTGCTGCAAATGGCATTATTTCATTCTTTTTAATGGCTAATATTCCACTGTATATATGTACCACATCTTCTTTATTCATTCATCTGTCAAAGGACATTTAGGTTGTTTTCATGTCTTGGCTATTTTAAACAGCACTGCAATGAACATTGAGGTGCATGTATCCTTTCAAACCATGTTTTTCTCCAGTTATATCCCAGGAGTGGGGTTGCTGGATCATATGGTAGCTCTATTCTTAGTTTTTTAAGGGACCTCCATACTGTTCTTCATAGTGGCTGTACCAATTTACATCCCCAGTAGGGTTCCCTTTTTTCCACACCCTCTCCAGTAGGGTTCCCTTTTCTCCACACCCTCTCCAGCATTTATCGTTTGTAGACAGTTTGATGATGGCCATTATGACTGGTGTGAGGTGATATCTCCTTGTAGTTTTGAGTTGCGTTTCTCTAATAATTAGCAATGTTGAGCAACTTTTCGTGTGCCTCTTGGCCATCTGTATGTCTTCTTTGGAGAAATGTCTATTTAGGTCTTCTGCCCATTTTTTTGACTGGGTTTGTTGTTTTTATGATATTCAGTTGCATAAGCAGTTTGTAAATTTTGGAGACTAATCCCTTGTCTGTTACATTGTTTGCAAATTTTTTCCCCCATTCTATGGGTTGTCTTTTCATTTTGTTTATGGTTTCCTTTGCTGTGCAAAAGCTTTTGACTTTAATTAGGTCCCATTTGTTTATTTTTGTTTTTATTTCCATTACTCTAAGAGATGGCTCAAAAAAGATATTGCTGAAATTTATATCAGAGTGTTCTGCATATGTTTTCCTCTAAGAGTTTTATAGTATCTGGTCTACATTTAGGTCTTTAATCCATTTGAGTTTATTTTTGTGTATGGTGTTAAAGACGTTACAATTTCATTTTTTTACATGTAGCTGTCCAGTTTTCCCAGCACCATTTATTGAAGAGACTTTTTCTCCATTGTAGAATCTTGCCTCCTTTGTTACAGATTAATTGACCATAGGTGCGTGGGTTTATTTCTGGGCTTCCTATCCTGTTCCATTGACCTATATTTCTGTTTTTGTGCCAGTACCATACAGTTTTGATGACTGTAGCTTTGTAGCAGAGTCTGAAGTCAGGGAGTCTGATTCCTCCACCTCTGTTTTTTTCCCTCAAGATTGCTTTGGCTATTTGGAGATTGATCACATGCTAGGCTACAAAGTGAGCTTCCATAAATTTAAGAAAATTGAAATCATATGAAGCATTTTTTATGACCATAACACTATGAGAATAGAAATAAACTACAAGAAAAAAACTGTAAAAAACACAAACACGTGGAGGCTAAACAATATGCTACTAAACAACCAATGGATCACTGAAGAAATCAAAGAGGAAATCAAAAAAATACCTAGAGACAAATGAAAATGAAAGCATGACAATTCAAAACCTATGGGACATGGCAAAAGCAGTTTTAAGACGGAAGTTTATAGTAATACAATCTTACCTCAGGAAACAATAAAAATCACAAATAAACAACCTTACCTTACACCTAAAGCAACCAGAGAAAGAAGAACAAACAAAACCCAAAGTTAGAAGGAAAGAAATCATAAAGATCAGAGCAGAAATAAATGATATAGAAACCAAAAAAACAATAGAAAAGATCAATGAAACTAATAGCTGATTCTTTGAAAAAATAAAGAAAATTGATAAATCTTTAACCAGACTCATCAAGAAAAAAAAGGGAGAGGGTTCAAATCAGTAAAATTATAAATGAAAAAGTTGAAGTTACAATGGACACCACAGAAATACAAAGGATCATAAGAGACTACTACAAGCAAATATATGCCAATTAAATGGACAACCCAGAAGAAATGGACAAATTCTTAGAAAGGTACAATCTCCCAAGACTGAACCAGGCAGAAATAGAAAATATGAACAGACCAATCACAATACTGAAATTGAAACTGTGATTTAAAAACTTCCAACAAACAAAGGTCCAGGACCTGATGACTTCAAAGCCAAATTCTATCAAACATTTAGAGAAGAGCTAACATCTATCCTTCTGAAACTATTCCAAAAAATTGCAGGGGAAGGAATACTCCCACACTCATTCATGAGGCCACCATCACCCTGATACCCAAAGCAGACAAAGATACCACAAAAAAAAAGAAAATTAAAGGCCAATATCACCGATGAACATAGATGCAAAAATCCTCAACAAAATACTAGCAATCCGAAGCCAACAATACATTAAAAGGATCATACACCATGATCAAATGGGATTTATCCTAGGGATGCAAGGATTTTTCAATATCCACAAATCAATCAGTGTGATACACCACATCAACAAACTGAAGAATAAAAACCAAATGATCATCTCAGTAGATGCAGAAAAAGCTTTTGACAAAATTCAACACCGATTTATGATAAAAAACTTTCCAGAAAGTGGGCATAGAGGGAACATACATCCACAGACATTACTCTTTGCTCACCTAACTAGTTAATCCCAGCTTCTCAGCTCTCTCTTGCCTTTAGATGGCTGTTGTAGTCTTGGAGGCATCACCATCAGCCAGCTGCCATTTACCCTCCCAGGAAAATAGCTAAAGCACATTTATCTGTCTTCTTCCCTGAAATTGAAACTCATGGGCCAGTTGCACATATACTGAATCTTGAGATGCATGTCCCAAGTATTAAAGGATGAGGCTAGAGTGTGGTTCAAACTACATTCATATTTTTTACACATATCATTAGCTTAAACCATGTACTTAGACCTTAGCTTCCTTGGACCCCTTCTGATTGGCCCAGGAAATTGAATGCATAAGGCTATTATGCATGTCCTTTCTTTTGCTTCCCTGGTGTAGTCTGAACTTGCCTATGTTTTTACATTTGTCTGACATCTGGATGTTAACTTTGACTTTGTGTAATGGTGACATATTCTATTTCTAAAAGAATTATCCCTTTTATCATAATCAGTAGCTTTCACATTGGCCTTTATGTTTTACTTTCCTCTTGCCCTCACCTATTTGTAATCTTCATGACCCTGTCTAAACCGTGACTGAAATAACCACATGGCACAGACTTTCCAGAATCATTTGATTTACACTATATGTCCTATTATCAGTCCAGGTGGCAGAAAATGTTTGCCCACTTTTGATTTAGAAAACAGTGTCTAAGTTTGGTCATATCCTACTGCTAGATACCTCATAGGAAGTGAAAGGAATGTCATATTAGCCTCAGTCTGAATGATCTTGTATTCCAAATTAGAGTGTCTTACGGAAATGTTAAATATTTGTGTACTAAAGACTCTCATATTTGAATATCTGTAGATATAAAACAGCTTTCAAAGACAAGATTAAGTAGTTTTATCTTCTGTAGCATTTTGTAGGTGATAATATATTTAATATTCCATTTTAAAATAAGGTTCTTAGATGTGTAAGAGATGATTCAAGAAATATACTGTTCTTTTTAGGTTCTTCATATGATAAATATGACTTGAAAGATCTAGGTACTTGTTTTTCTTATTTTCTCACTTCCTATTAGTTCTTCCTCTCAGTCAAATTTGTTTTCTGCTTCCATCACTTTACCAAAGCTACTTTTGTTAAAATTACCAATGTATTAACTTGCTAAGACTGCCATAACAATAAGTACCACAGACCGGCTGGCTTAAACAGTAGAAGTTTATTTTCTCACAGTCCTGGAGGCTAAATGTCTGAGTTCAAGGTGTCGGCGGGGTTGGTTCCTTCTGAAGCCTCTCTCTTTGGTTTGAAGATGGTCATCTTCTCCCTATGTCTTCACATTTTCTCTCCTTAATGTATGTTTGTGTCCAAATTTCTTCTTTTTATAAGAACAGCAGTCATATGGAATTAGATTAAGGCTCACCTAATGATCTCATTTTAACTAAATTACCTATTTAAAAATTCTATCTCCAGATATAGTCCGTGGCTAAACATATGGCCATCTACAAACCAAAGAGATTATGGTGTGTATTAGCTATTCACCATTTTATGAAATAGTTTAATTAAAAAAAAAATTACAAGATTGACCCTCTCTTCCTTCCCACAAAAAGAAAATGGCAGGAATTTTCAGATAACATTTTGAAGAATGTAGGAAATCTAGTTAATCCTGAGTGCAGTATGTTTCCAAATTCATTAGTTCTAAAGATGTATTTCACAGAACATCTCTTAAAGTTCTACCTGTGATCATCTCCACCAGCAAAAAGATGACAACTTGCTGAAGGCTCAGATGATATGAGCCTTTTTTAGCAATGAAGTATTTTTAAATTAAGGTATGTATTTTCTTAGACATGATGCTAGTGCACATTTAATAGACTAATGTATAGTGTAATGTATAATGTATAGTGTAAACATAGTTTTTATATGCACTGGGAAACTAAAATATTTGTGTGACTCGCTTTATTGTGATATATGCTTTATTGTGGTGGTCTGGAACCAAAACTGCAATACCTCCGGGGCATGCTTTTACCAAATATGTTCAGAGTTAGGTGTTGAGTGTGTTTTGTTTTAAATCAGAAGACCAGGCTAAGGAATATGATTTCCCATGTTAGGTAAGTGACTAGGTCATTAGTCCTTTTCTGACTGGATATTAAGAGAAAAGGAGGTTTAAAAGGCAAGCTCCCACTTTCACTGTAACAGTAGGAGGAGGAGCATTCAGAGGCATGTTTCTGGCCGACAGGACTGTGGTGGGAAGGGCAAGAGAGCAGAGTGAAGACTCAACCCTGACCTGGGAATGGAGGCTGCTGTGGTGCAAATCCTGCTTATGCAAATTGTAATTTGAGACTAAACAAGACCCCTATGTGATTCTCTAAAACAACTATTCCACAATTCAGGAAGGGTCAGAAATATCACAAAACTCAGCAGCCATATTCATCTTGAGTGAGATCTCTGAGCCAGGCAAGTGCCCTCAGCTGGGGGTGAAAAAAGGGGAAAGCGCACCTGGTGCCACTCGTATGATTTCCTTGTCCACAAAATCTCACCCAGTTCCTCACTGTTTTCTTTTTTTAAAATGCTGGATGGTATGATTTAAGCCAAGCTGAGGGTAAGAATGATTTGAATGAGGTACTCCAGAGACTGTCCAGTGTGGCCATGATTGGTTCATCCAAGTCCATGAATCTGAATCAGGAATGTTGAGTCCTGTGGTCAAAGCTGGGAGATGAGTAAATAAACTCTTGTCCTTCGTTAGGAATAAAAGATGTTTTATTCAACAAAGCAGCATTCATATTCTCTCAACTTTCTGAGCTTTCAATGAGAAAATAGCTCCAAAGGGCATAAGAAAACTTGAAACATAAAATACAAAGCAAAGAAAACACCCTTGCCCACATTTATTGAGTAAAAACCTTACTCTTTCAAGGTTGTCATTCCATTACCTTTTATAAACTTCTCCTTATTATAATAATTTGACAAGGATGAAGTATTTTGACTGAGATCAATTTATTATCCTCCATTCCTGTTGAGAAGAAAAAAAAAACCCTAAAACTGAAATACAACTTCCAAGTCACTGAAGTCTCTCTTAACCACAGTAGAAAGATTACATTAAAGCCAGAAACATTTTTTCATCTGTGTCAAAGATGTGATTATTGGATTGTTTGAGCAAGATATTAAACCAAATGAAATTCTGCTCAAGTGTCAATGCACAAGCTCTACAGGTTGTTTTTTTTTTTTTTGGACAATGGAGACACATTGCAGGTTGACAGCAAATAGAGAAGATAGCTTTTGAAATCGTGTTAGTTTGGTGGGGTCTCCCCTACCATTCCTCCATCAAAATGTGCTATCCCATTATTAAGAACTTCCACTCTGCTTTTATGGACTTCATATTCATTCTATTCCTGTCCTAGACGATACAACTTCTGTTCAAATAAGAACTCTTATCTTTACTCAATTATCCAGACTATCTCAAAAGAATCAAGGTATTTTTGCAGCCTATTTTTATGAGACCATTGAAGCCAATTCTTCAACCTGCCTCTCCATACAATCCCTCTATCAATTTAACATTTTCATAACAATTTTGAACGATTATTTTCAAATGTTACCTATTTTATTGGATTAACTTCATTCATTTTCTAATTAGTAGAAAATCTTTAGTATTGGCATGTAAATTTATAAGGATCCATTAGGTCATTCATATTTAATGGACTTTTCCCAATAATCACATCTACTTTCTTTCCACTTAAGATTCTGTTAATCAATCTGTTCTCTCACCTACTTACCCCCTAAAAAGCCACAAAAATCTTTTGACATGTTCAACTACAAGGAACTATTCTGAAAAAGCTCTATGTATGTTGATAGTTTAACTTATGTTTTTGCCTGAAGTGAATAAAAATAAATACAGATAAATTAAAATATTCATATAAAATAGTTTATCTTATAGTCATAAAAATTCTTGAGAAGTTCACTTGGTCTTTTTCTTCTGTCTTCACTGTAGCCATTTATTAAGCCATTTTAACATATTTATTAGATTCATCCATGTAGTCCATGTGATTTATACCTTAAAAGAAGTATTTTTCCCCAAAACTTAGCAAACTAGAAATGGAAGAAAAACTTCCTTAAATTAATAAAGGGTATCTGTTCCTATAATCAACTTTTGTGTAAACAAACCACCTCAAAACTAGTGGCTTTAAAAACAATTTATTATTATCTCTCATGTTACTTTGGGTTGACTGGGACCAGTTGGAAAGTTCTCACTTGGAGTTTTGTGGCTGAAGGACTGAACTTCGTAGTCATGCAAGATGGCTCACTCACAGGCTGGCAGTTGATGCTGATGTTGGCTGAGAGGTACCCGGGCCTTTTACCCAGAGAGCCTACACATGGCCTCTTCATCTTGCTTGAGTTTCTCACAGTATGGCCGTCACCAGTTAGTTGCAATTCTTACATGGCTGCTCAGTGGTCTAAGAGTGAAAGTTCTGAGAGACGAGAGGTAGAAGCTGCTAATCTATAAGGGTCCAGGCCAAGGAACCTGATGTTTTCTACTATTCAAAGTTTCACAAATCCCATCCAAATTAAACAGGAGGGGATTTAGAACCCATCTCTTTTTTTGTGTGTGTGGTACGTGGGCCTCTCACAGTTGTGGCCTCTCCCGTTGCGGAGCACAGGCTCCGGACGCGCAGGCTCAGCGGCCATGGCTCACGGGCCCAGCCGCTCTGCGGCATGTGGGATCTTTCCGGACCGGGGCACGAACCCGCGTCCCCTGCATCGGCAGGCGAACTCTCAACCGCTGCTCCACCAGGGAAGCCCTAGAACCCATCTCTTAATGGGAAGAGAATGTAGGAATGTGAGGCAGTCTTTAATCCACCATAGCATTTAAGAAAAATCTATGACAAAAAATAAAAAAGAACATTTAGAAGTAGTTTAGTTAAAATCAAAAATAAGTCAAAAATTATCTCAACAATATTATTGCTAATAATTAGGAGGTCCTAACTAATGCAATAAGCAAAGGGAATTAAATATGAGACATAAATATTGAAAAGAAAAATACTGCCATATCTTACAGGCCAAAAAATCATTTCCCTAGAAAATAAAAAACTTGAAAATTCAAACCAATGTTAAAATTCATCAAGCTGGGGCTTCCCTGGTGGCGCAGTGGTTGAGAGTCCGCCTGCCGATGCAGGGGACACGGGCTCGTGCCCCGGTCCGGGAAGATCCCACATGCCGCAGAGCGGCTGGGTAGACTGATACATAAAATTGGTCTCTTTTGGTTTTAAAGGGAACACTTTCAATTTAATAAAAAGAAAAGGAAGAAAGGAAGGAAGGAGAGGAAGGGAGGGAAGGCAGTAGGGAGGGAGATGTGGAAGAAGGAAGAGGTGAAGGAGAGAGAAAGAGAGAGATTAGATGAGAGAACTGGAAATTCAAAAAGCATAATTAAATTTCCCAAAATTACAGTGAAATGAAAGAACTGAAACTTCAAGCACAACTTCCTTCATATGCAGTATCTTTCCTCCATATACCAATGATTCAATTGAAAGGAAATAAGAACGGGCGTAGCCTACATCAGTAGCATCTGGGAAAGGGCATGATACATCCAGTTGAGCTACAGGGTTAGTCCTGGCTTTGGATCCCAACTCTGCCTCTCACTGTGTGTTCTCATAAATGTCACTTGCAATTCTCTGCATTGTGCCTTAACCTACCCCAATTTGGTCATGCTCAGTATTTAGTCTGTTTGTCTGTTGTTTGTTTGTATTTAATCATTTTCCCCATTGTATTAGAAAAAAACCTGCCAAAACGTTTAAACTGAGTGGTACTTAGTTAACCTCCCACCCCAACACTGCCAACTCTCTAAGAAGTAATAATGAAAGTTCAGTCCAAATTTTGCTATACTTACAAGGATTAATTCAGTAAATATTTATTAGCAATCAGGTATACCATGTGTATGATTTATTCTGCAAGACAATGAAACACATATCATACTATCTATCCTGAAATATATAAATTATGAACACTTTTGCACTGTGTCTCTGTTTCCTCATGTTTAAAAGAGTAATATTAATATGTGCCTCAGAATATTAAAATGAATTAGCACTAAATAAGATGCACTTCGTGAATTGGAAAGCACCATTCAAATATTATTGTTATTATACAACATGAACTTTACCTCATGTCTTGCTATTCTTAAATCAAAATCAGAAAATATTTCTCGTTTTTATTACTCAACAGTCATATTTTTGTCTTCCCAAACCTTCTAAGGCTACCCTACACCTTTTATTTCATTTTTTCCATTTAAAATATTGCAACAATCCCTTCAACAAATGTGTGGGAACAAAATCAATCTCACCTTAGTTCAAATGTTAATTCAACCCTAAGACCTTATTTGATACCATCCAACATGATGTTTTCTTATATTTAATGAAACTACAGCCTTTGCCAAAGAGATTATTTGGACTTTGCTCTAAGGGCAAGTTTTCTTTGCTTTTAGTGATTTCTGCCTTTCTCAAGACTGCGAGGCAAACAAAACATAAAATAACTCATCTAAAGTCCTTCCTTCTTTAATCTTCTCATTTTATTTTTATTTAAAACAAAAAATTGGATATACTGAATTTTATAAATGTAACCTTTAGGTTATCCTACACAATTCTTTTTGAATTTTATAATTCCCTACTGATACTGCTTAAACACAATCCTTTTGCTATTCCTTCATATCCAGTTATCTATTATTAAAGAAATAACTCCCTTATTCTTCCATCTCCTAAAAACATTGTCATTTTGTAAAGACCTTACCAAAAAAATCCAACCAATAAGAAGATTAAACTCAGCCTCATCAAGGTAAATACACAAGCATCAAAGGGACTAAAATTGTTAAATTTGTATTATTTCTCATCCCCTTGTCATGGAATTGCTTGTATTTGTTTTCTCTTATATATCAACTGATAGCTGAAGTATTTCCTATTTTTCTTCACTAGCTTTTCCCCCATTCTTCAGCATAAATGCTTAAAATAAACACCTTCCTACATTATACTTGTTGTATCAAGGAAGTCAACTTGAGATCGGATTTTTATTTTTATTTGAAGTAAGTTTGATCACAGTTTATATTCTCTGGGGGACAAAAGTCTCAGAAAGGACTAGCTTCTTTTTTGTGTGGCCCCTCCCGTTGCGGAGCACAGGCTCCGGACGCACAGGCTCAGCGGCCATGGCTCACGGGCGCAGCCGCTCCGCGGCATGTGGGATCTTTCCAGACCGGGGCACGAACCCGTGTCCCCTGCATCAGCAGGCGGACTCTCAACCACTGCACCACCAGGGAAGCCCAAAAACTAGATTCTTTTAAAAACAATCTCACTCAGTTGAATGGCAGTAAATCTAATAACTGTCAAACTGTCAGGATAAAATGTCTTACTACATAAACTTCAACATTTCAGATTAAGTACTTTTCCTTATGAAATATTTTGCTCATAATTTTTCTATAACATTGGTTTATTAAGGTTTAAAAAGTTATCTAAAATTTCTATTATACTTAAAAATCTAAGAAAAAATTATTTCAGCTGGATTTTACAACAGTCCTATAAGATATATTGCTATATAATTTTTATTTTTTCTATCACTTTAGGGATCTCAAGCCTAGCAAGAATTAATAAGTTGTTCAGCATTTTGATCAAATTAGCAACATGGCAGGATTTAAGGTAAAGTTAAACCTTAAACTATGGTATTTGTCTTTCACAACCATAGCAAGCACTATAGCAATTTATAAGTGTGTATATATATACATACATATATATATTTGTATATATATATATATATACACACACAGTTATACATATACAAAGTTAAAAGCTGATATATATATATATATATGTATGCATATGTTTATGATTAACAAAAAAAATAGAGTTAGAGCTCCCAAATGCCAAAGTTAGAAAAACTGGGGTAACAAAGTACACTCTTTTAGATTTTTTAAAACACACACACTATTTTTTCTATCTAATTGTTCTATATATTCTTATGAACATAGAATTCTACTTTCTCATGATATGGGTATATCTAACCTCATGATCAGAAGTCACTCTGTGTTATTATGAACACACATGAGAAGGTCCTGATTATTTTATGGAGAGAAAAGATTCCTTTTTTCCTCACAGCTGTATCAATTGGAAGATTATCTTCTGCATATGAAATAAATTTCATTCATTTATTTCATTCTCACATTTACTCAAAATGTGTTTTTTACTTCTAAGTTTGGCATAGTATTCATGATCTTGATGTTCATGAAATGTGTCTAAATCTGAATTAAATGTTTCCTCACACGTATACCTTATTTACCTAGACATTACATAAGATCTTAGTTAGAATATTAGTATTATAGAGTAAAAGCACTATAGTTATATTCAAAGATTTAAAATACAAAAATTAAACTATTGAAAAATGTCATCAACTATAAGTAAATCAAGATCTTCAACTTCATCACATCAGCCTAAGTCCGCTTTGCCACATGGGATGACATATTCACAGGTCTGGGAAATTAGGACATGGACAAAACTTTTTTTTTTTTTTTTTTTGGTGAGGGAGTCATTGTACTTACCATGCTCCTATAAAAAGGGTGGATTTCTCTGAGCACTTTGATGGTTAAGGTTAAGCTTTTTCTTTCAGTTTTGAGGGATTGGGAAAAATATTCATTAAGATACAAATGCATTACCTAAAAATAACAGTTTTAAAGTCATATGTAAAGGAGTTAGATGAAGGATAACTCAAGAAAATAAATAAATAAAATGCCATATTTAAAATCCACATTAAAAGTAGAATTGATTTGACACAACCAAATCATTTATGTAGAGGAGAAATTCTAGGCACTCACCTTGAAATCAGAGGTTTTACTCTGATTTCAAAAAGGAAAAGAAATGAAAAATTTGATACAGAAAATGTACAGATTTCAAGATCAAATAAAGGGGCTTAAACACCGTTGTCATTAATATCAATGTAGTGAGATTAAAAAATCCGCAATTAGGGCTTCCCCAGTGGTGAAGAATCCGCCTGCCAAGGCAGGGGACACAGGTTTGAGCCCTGGCCCGGGAAGATCTCACATGCCACGGAGCAACTAAGCCCATGCGCCACAACTATTGAGCCTGCGTTCTAGAGCCCCTGAGCCACAACTACTGAAGCCCACGCACCTGGAGCCGGTGCTCGGCAACAAGAGAAGCCACGGCAATGAGAAGCCCGCGCACCATAACGAAGAGTAGCCGCCGCTCGCTGCAACGAAAGAAAGCCCGCGCACAGCAAAGACCCAATGCAGCCAAAAATAAAATAAATAAATAAATGTATTTAAAAAAAAATCCTCAATTACTGTTAAGTGTCTGATTTTACATTCCAAAATCATGCTCACTAAACATAATAATCTTGTGTAGAGTTTGTGGTTTTCAATATCCACATTTAGACTTTTTTCCTAAAAATATATATCAGTATTTCAGTTATATGCACACACATATCATGTCTTGACATATGCTGTTCTTACTGTTTCTAATTTCCATCTTCTATATTCAGCAGTGTGCTGTACATTTTTTCACATGATTTACAAATATGTGTTCCTTACCTTATCATGCTATTCATACTTTATATCTGGTATAAAGAATAAATGACCATGTGATTCATATAAAATTAAAAAGTTACTCTTAATAGGTATATTACTTCTTGGACACAACTATGAAGTCTGAAACTTGAAGTAGTCTGAAAGATATATACAGTTCATCATATGTAAGAGTTTTATATTTATGTGTTATTTTAGACTCACGGTAAAATAATATTGCTATCGCATGAATGTTTTAAATTTTGTTTTACTTTAAATAAAATATTCCCCCCTATTATGTCATCTTTGCAATGGGCATTGATTAATCGTTAGGAGTTTTTTAATAATCCACTGTGGATCAAAGATCAAAGCTATGTTAGAAAGTTGAATATAATTTCTATTTGTAGTTGCAAAAGTGCTCACCAAAAGTCATTCAGAAATAATTTGCAATTGTTTCTTCAGCCGACAGTCTTTAAAAGCAAGTTGATTTCACAAAAGGTGAACATTTTTCATGTTTTTTAGTACTGTGCTTTTCCCTGTCCTTCAGTCATATGCAACATCTTGTTCAGAAAGAATGACTTGTGATTTGAATAAAATACCATGTTTTATAATGATAAGGTTCTGGTGAGAAAAGAAGAAAAAATGTTAACAGGTAATAACTCCCCCCAAAATCCATTTAACCAAGACATGACTCAGCCCAGTGTGGAGTGGCGTGCTATGCTGTTTCTTGCTAGCTTGCTTCACCACCTCCCCAGGAAGGTGAACAATTACTGTTAGAAAAAGTAAACATAAAATTATTGTGGGGAAAAGTTAGATTCATAGTTGTGTAAAAGTTCTTTAAGCCTCTGTCAAAGTGGTATGTTTCCTTAAAGTGAACAAAGGAAACCGTAGGGCTTATGGCTTTAAATAGTTCTTTTAATTCTACAAAGTTACTTCAGATCTTTCAATCTATACAGAAATTTTGTAAACAAGTAGACTATTCTTATACAGGCTCAACTCAGCAAATATTTTCCAGAGATAGTTACTAAAATAAAAGTTCAAAGGGCTGTTAATTTTTTGTTTATAAACATTGAGAGCTGGTATGTTTAATGGTCAAGTAAGTTTAAGAAACAATGAATTAAATGAAGTCAATTAGCTGTATTATGAATCCCAAGAGTGGGAAAACTATATCTGTATCTATTTCTGTACCTTTCATCACAAATGCCTTAGAATATGCTCCTTTCTCAAATTCTTAAGATGTTTCATATTGCTAACGTGAACCTTTTATTTTTTATTTTTACTTTTTTTGAGGTATGCGGGCCTCTCACTGTTGTGGCCTCTCCCGTTGTGGAGCACAGGCTCCAGATGCGCAGGCTCAGCGGCCATGGCTCATGGGTCCAGCCGCTCCGCGGCATGTGGGATCTTCCCGGACCAGGGCACGAACCCGTGTCCCTTGCACCGGCAGGCAGACTCTCAACCACTGTGCCAGCAGGGAAGCCCAACCTTTTATTTTTGTGCATTTTTAATCTACACAAATGTCACCAGGACAGAAAATTCTAAGAATCACATTTCCTTGGAAATGTTAGTTAACATTAAATGACATGAAAGTTGTCAGTGAACTATGTCTTGACATTCTGTCCCACTCTAAAGTGTAATGGCATTACAAAGAGATACTGAAGTTTTTAAAGTAAATATTTTGAGCAGAACAGTGCATTTTTTTAAAAAGTAGTTATATGAGACAAGAATGCTTAGCTACAAATATTTATGTTGGAGTTTGTAGATGTGATAATGGTATTATTTCTTCTTTGTGTTTGAGATCAACCAAGAGCTATTTAGACAAATAAATTTGGCTTGGGTCTGGGGCCACCCTCCGGCCCCTAATGCATCCTTCACAGGTGTCCTTTGAGAAATCCCATCCAAAACTCAATTGCAGAACAGATTTACCAGAAAATCATGATGGGAATTACTGCGTTACCTCATACCTACTAGTCCCATTAGCCCATACAGAGAATGACAGGACTTCAGATTTGCTGATGAAGAAACACTTGGGTCTTCTCCAGCTCAAATTGCTGGATAGAAGGTGGAGCAGGGCAGAGCCCACATGCTCTTGGAACAGATAACTCCCAAAGGATCTGAGCCAGGCAAAACTCACTTTCTTTTCCCAGCTTCACTAAATAAGTCAAGGAAAATTTTAATCCTCTAAAGAGAAATAGATCGGATGATGGAAGAAGGACAGCGGTCTCTTCGTAAAACAGTGTGAAATTTTGTGTATTCTTTCAAATATTTGTAAATATCTAGATTTTTAATTTTAGCCAGTGTTTCGATACTCATCTATAATTTTGGATATTAATGATGATATATCATATCATCTTTTTTATGGAAAAATTGAATAGCTAGCTAGGTATTTTGGTGGAGATCACTTAACAAATGGGGTGGGGGATTCTTGGATACTTGAACTCTGGGGCATATGACACTGAAGCTACGTTTCACACTGGCTTGAGAAAAATGTTCTACTACAATTAAACTAATGCATAACACATGAAAAATTTATCTAGAAAGTTGTTTATTAATCATGAGCTCAAATTAGGAGATGTGGCAAAACCAACAACTACAGAAATGTGACTATTCTTATGGAGAACACGACTGTCTGAATAATAAATGTATATGACTCAATACATAAGAAGAAGTTTTAGTAAAAGATGGAAACATTTCAAACGTTAAAAATTATTTTATTAAAGTCTTTATGAAAAAATAAGTTGGATATAACACATGCTCTGAAATTTCTTATCTTCACATACA
>NW_006787533.1:677510-683665 GCF_000442215.2 Lipotes vexillifer
CTGCTGAAGGGACTATGATTAACCAAGATCAGGTTAATTGACTCCTGATTTAATTACTGGTAGCCAGGGAGTGGGTTCATATTGTGTGAACATATGCCTGGGCTTGGGGAGGCGAAGGACTGTGTGTTGGCTGAGCAGACAATTTTATCTCTGGGTTGTGAGAGTGCAAATGATTTTTGCTCTTTTTCCATTTGTATATGCATTTTTAAATGTTCTTAATAATTAAATGAATAAATTGCAAAAAGATTTTAAAATTTAAAATACGATTATTTAAATATCCTCTTGAAATTCAATTAATTTTCTGTACTTTGGTAAAGAAGTATGTTTAGTTCCATGGACACATGGAACATGCATTTGTATAGTTTCTTTAGTGGGTTGATAGCTAAACTGAAATATCTGGCCCTTGCTTACATTTTATGATAATCCATATGCTGGTGAAATTTCTGGTTGAAGGCAGAAGTCTTGCTTTCACTGTGACAGGAGTGCTAATGTGAGACGTGGCAAGTATATTCACAGTGCGGACTTTGTATGCCTTAAACTTCAAACCATGGATACACTTGTACAGTGACATTTTTGAAATGTTTGGGTTTAGTCTACTCTGATTTGTTTTTTTCTGGACAATTTTAAGGAACTTTAAGAGAATTAGTTCCAAGGTACTTTGAAAAATTAAGTCACTTTGAGAAATGAATTTCTGCAGTTACTTTAAAATGGAAGTTAGGTAATGAACATATATGATTGTGTTCATAAAATACCACAGGATAACAAAAGTTATGTAAGCAGTACATAATACCTAAATTTTAAAAAATGCCCTCAGCCCGTTAAATGACAGCTAAAAAATTTGTTTTTACAAACAAGCAAAATCTTCCCAACCATTTTCTGAACTAGAGAAAATAATACTAGGGACAACAATAATTATAGGTAACATTTATTGGATGCTAACTATGTACAGACTGGTTGCTAATTAACCCTTTTATATGTATGCACTCAGTTAATTCTCCCAACAAGCATATAGGGGTAGGTACTGTCGAGTTCCCATTGTACAGATGAGGAAACTAAGGAACAGAGGTGAAGTAACGTGCCCAAAGTCACACAGCTAGAGTAGATGGAGCCAAAATTTAAACCCAGACATTTAGGCTTCAGTTTCTATATTATTACTTTTTATGCTACAGTAAATGTAATGAGAAATAAATATCAACATTTTAAGCCTTGATTTCCCTTTTCAAGTTATTCTAAGCAAATAAATAACGTGGGTTTGAATGTGGGATATTCTAAGATATCTAATTAAACTGTCACTCTTTCTCCCAAATTCACTCAAAATTTATTCTTTGCCTTTGCATTATTGCCCTTTCTTTGGTGGCATTTTATTAAGTAAGAGTATGGCATGTTAAGTGGTATTTTCTTCCAGGTTAAAATTTTTGGGAAAACAATTCTCCTTAACATTTGTTTGAGAGATTAGGTCTGTTGTCAGTAGTTTAAATTATAAATGTTACATGAAAACACATATTTGTACTTCTAATATCTTTTAAATTAACCATTAAGGCAATCTTTATACTCTAGCAAGATTTTGTACCTATAGGTGAAGCAAGAAGTTTACAGAATTGTTTAAGAAAAACTAGGAAAGCCCTGGTCTCCAAATTTGACACTCAATACTATAAATCCTAAAGCTAATTAATTGCAGATTCATTCCTGCAGATTTACATTCATGCTTTTCTATTGTATTTTAACCACTAACATCATAAAATTTAATAACAACTTCCAAAGGACTCATAAATAAGACCAAAGCTACCTTTCATAATACAGGCTAAGATAATGAAACTATGTACCGTAAGTCTTAAAATCATTAGTGTTTAGTTTAACTGCAGATTAATTTAACAAGTAAAACTTGCCATTTTCAGGAAGTCTAATCTTAGAATAAACCCAGGCTAATTGGAATTGTTTAGTTCAAATAAAAATCAACAAGTATGACACACGTATCTATCTCATGCCTTAATGGAGAGGGTTTGCTGTGAATGGTAGAGGAAACATTCTCTGACCGTTTTAACAAGGATAGTGCTTGCTGCATTTTCGCATAAAGCATGTAATACAGTTGTGGTCTGTGGATTTGAGAATGTACTTGTTTAACATTCACAGGCCTCTGCCAATTTACCCCAGGACATGAGTGCCTGGAACACAGGAGCTTCTCAATAGGCACTTTTGAATAGACAAAAGAAGAAAAAATGAATTGATCAATCTTTCCATCTTTTCTATTAAGAAGAATTTCCAGGTTGGAAATGGCCACACAAAAACAAAGAGAAAGCTCAGAAGAGAAGAGAAATGAGTGAGATAACACATAGCTACTTCAAATGAATGTGAGAGGTAGATTTCATTTCTGGGTGCTGAAATAAATTTGTCTCTAAAGTCCATTCATTCTTCTTCCTGATGTGCCAACTTCATGAAAATATGACACAGAAATTTTAAAAATATATATTTCTGTACTTCACATCCCCAAATTTGAATTTCGTTTGGGATAGAGGTCCAGGAATCTTTATTTTGTAAAAACTTCCCAGTCAGATCTGAGAATCATTGCATAGAGAATGGAGTAGAGGGATCAAGATTCATTTTGTACATATGGAGATCACATTAACTCCACATGATTTAAAGAATGTTGAAGTATTCTCACTGCTTCACATTTGTCACAAAGTGACTGACTGCATATATCATTCTGCTTCAATTACTCCAGTGTTTGAAACAAAAAGTCCAAGAATCCCACATCACCACAGAAATTTCTATTGTTAGTAAAAATTAAACATTCTTAAGTTAAGCCTACTTTTTCAGCATCAGATTCCCAGATCCACCATAGAGGATGTCTGTAATACATTGTTTCCTTTTGTCTTTGTCTTAAGTCCTTGTCATCCTCAGGATGTCTCTGCACGAAGCTGCTTGATGAATGGCATGGTGAGGTACTTTATATGGTATTATTGCCTTGGCATACAAATAGAAAGGAATGTGAGATTTTAGAGTTTTATCTTGTCAAATCTTTTTATAGCAGCTGAAGGATAGACATCTAGACATTGTTCTTATGACTTCTGGTAATAAATATTGGGAGAGTTCAAGCTTCACAGAACTAACTTGTCACAGATAATAGCGCTTACCATCCATTCACCTCATACCCAATGTCCTATTTTATTCTAAGTTCTAAGACACTTCATATATATCACTTAATTTTTTCACATAGGATTTCTATAAGTGGCATGTCTTATTCCTCTATAAACATAAATCATTATTATGGGAAAGAAGGAAATGTAAGTAGATTGAAGCATAAACCTAAAGCAATCTACATTAGTAGGAAAATGTTCTGGTGATTGTCGTTATAGCATGAGGGTATTAATTTTTCCTTTTGTAGTTACAAAACAACGATGTAAAGAAAGTAAATTATTGTGGTTTTTAATCACATGGATATCATACATTTTTGGTTGGTCAGTTTGCATAAATATCATTAAAATATTCTATTTCTAGCAATTAGATATCAAAGCCACTATGTGACATAATGTTAGGTTGCATGATAGTCTTCCCATATTTTTGAAAGCGTTGAGCAAATAAGTTTTTCTGTGTCTGTAGAAGACAGTGAGATTTCCCTTGGGTCCACATTGTGTCCTGCTTGGATATCATTTATGACATTATTTAGGACTTGTGTGAAAAATTTTATATTAACAACACAAAAATTTCTGTTTCTCAGTATTCCTTATATAACATTGCGCAGCATCCTGCTGTTGAATTGCCATTATCATCGTCTTCATCAATATCACCAAATAAAAATGATTGAAGTAAATTTAAATGTATAACAATACTAAGTGAAAGAAGTCAATCTGAAAAGACTATATACTGTATGATTCCAACTATATGACATTTTGGAAAAAGCAAAAGTATGGAGACAGTAAAAAAAAAATTAGGGGACGGTAGAAAGGAGGGATAAGTAGAGCACAGAGGATCTTTAGGGCAGTGAAAATACTCAGTGTGAGGCTATAATGGTGGATATATGTCATTATACATTCGTTCAAACCCATAGACTGTACAACACCAGTAGTGAATCCTAATGTAAATTATGGATTATGGATGATACTGATGTTTCAATGTAGGTTCATCAGTTATAAAACAATTTACCTCTCCACTGGGTGATACTGATAATGCAGGAACCTATGATGTGAGGGAGCAGGTATATGTGGGAAATCTCTGTGCTTTCTGCTCAATTTTGCTGTGAACCTAAAACCGCTCTAAAAAATAAATTCTGTTAAAAAATGAATGGAATACTAGTAAATAAGAGTTTCAAATTTAGTTGTAATTTCACTGTTTTCCACTGTGGTAACAAATGATATCTATCTTTGTGAAAATAAGCAAGCCCTTTGACCAAATAAAGAAATATATTTTTCCAAACAGTAGCAAAACACAATGAATTAATTTGTTGTTCTGTTTATAGAGAAAATAAAGTCAAACCAAAGATATCACTTAGTTAGAGGATTAGAGTTGTAACTAGGTTAAGCACTTATGTTGGATTTTTGAAACAAGTTTTCCCAATGGAAATAAAAAGTATTTCTTCATCTATTATTACTTCAAATGATTTTGAAAAATCCAACCACAACTTCCTCCTTAAAACTGAAGTTATCAATCCTTGAATTGCTACAAATCAGAATAGATACTATAATTAGGATAGACCTAGCCATGTTAGTTAATTCAGCCTGCAAGAATAGGCCATGAGGGTCGATGTTCTGTAGGGCCACCAGCTGTAGTGACACATATACTCAGATGCAGCACCATCTTCAGGACAGACCACGTTCCTGGGAGCAAGCCACCCTGAACCACACTCCTGGAGTTGCCACCATCTTTGCCTACCAGACTCTCAACGTAATGAATGTGCTCATGAATATATGCTTGTAACCTCCAACTTGTTCAACAATGAATGACTCTTTGATTAATAGCTGCATGGCTGGATGTACCACAGCCCTGCAACCTAGGAGATGACCCTTATCCAGTAAGAATGCTCCGTGTTGCATAGTGATTAAAGAATCTATTTTGATCCTGTTTCTTGGGACGTTTTGAGTTATCGAGAGGGCCGTAGGAGTAAGAACTGTAAGTATAAGCGCAGCATATTGAGGGAGAAGCTGACAAGGAACTAGTTTGTAAGTAGGGTAGAGTCACTAGAGTGGGGAGCAAGGGAGAGCTAGCTTCTGAGGGGATGATGAGAGGCCCATAACTCCAGCACTTCTTTTGGTTCATCTAACATGCGATTGTATCTTGAATGGTTACAGTCTTCCAATTCTTCGAAGGTTCAGAACAGTTTCTGGGTTTCCTTTCTTTCTGGCATTCAGGTAGCAAATCTCTATCAGGTGACCCTGGTATACCCTGCTCCTTGTTAGACGAAAAATCTTAAAGTTTATGCAATAACAAAAATGAAATAAATAAATTAATGCTACTGCTATAGCACACACTCTGACAGCAAGCCAATCTCACACCATACTATTAACATTTAACTTTATGCTGTTTCTAATGGTGTACAGTCACCAATGATTGTATGTTTTTGCCAAAATCATATGAGTAGTGTTGAATGCTATTGATTGAAATATCAGGTTTCTTTATGACAGCAGACCTTTTAAAAAAAATTATTACACAGATAACCAACTAGGAAATCTCAAGAAGGGATTTTAGGATCTCAATTATATTAGAATAGTTATTATTTGAATTAAAGTATAATTTAAAAAAATTCTTTTTTGGAAATTTGAATAAACTTAAGGCAGACAAGTATGTCATTTTTTCCATGGACTCTGCCTAATTTAAGATTAAATACTTTTGCAAACCTTCAGCCTATTTGCAGTTAAAATTTCATGTCACCACAAGAATTGCTGAGCAGAAACACATATAGAATATGCAAAGTGGTTTTGAAAGTGCCTCTTAGTTTTTGTTGTTTCAGGACTGACATTCCAATGCATCCAGGCAATTAAGTAATAGAAGTAATAAAAGACAATCCTCATCTGAACCATCTGTATATATTGTGGCTATTCTCAGTGATCCAGTGTGCAGTTTCTGTAGCTCACATTAGTTAGCAGAATGCCTTAACTGTATTCAAGTTTAATAAATATGGGTTCTCTTGTCTGCATTTTATTCCCTTTCCCATCTTCCCTACA
>NW_006787533.1:683675-691697 GCF_000442215.2 Lipotes vexillifer
TGCCTTTAATGTATTGAATGTAGAATATGATCACTTACTGTTTTTAGTGCCCTGAGGGCACCCCAAGGGCTTGAGAAAAGTACTATCTCTGTGTACATAGAAGCAAAAATTCAAAATAAAATAGATGAACCCATTAAATTATGCAGATGCATTTTGTCTCCTAGACAAAACCGATACCTTTCTTCAGTAACTAAGATTGACTTGAGCTCTAGAAGAATCTAGATCTACTGTTTATAAAAGGTGCCGGAAAGATGTTTTAATTTGATTGTTTGTTTATAAATTCAACTTAGGGGATATAGAACTCTATTGTTTTTAGACAGAACTGGTTAATACAGGGATTATGACAATATGTATACTTTCCCGACCTTCTACCACTCTGTGGATTTCAAAGCATTTTGCAAATATGACTTTAATTCACACACCCAGCTCTGTTACACATATGTTTTATTGGGCAAAAACAAAACAAACAAAAATAAAAACACTACAAATATATAAAGGTTAGAAATATGCTGGCATTTTCACTATAGAGTGGGGAGTACTCTCAAGAATTTCATGAAAACAATGAGAAAATTTTAAAATGCAAGAAAGTGAGAAGACAGACAATAAAGTATTACTGCCAAAAAATGTTTAAGCTCATCCGTCTTTCTTTTTTTTTGCGGTATGCGGACCTCTCACTGTTGCAGAGCACAGGCTCCGGACGTGCAGGCTCAGCGGCCATGGCTCACGGGCCCAGCCGCTGCACAGCATGTGGGATCTTCCCGGACCGGGGCATGAACCCATGTCCCCTGCATTGGCAGGTGGACTCTCAACCACTGCACCACCAGGGAAGCCCCCTTCTTTCTTTTAACTCCTGAATATATGGACTAGTGTATTTAGCTAGGTTAAAATCATGGAAATGCTATGCATAACCATAATCCTGACTGCTTCACTGTTTGTAGATTTTTTTTTTTATTGACTCAAGTAGTTTTCAAATATTTACTCAATAAAAAATAATGTCTCATATATAAAGAACATTTACCAGGGGAAATTTTTATTTGCTCCAATAATATTAAAAATGTTTCTACTTCCTTTTAAATATTTGCAAAGGCTGCAATGCATTCTTGAGATATATGTCCTCAGCTATGCTCTTTTGAATTCTGTCCAGCGGTTACTGAAAGTTGGAACTTGACATCAAACAGAAAATATTGCCTTATTACCCTGACAGATTGCTATTTTGTCTACTGGAATTCTACACATATAAGATTTTTTTAAAAATCCTTTAGAACATTCAAGGTATTTATTCTGAAGTGCTGTCAGCTCTCAAGATGTGAAGTATATTCCATCTTCAATCAGAGATAAAAATACTGACCTTCTATCAGAATCTAATAGTCTACTTTTTCTGGATATTTATGATATCCATATTGTGATTAGAGAGAAAAAGATCTTCATAAACTGGAGATATGGTTAAGCGTATGTTTGCTGGAGCATCCAGAAAGTTATGCTACCTAATTAAGTGAAAAATTAACTTTCATAAACATCTTCCAAAGTAAACATCATGTTTAATGTATTGCACGTGCAATAGTGGCTATGTATTCATTTTTGCTCTTATGACATGTACTTATTAGTTTAAACTGTAGATCATTTGACTTTGAGTAAAGTGCTTATCCTTGGGTGCTAAGCCAGAGTTCAATTCTTACTTACTACCATCAGATAAGCTACCTCAGTTCATTTTTAAAATAAAGTATAAATAATCATGTCATTCCCTTACATCATTGTTGAGATGTTCACACTGGAGCAGAGCAAGAGGAAACCTAAGAGCCTTCAGAATGCTGAGATGATAAAGTTGTGGAATGTTAGAGATTTACTCTCTAGAGCAAGTTCATGAGAATTCAGAAACACTATAAGCATAATATAAGTATCTCAAGTGTTATTATATACTTTTGCTGAAATATTGAATAAATGTAAAGAAAAAGTGGACTATCATTCTTGTAAAGATTCCATTCCTCATTGTTTTTACGTCAAAGAAAAATCACTAGATAACTAAAAATAATAAGAAAAAATATTTTTTATTGAAATGGTATCATGTCCCAAGATTGATGTCCACAATTCCTTTTTCTCCTTGGTATTTATCTTTTCCTTCTTAAGATAAGCACTTTTATATCTAGGTATGTTTGAATCCATAACAGTGATCAATAAGAAAATCCATCATAGGAAATAGGCCAAAGGATTACACAGAATAAAATTTTACCTTTTGAAGCAGTTTTGTTGATGCATAAACTGTTTACATCTCTTTGAACTTGAAATATGTTTGGCTTTGTGGCCGTTTTTCTATGATATGTATATATCCTTCCATGAAGTAATTGCCTTGAATATTTAATGAGATGTGGTGATGTAACTAATAATTCTGCTAAAGGAATAAAAATGCTTTCTTAGTGACCAGAAAAATAAAATTGCTTTCAGTAGTGAATCAATGTATTTTCACTTTACAAGATAAACAGCAAACTGCAGTTCTGAAGTACCACACTTTCAATGAAGAGGACCTTTCCTGAAAAGAATTCACATGCTATTTTCTGTATTACCCATACAAATCTAAAATTGGGTTCATTTTATTTATCATAAATAAATTGCATGTCAAACAAATGCTGGGTATTTTTGATTGATAATCTCCTAGGCAAAATAAGTCTTCGTAGTACCTATAATGACATAGTGGAAACCTTCAATTCCTTTTCTGAGGGGGGCATTGTTCCTTATATTCAAATAATATTTTGACAGTCTGTAATTCAGAATTAGCCAGTAACTGGAAGGTATAATTTTTTGAAGATCAAAACGCATAGATTCATGGGAAACTGATTCCAGTTTATAATATCTGACTCTTCCAAGTAGACCATGTCTGTCATATGTCTGTCATAGCCTTTACCTTCTAATTCATTCGTCTTAAATCACTGTCCCAATGTGCTGCCCTGACTTCTTCTATAAACCTGCATAAATTAACGAGAACTCCAGTTAAAGGGTTGTGAGAAGTCTGCATTATCCATCAATCTCTAAATGTATAAATGTACATTATGTATTTGGACTTTAGTAATGGAAAATTGGATTCACCCATTAAACCTTTATTTTTAGTGACATTTGAAAAGCAGTTGTCTTTCCCTATAGCAATATTTAAAAAAATATTTTCTCTAAGGAGAATAAATATATTTCTCAAAAGAAAATAAATCAACAGGTACACCAATCCTAGGGTCTTTGATATGTGTTACTCTTGATGAAATATCTTTTTAAAACAGACTTTATTTTTTAGAGAATTCTTAGGTTCAGAGTAAAATTGAGCGAAAGGTACAGAAGTATCCCTCTACCCCAAACATGCACAGCCTCTGCCATTATCATCATCCCCCACCAGAGTGGTACATTTTTTACAGTTGATGAAACTACAGTGACACATAATTATCACCCCAAATCCAAAGCTTACATTATGGTTCACTCTTGATGTTGTATATTCTATGGGTTTGGACAAATTTATAATGATATATATCCACCATTATAATATCATACAGAGGAGTTTCTCTGCCCTAAAAAATCCTCTGTACTCCACTTATTTATCAACATACCCATTCCCTGACCCCTGGCAATCACTGATATTTTTATTGTCTTCACAGTTTTACCTTTTCCAACATGTTATATGTTTGAATCATACAATATGTAACCTTTTCAGATTGGCTTCTTTCATTTAGTAATATGCATGTTTGTTTCTTCCTTGTCTTTTCATGGCTTGATAGCTCATTTCTTTTTAGCACTGAATAATATTCCATTATTTGAATGTACGACAGTTTGTCCATTTACCTACTGAAGGATATCTTTGTTGCTTCCAAGTTTCAGCATTATGAATAAAATTGCTGTAAACATTTGTGTGCAAGTTTTTGTGTGGACATAAATTTTCAGCTCATTTGGGTAAATACTAAGGAGTGTGACTGATCGAGCACATGATAAAAGTATGTTTAGTTTTGTAAGAAATTGCTTACTTGTCTTCCAAAGTGGCTATACTAGCAATGAATGAGAATTTCTGTTGCTCTGTCATCACGTGTTTGGTGTTGTCAATGTTTTGGATTTTGGCCACTCTATTAGGTGTGTATTGGTATCTCATTGTTGTTTTAATTTGTATTTCCTTGATGACATATGAAGCGAAGTATCTTTCTTTCTTTTTTTTTTTTTTTATTTGCGGTACGCGGGCCTCTCACTGCTGTGGCCTCTCCCGTTGTGGAGCACAGGCTCCGGACGCGCAGGCTCAGCGGCCATGGCTCACGGGCCCAGCCGCTCCGTGGCATGTGGGATCTTCCCGGACCGGGGCACGAACCCGTGTCCCCTGCATCGGCAGGCGGACTCTCAACCACTGCGCCACCAGGGAAGCCCGCGAAGTATCTTCTTATATGCTTATTTTCCCATCTGTATATCTTCTTTGGTGGGAATATGTTAAGTTCTTTGGCTCATTTTC
Organism: Lipotes vexillifer; assembly: GCF_000442215.2. Lineage (NCBI taxonomy): Eukaryota > Metazoa > Chordata > Mammalia > Artiodactyla > Lipotidae > Lipotes > Lipotes vexillifer. The sequence continues at coordinate 688,138 of NW_006787533.1, forward strand.
TTAGTTCGGTTGTTTGTTTTCTTATTGTTGAGTTTTAAGAGGTTTTGTATATTTTGGATAACAGTACTCTATCAGGTGTGTCTGTATCTATTACAAATGTTTTCTCCAAGTCAGTGACTTGTCTTTTCATTCCCTTGACTTTGTCTTCCACAGAACAAAATTTTTAATTTTACTGAAGTCCAATTTATCAATTCTTTCTTTCACAGATTATATCTTTGATGTTACACCTACAAAGTCATTGCCAAAGCCAACATCATCTAGATTTTCTCCAGTGTTATCTTCTATGAGTTTTATAGTGTTGGGCTTTACATTTAAGTTAGTGATCCACTTTGAATAAATTTTTATGAGGGGTGTAAAGTAGGTGTCTAGATTCATTTTTCTTTTTTTGCATGTGGATGCCTAGTTATTCTAGCACTATTTGTTGAAAAGACTATCTTTGGTCCATTGTATTACCTTTGCTCCTTTTTCAAAAATCAATTGACTAAATATATGAGGGTCTATTTCTGGGCTTTCTATTCTATTCCACTGATATATTTGTCTATACTTTCTCCAATACCATCTTGTACACTCTTGATTCCTATAGCTTTATAGTATGCCTTGAGGTCAGGTAATATCAGTCCTCCAACTTTGTTTTTCTCCTTCAATACTGTGTTGGCTATTCTGGGTCTTTTGCCTCTCCATATAAACTCTAGAATCAGTTTGTCAATATCCACAAAATAAGTTGCTGAAATTTTTATTAAGATTGCATTGAATCTAGAGATTAAGTTGAAAAGAACTGACATCGTGACAATATTGAGTCTTCCTATCCATGAGCATGAAATATCTCTCTATTTATTTACTTCTTTGATTTCTTCATCAGTGTTTTGTAGTTTTCCTCATATAGATCTTATAAATTTTTTGATAGATTTATACCTAAGCATTTCATTTTTTAGATACTAATGTAGATGGTAGTGTGTTTTTAATTTCAAATTCCACATGTTCTTTGGAAACATGTTATATAGGAAAGCAATTGACTTTTGTGTACTAACCTTATATTCTGGAACCCTGCTATAATTACATATTAGTTCCAGGAAGGTTTTTTCCCTCTGATTTTCTATATAGACAATTATGACATGCAAACAAAGGAGGCACTTAGTTTTTTCTTCCCAATCTGTGTACTTATTATTTCCGTTTTTGGTCTTATTGCATTAGCTGGGACTTCCAGTACAAAACAGAAAAGGAGTGGTGAGAAGGGACATCCTTTGGGGAAGGTGTGGGATAACTTAAGTTTTACTCTAGAACAGTTCTGTCCAAAAGAAATATAATATGACACTTATATATAATTTAAAAAGTAAAAATAGTAGGTAATGTTAATTTTAAGAATATATTTAATTTAACCCAATGTATCCAAATAATAATGATATAAAATATATTAATGAGGTAGTGTATATTCTTTTTACTTTCATACTATCTTTGAAAGTCAGTAATTTATTTTTACACTACATCTCAATTTAGATATTACATTTGTATCAGAAATGCATTTTCATCTGTGCAAATTAAGTCAGTTTCCTAACTCTTGTGTCAATGTGGCATTATTAATATTGAATTCAAAGCAGTATTGCATAAATTGAAAAGCAACTCTAAATTTATATATGTATAACAAAGCATTCCTCAAATTCGTCTTGTAGATTTTGCAGCAAATTTTCATAATGCAGTTCATTAAAATTAAAACCTTCTGCATATTCAAGTTAGAAAATGTTTTAAATTATTTTTACTGATTTGTATTGTCCAAAGTTTTAATGTCAACATAAGTACCTGTACCTATCTCCCAAGTCAGAAGTAAGCTTTTCCTTTCCTTGGAGCTCTGAATTTATCTTGTTCATAGGCAGTGTGGTAGCAGCAGTGCAAAAACATAAATTACATCACCACGTTTTTTGTACTTTGAATATTGAATATCTGCCAAGCATTTCTTTTGTTTCAAACAATTTTGTAAAACTATCCTAATACTTAACCAATGAGCATTGGCAAAAAATAGATCATTAAATAATCTCCTATTTCTCTTAGTAGTTTCATAAGCTGGGGATAATTCATACAATTTGCATATATACACTATACAATTTTAATAACTGTTGCTAACATATTTTGCACAGCTAGCTTCAGAAAAGAAGAATAAATAAAATTTGAGTATGGATCACAATAAGGGAAACATCAGCGTCTTGTTCTTAAATTTCATTAAGTATCTGGAGCATCAACCATCATAATAAAAACTTGATGTCTTAGCTAAAGTACTTCTTTAATAGATATGAGATTAAAAATTATCTGCACCCAAGTTCAGTATTTTAGGCCTCAAATTGACAACATTCTCTGTAAATGCTGAAATCCTGATCTGCTTTGAGAAGGAGGCACTCAAATATTTAGCGCTGTAGAGACTGCTGAGCCCAGAGCCCTGGATGGAGAATGCGCCTGGCCTCGGAAACCGTTTTTTTTTTTTTTTCTTTTGCGGTACGCGGGCCTCTCACTGTTGTGGCCTCTCCCGTTGCGGAGCACAGGCTCCGGACGCGCAGGCTCAGCGGCCATAGCTCACGGTCCCCGCCGCTCTGCGGCATGTGGGATCTTCCCGGACCGGGGCACGAACCCATGTCCCCTGCATCGGCAGGCCGACTCCCAACCACTGCGCCACCAGGGAAGCCCTGGCCTCGGAAACCTTTAACCACACTGTCCAGATCTCGGTGGCTAGTGGTCAGTGCGCGTCTGGACAGGAGGGAACTTTCGGACACTCCCCGACGACCCAGGGCGTCCCTAGAGACAGAGCGTTGGAACCTCGGACAGAGTAGAGGGAGGCACACACTGTGAGAGCTGGGGGTGGCGTCAATAGTGCCCTGAAAGCGCCGTGCTTGGGTCCTCTGAACTACAGGACAACGACTCGGAGGAGGAATGCGAGCGCGTCCCAGCCGCTCCTGCAACCGCGCGGGGCGCGAGTCAGGGCCAGGACGCCAACAGCTTTCCCCGGAAGTACGGACCAAGCCGCGAGCGGCCGCGCAGCAGGACGCAGACCAGAGACGCGCTGGGCGCAGGCAGCCTGGCCCCGGGCATCCCCGGCCGACGGCCCCAAACCCGACCTCCCAGCTGCACCGCGCTCCCGTTCACAAACTTGCTTCGCATTGGCCAAGTGAGTGTGGAGTTTCCCTGGGGCTCCGTGAAGCGCGTCCCTGGCCCTCCCTTGGGCTGGTCCAGGCTTAGCTGGAATCCAGGTACTAGCACATGGCCCACAGTTTCTCTGAGTCTCCGGCCGGGACTCGGCGCCAGGCGCGCTCACGCTAACATATCCACGCACTAACACACCCAGAGGGAGGGAGGGAGGGAGGGAGAGAGGGAGAATTGTTAGTGATGGTAGCGGACAGTGTTGGTTTTGTAAAGGGGAAAAAAAGTATATATATTATACATATATCAGTTTAGAAAATGTGTGGGATTATTTCACAACGGTACCTCTCCGATATGAAAATAACCATTCATCTGCAGATCTACTGTACCAAATAAAATTTAAGATTTGCACTGTTTTTTCAATGAGTGAAAAGAAAGAG
>NW_006787533.1:691776-700011 GCF_000442215.2 Lipotes vexillifer
GTGTAGTAAGGGACGCTAAAGAAAGTTAGCTCTGTGTATTTCATTTTAGTTACTTTTTATTTTAACCTCTCTGTATGGTAGGGGGCGCGCTGAGACCGTCCAATGAAAGTCTTAGGCGCATGTTTCATTATTGATTCATATACTGGTATGATATGAAATAATACAGTACACTTGGCTTTCAAATGACTAGATAAAAGTTCAGTTATTCTCATATCTGATTCCCCTTTAAGCTACCTGTCAGTCATAATAAGTTACTCCTACTAAGGAAAAGCATCTCTAAGTTCTTTGGCTTTAACCATTGTGGTCAGAAGTATAAAATAGACTTATTCTAAAGCCACTTACCTGTTGCGTGCATTAGCTAACTATATGAGCAACAGACTGTTGAATGTAATCTCATAATTTATCTTGAATTTTGCCACTGAGTTAGTAGGAGGAATACTAGTACAAAGGAATCTATCTTTAAAGACTTTGGTACTAAATTTACATGACACGTACAAAACACGTGGTCCTTAAACCCCTTCTATCTCATGGGATACGTGGATAAAATGCTTGAAAACACTTCTTGCTTATAAATGGTACAAATGAACTATAACAATGTATGTTCTCCTTCAGAAGTGTCCCAACTTCCTTTTTCTAAGGTAATGGAGAGTTGCTGTTTTGTTGAGCAAAGAGAAAAATCACTACAGGATTATATATACAATATTTTGTATTTATAATCACAATTAACTTCTAGTTTTAAATAACAAAACTGTAGTGGAAAATTATTATTTTTCCCAAAATAACTTCAAACTGGGACTTCCCTGGTGGTCCAGTGTTTAAGACTTTGCCTTCCAACGCAAGGGGTGCAGGTTAGACCCCTGGTCGGGGAGTTAAGATCCCACATGCCTCGCAGCCAAAAAACCAAAACATAAAACAAAAGCAATATTGTAACGAATTCAATAAAGACATTAAAAATGTTCCACATCAGAAAAAAAATCTTAAAAAAAAAAACTTCAAACTGATGAGTATTTATGGCTGTAGCTTGTGAATCATATAAAATGATAATTTATGATAATATATGAAAGGTGACCAAGTGTTTGGTGCTTCAAAAAACTCTAAATGCTAAATGAAATTGATGTTTACATATAACACTTTTTCTGACCTTCAGTTTCTTCATTTTAAAACATTGCCATTAGGCCAATCTCTCCTCAACTCCACAATTCTCAGGCTACAATTTTGAGTTATGGTTATTATATTTCATTTATTTATCTGAAGATATTATGCTCTCTGAATAATACAAGGGTATTCAAATGTTTAATGTACATTGAATAGTGATATTAACACTATTAGATAGATAGATAGATATCTATAGATATCTATAGATAGATATCTATCTAAGATAGATATAGCAGTTTAGGTAAGAGTGAGGTGAGGATGGATGAAGAGGAGGAAAATATGTTCAATTTTAGATTAGATGTTTGAGTAGCCTCACCAAAGAAGTTTAAGCAGGTTGGATACATTGATATAGAGTTTTGGAAAGAGGACTGGATTTGAGGTATGGATTTAAGGTTTAAATTCAATGAGAGTAGCTGAAACTCCATATGTAAATAAAATTATTTAATAAGAGCTTAGCGGGAAAAGAAAAGGCCGATTAACCAAATTCGTTCTTTTGGAGAAATATGCAGACTAAAATTGTATTAGATTCCTGGTAGATTAGAAACAGTTTTGTATCATCTGTGATAGATGCTCAATACATTTTTAAAGGAGAATGTTTGTACTTCGTCTTTTAAAAAAACATTATCCTCTTAATCCCACTTGAAATTTAAGTTTCTAATCGTTTTTAGTCTTGTCTTTAAACAGGTAATTGTGTTCCAAGGAAAAGGGATGTCTAAAGCCAAGTACAGGTGATAGAGCTCACATGGATAAAGACACATGAGAGCAATAGTTGTGTGTTTCTGGTAAAGCACTTTTTCACAACATTCAAAAATGCCACTCTTTTAACTGATATTCAGAGCAGGCTAAGTGTTGTGCTTAACGATTGTACTATCGGCTGATGGGGTATAAGAGACCCATATAAAGAAAATTATCCTTCAGGGGAAGAAATACAGCAAACACAATGGCCAAAGTTATGGCCTATAATTTTAGACAATTGAATTTGCGTCTGGTCAAGCTACAGGCCAGTGGTGAATTAGTATAGCAGCATGTCGTTCAACATCTCGAAAACTCAATTCTTATTCTGTAAAATGATGATGGCAAGAGGAAACTTTATTGGAATGTTGTGAGTATTACATGAAACAACCCAAGAAAAGCATTTACCCTAGTCAGTGCTTGATATATAGTAATTCTCCTGAAAGTATAGAAAGTGTTAGTCATCCTTAATCACCACCATTTCATTTCTGTTTTGTGTACTAATTGTTTATAACCATAGTAGAAGAATTCTCTTGTTCTCAGTATTGATGAGGCATCCAGTATTTGTGTGTTAAAAAAAAAAGGAAAGAAATCTCTTTCTTCTCAATAGGTATATTGCTTATTTCCTTTTTCCCCCTAATCTTACTGCATTGGTAGGATTCCAGTACAATGCTGAAAGGTAGTGGTTACCACAAGTGTTAAGTCTTATTTTAGTGGTAAGATTCCTAAAGTTGTATTATTATATATATTTTGCGTAAGTTTTTGGTAGGTATAATACCATTTATAAGCTCGATAACTTGACTACATGTCAGAGAAGGTTTAAATTATTACAAGAGATATAAATTTGAATTTAAAATTTACAGAAGTTAAAGGTACAAAAAATGTAATTTATTTTGAACATATGTAAATAAGTTATGTTGAGATCCTATTCGAGATCTTGCTGAAGGCAAGAACTGATTCTTCATAACTTGCTCACTCTGACTGGCATCTAGTAGATGCTCATCAAATGTTAGATGATGTCTGTATGACTATAGCTATATAAGCCATTATACATTTCAACTTGACAGTTCTCAGCCAACAGGTCAGACATTTTTGATAAAGATAAGATGATACAGATTGGTCACTTGCATTAATAATATGGTTGGATTGGTTCTGTTTCCTATAAAAGAGAGTTTTTAAGTTACTTGTGTTTACCATGTATTTGAACCAATTGAGTGGGTGTGAGATGTATATGAGCTTGCCTATTTTTCTGCCTATCCTAAAAGAGAATGTGGTTTCTACAGTTTCAGAAAGATATTCACACATACTATGAGTTTCAAAGTGTAACTTCTGGTCTCATCACATTATTCTGGCAGTTCATTTCCTGGAGGAGTAAAATCTGCAAGACACAAAAGTCCTTAATAGCCTTTGGTTGTCATGTACACAAAACTTCAGTGAGTTTTTTTTTTTTTTTTTTTTTTTTTTTTTTGTTTTTTTTTTTTTTTTTTACATTGAATAACATGACCTAGAGCTATCTGAAAGCCTAAAGAAAACACAAGTGAAAACAATACTTGCAAAATTCTCTGATTCTTTTTCTGGAGGCTAAAACATGTCTACTAAATCAGTTCCAAATACATCGGATCACACCATTACGCAGCAGATTGGTAATATTAGTCATGGCATTCTGTTTGTAGGCCTGTTGCCTTTGGGACCACACATGGAAGCTGTTATATAGTTACTTGTATCACAAATGCTTGAGACTGTGTTATTCCTCCTAAGTTACCTGGCGACCATAACCTTGCCTTGACCATCTACCTTCTGCCATGGTGCCCATGGAGAGCATTTTGCCACGTATTTGTTGAGAGTGAACTCAGTTGTCCTTGCTGATGTACGTAGAATTTGGTCTGGAATGTTGGTAAACATGGGTAAAGATTTCTCTCACTTAAAATTCTTTTTTCTTAGGTCTTCTCATTTTCAAAATAACATGTTTTACTGAGATGCCAAGCAGTATATAGATTGTAAATGTCCAATGATTAAGATGAGGCCTTTACCCCAAAGGAGCTTAGGGGGGGACACAGCTGAATTGACAATAATGCAACGATGTGCCCTTTGCCACCACCCTTGACTTCAGTGTTTCTCTGTACTATCCATGACTTTTCTTTGTCTTTTGGGGGTTTTGCCCTGCCTCTGTAACTAAGCCACCATTTAATTGAGTAAATAGTTGAAAGCATTTCAGTAATGAAAAAAAAAATTGTATCATCCATGATAAGATGTATAATCTCTTTTTTTCTATGCAGTTTTTTTTTCACACACACACACTGTATTTTATTTTTACAAGAGATAAATAAACTGACACCAAGCATTGTAAATGGATGACCACAACAAAAGCAACAATGATTGCAATTACCAAACATGAAACACACTCATACTATGTCATGATATTGACATTCAGTCCAGGAACCCTCCATCTATGCAGTTTTTAAAAAAAAATTATTTTGGATTCCTCTTACCAAAATCCCTTAAGACATATAATGATCAATAATATTATAGCTGTTTTGCAGAAATCTTTGAGTAATTCATAATGAATCTAGTTTCAAAATTTCTTCCAATGATGTGATTTATTGGTTTTACTAGAGAAGTTGTTTGAATGTCTTTTCTTCATTTGTTAAACACATGGACCAAAACAATTAAAATTTTAAGCTTTATCTAGCTAGATAAATTCTCAGAATTATGTTACACTGTGTTGGTATGTGAAGCTATTTTACTTACTTTGATTTTATTGAACTTAATAAATTTGGTTGGAAAATAAATTACACTCTTGCAGAATAAAAATGTGTATCTTACCTGAGTTGTCTGCTAAATTAAAGGCAAATATTGAAAAATGAATGCTTTTACATTTCTCTTTATTATAAAACATGATGAATGTAAAAGTAAAGGTGAATACTAAAGATATGTATTTTCTTTTTCTTCAACCAGTTGCATTCTTATTTTTCCCTGCCCCAGGCTCATTATCCTTGTAAATAAGGAAATTTAACTCTTGATTCTCTTTTCTCTTGAATCTTTATAATTTTCTTTATATAAAAATAGTTGGTCTTCTTTCTCCATTTTTATTGAAAGTGGTATCTTACCACTATCGTAATAACCAACCCAGTTTCCCCGCTGTTAGAAGAGACACCAATGTGCATGCCATCACATGAAAGTATTCATCCTGAGAATATCATGCAGTCACTACTTTATTGCCAAGCATCAAGCTAGAATATTAAACTAGAATATTTTCCTACGTGTATTTTTGTCAGAAACCAGAAGGCCCAAGGATTCCAGTTTATTACCAAAAAACCCCCAATTTCTATCTTAAGTAAATAAATATTATGGGAAGTCTAAGTATTTATGTTGAGGGTCCTGCCCTCAAAAAGACAAGCAGTTTCATATTTTTCTTTATCTTGTGTTTTGCTTCCTTATGATTTGTGTCATAACAGCAATTTTGAATTTGTAGGGTCTATTGTTTACAAAACACTTAATAGCTAAAATTATACTTAACTTTTTGATGCAATAAAATCGTAAAATTATAAATCTGCTAAATGACCTAAAGATTCCTTCCACCTATGCTTTTTATGTGCTACTATTTATTCCTAGTGTTTACTGTCAATGTCTTTTAGCCTAATTGCAATGATATAGACTACAAACCATAGAGAGCCATGGGGCATCTCAGAAAGAGAATGTCAGAAAAGACTTACAGGGTTTGAGGTTTGGTTAGGTAATTTTGTTTTGAATTTAATACTATTTTATTCAAGTTGTTATAATGTATTACTAACATTTGATGATCAAACTGTCCCCAGTTTTGCCGGTGGGGATCCTTTCAAGCTGAATTCTCTGTACTTTTAATGTGTTGTCATCTTTCTTTGAGCACATTCTTGTTTTCTGGTGAAAAAAAAAAATTCTGGGCTCATTTTGTAGTTTTTCTGGTAAAGATGTAGAATCATCTATTTTTTCAAGGATCCATGTTTGTTTGTTTTTAAATACATAATGATGTTTTTAAACCAAGAACTGGACATTATGCCTACTCATTGCTATTGAGCTGTCGTTTAGAAGTTGCAAGCCTTCAAAATAGTTCCAAAATAGTTATATCAGACAGATTCTGACAGTGCAATCATCTAGGTAGAAAATTTATAATATCACTGACTTTGTAATAGCACTGACAGACCCTCACCTTTTAGCTATTTTAACACGTTCAGGGATCAGAAATGCACATCTATATTATTCCCATTGTACATTGGAGAGTTTTCTTATGTTAATTGGAAGTCTCCTCATTACCACTTCTATCCTTTTGATCTCTACTACTTGGTCCTCATTCACTTTCTAAAGTAAAAAATACTTTATTTCCCATCATGCCTTCTTTAACAATTCATATTTTTGTTAAGACGTGAGTTTATGTTTGTGTCTATTATACGTATGGAATTATCTGCTAGCAAAATTTTTCCTTGTTCATGAGATAAAATTACATGTGAAATATCTGAATTTTGTGGTGTTCAGAAAGGAAAACTGACTTTTAAATGCTCTAGCATCTAAAATATATCTGAAATCTAATATTCTAGTACATAATCTTTTTTCCTATTAAATTACTTTAACATTAAATCTCTATATTGTATCATCCAAGTTTTGTGTATAAAGTCTGTTTCTTCTGAATCATTGAGTGCGAAAACATCTTGTCAGCAAAACCAGGAGTTCCATGTGGGCAGTAGTAAGATGTGTGTTTCAATGGAAAACTTTCTGTGTCAAAAACACTATGTTCAGTAGTAGTAGGCTCTGAAATGTTTATTGATTGATTCATAGTGATCGGTTTGGCTATAGTTTTAGATTGATACTGTTTATTGATCAGTTTTAAACTGCAAGTTAATACAAGCTGAGAATGATTAGGAGACCTGATTTCTCTTGCATTTATTAGCTGTGGTACCTTCTCAGGCTGAGTTAGAGTATAATGTCTTTATCTTGTAACTAAGGTTGTGAGTCTGCATGTTGCCAGGTAACACTCCATCTCTGAAAGCATTTTGTAAACTTCAAGTTCTAGATAAATATTAGGAGTTGGTCAGGGAATCACTAATTGGTAAGATCTGGTTGTTCTATATAAATGGAAAAGAAAACCTTGATAGCATGTCTTTGGCTATTCGTGGCTAACAGCTGTGAGCTGTTAGCCATCAGTACTCCCAAAATTTAGGGGTATGAGCCTTCTGTCCTAAAAGGGATATTTCTATAAATTCTTGGGACAATAATTGTTGTGGTTTTAGGATGAAAGTGTGGAAATTATTTATTATAAATTCCACCTTTTATCTAGGTAAGTCACAAGTGAGTCACAGGTAAGTCCTGCGTGTGAGAGGGCTTTTCCTCTGTCACCAAAATTAGGCTGCTGTACTTCTAACAAAGGTAACTTTTTGTTTGCATGATGCTTAAGAAAAGTCTTATAATTTGCTCTGTTGCTCTAGGATTAAAATTCTGACTATTTTGAAACATAAAATTATTTTATAAATAATTACAGCAATTCAGAAATAGTTTACCCCAGTTTGGAGGAATTTAAAAAGCTGGAAAGCAAAGATTATAAGGAAACTGACCATGAAACACCTGGGATGATGATCAGGCATATAGGTACTGATTGATGACGGTGATTGGTTTTCTGTCTCTTCTGCTAGATTGTGAGTTCTTTCAGAGCATGGGACATGCCTTATTCATCTTTCACCAATCAGGGCATTAGAGTAAATGAGGTAAGTGCCAGGAGAGATGCGTGTACAAAGTGCTATGGGAATATGGAAGTGAAGTTTGTTTCCGCCTCATGAGAAGTCAAAGAGGTTTTATAGGAATGATGATTCCTGAGCAAAATTGACTGTTGAAATTTCCCAGGTGGAAAAATCTCAGCAGAACAACGAGAGATTCACAGTATCACTGGTCAAACAGGTGTTAATTTGGAAAGACACAAGGTCAGGAGACGATGTCATATATTTGGGGAATAGTTGGTACCGAGGTACCACTTTTCTTAACAAGACCTGGGCATAAAATTTTTTGAGTCCTTTGCTTCCTTGGCTTTGTCCTTGAACACAGAGCCACCTGCCAGCTGAAGCCAGAAGGCTGTTTTCAGTCAGTACACTCCTGAGTTATTTCAGCAGGCAGCCGTGCCTTTTCAGAGAACTAGGTTGCCAAGATGTGGGTGGGTGTGCAAACAGTGTGGAGGGGGGACCAGATGTATGCCAACCAGGTCAGTTCCCCAGAGCTGGATGGTGATGTCAGCAGAAAGGTCTGTCTCAATGAATGAGTAGACAGGCGATGACCAATGCGTATATTTAAAGCCTGACACAACAAGTTAACTAGAATCACTATTTCCCT
>NW_006787533.1:700045-719671 GCF_000442215.2 Lipotes vexillifer
TTCCCTACATTGATCCAAACTGGCTCTACACTTGTACATCTGTGAGCCTTTCACACCATATGTCCCGATGTTCCATTTAACCTAGCTTTTAGGTACTAGTATCAAGCAGTAGGAACAAGCAAAGTCAAGTTTTATTTGGAGCAGAACCTCCAGAGGTATTTAGAAATTCATAAAAGAGGAGAATATACAGTTTTCTATTTAGGATAATGTTGAGCAGGACTTGAAGTTTTTTGCAAGTACAGTTAATGCTGTTTTCCTTTGACTGAACTGAATTGAATTTTAATGAGGTGAGTATCCTCCTGGTGCCCAGCCCAGCCCAGGTGGTGTTACAGGAGGCATACAAGTAGTTGTGATTCAGGAGGAAAATGAGCTCATCCCAGGGAATAATGGTAAATGAATTGGGAGAATATTACAATTAAAGCTAAGGCTATGTCCATTGGGAACATGCCTTTTACTGCATGGGTACTTATTCATGGACGCTGCCACGAATGAAATGAACTGATCAGGACTGCCTTAAAATTCCCCTCAGCTTGACCAAAGTTTAGATAGACTTCTTTCTGCCTGTAGGTCCTGACCTTCCTTTCCTTAGAGCGTTTACTTTAAGAAACTCATAATTTTTTCTTTGCCCTTTTGAGATATAAATCTTCAAAAAAAAAAAAAAACCTCTTGCCAGTTTTATAACCCAGGACTTCCCTTCTCAAAGACCTGGAAGCCTTCTCCTTGAAATGTGATCATGAAGGACAATAGCGCCCCTATCTCCCAGTCTCTGTGGGAAGGTAGGAGCCTCACTTCAGTGGCCAAGAAGAAAGAGGTGGGTCCAAACTGGACCCTTGCCAGCGATTCTGTGCTCCTCTTGAGCTTCTTTTTTTTTTTTTTTTTTTGGCGTACGCGGGCCTCTCACTGTTGTGGCCTCCTCCGTTGTGGAGCACAGGCTCCGGATGCGCAGGCTCAGCGGCCATGGCTCACGGGCCCAGCTGCCCCATGGCATGTGGGATCTTCCTGAATCGGGGCACGAAGCCGTGTCCCCTGCATCGGCAGGCGGACTCTCAACCACTGCGCCACCAGGGAAGCCCCTCTTGAGCTTCTGTAGGATTAGAAGATATTGATGTGATCAGGAAAATGGAGGATATGTTCCTAATAGAAAGTTATTGTGGAAGTGTAATTCTTATAGACTTGGGTTTTTTTTGCACGCAATTTTCATATGCAGGGATAAATAAACCAAGTCAAGAGGTGTTCTCTAGACTTGCCAGACAGATAATGTAAAATGGGAAGCTGAATCCATTTCTTATTCTCAATCCAATGTGTTTTCTTCTCACATTTCTTGTTTTGAAAAGGAAGAAAATAAGAAACTGTTGGAGAAAAGGCTAGAGGGAAGGATATTGAAATCATCCCAGTTGAGAAACCCAGGTTATCAGGGCTTCAGTAATTCGAAGAGGAAGGGAGATATTTGAGAAATGGAGTAAGAAAGAGGGATCCGCATTTAGCAGTGTATTAGATAAAAAGTAAAACTGACAAAATAGCCAGCACATGTTGGGTTTAGGAGGTGAGAAAGATAATAAGGGTCCTCCAAAACACAATATATATAGAATATATGTGCTGTATAAGTTGCCTGCCTTGGGGATTTATTACAAATTGTTGGTGTTGGTTAAAAAATGGACAAAAGTGATCTATAGGCAATTTGAGATACAATGCTTGCTGGTTAGAGAATATGTGGAGAAGGAAAAAGAAAAAAAACAAAAAGCAAAAACCCAACAACAGCAACCAAAACAAAACAAAACAAAATGTAGGGTTGACAAATTAAATGTCCTAGAGAATAAATACTCATCAAAAATAATTGGAGAGGGCTTCCCTGGTGGCGCAGTGGTTGAGAGTCCGCCTGCCGATGCAGAGGACGTGGGTTCGTGCCCCGGTCCGGGAGGATCCCACATGCCGTGGAGCAGCTGGCCCCGTGAGCAATGGCCGCTGAGCCTGCGCGTCCGGAGCCTGTGCTCCACAACGGGAGAGCCCACAACAGTGAGAGGCCCACGTACCTCAAAAAAAAAAAAAAAAAAAAAAAAATTGGAGAACCAAGAAAAGAAACAATGGAATTTGTACTCAAGAAAACCAAACAAAAAAGCCAAAAAGCTGCCTATGAATACATAGGTAGTTAATTTGTACTGACCAACAGCCAGTCCGAGATAATAGTGCTCATCTCTTGCAGGCAGCCAAGAGGATCACCAGAGCGACTGAAGGTCTCTAAGATTGACAGCATGAACTAATGCATTACATTATTTTGTCATTTCTTTGCAAGGGAATAAAGGCTACAGAAAGAGTCACATTTGCGTTGAAGAGAAGGGGCAAAGAAAATGTAGACCATGGCAATGATGCTCAGAGAGGAAAAGTCCACTACTTTACAGGGCCCTGGGGTAACAGAAGGACACAGAGTATCTGCAGGATGAGTAATGTAGAATCAGAACAAATGAAAGGGGAAGTATATTTTCAGAGGCAGTCTATGGTAATAATTAAAAGATTATTAATCAGGCATATGTATAGTCAAGCATATGTATAATCAAAAAATACATAGCATGGGGCTTCCCTGGTGGCGCAGTGGTTGAGAGTCCGCCTGCCGATGCAGGGGATACGGGTTCGTGCCGCGGTCCGGGAAGATCCCACATGCCGCGGAGCGGCTGGGCCCGTGAGCCATGGCCGCTGAGCCTGCGCGTCCGGAGCCTGTGCTCCGCAACAGAAGAGGCCGCGGCAGGGGAAAAAAAAAAAAAAAAAAATACATAGCATTTGGACGTTGGATGCTGGAAGAGACTCAGTTCTGGTGGAAATATGAACTGTGCAGCCCACCTGCAGAGCTGTGTGGCAACATTAGTCACATTAAGAATAATTATATCTTAAAACAAATGTCTTATTCCTAGCTACTTAAGGTAGGTGGGTAGAGTTGGATAGGATTGAGAAATAGAAATAGAAGTGAACAAGTAAGTAAAATAAGGGGATTTGCAGACTGATGACATTAGTGGGCCATGAACTGAGCACAGGGATAAACTTTCCAATGAGAGAGAATTTGAGAGCAATGTAAAACACAGTCAGTTCTGTGACATACAGTGCAGTAACTTTCCAGGCAAACAAACTACACTGACTCCAAACCACTCCAATATATGTGGATATTTTCCATTCCCTGGGATTCAATAGGTCTATTCTTAGTCCACTAACCTCTAGGGCTTCTTCAAGTATATAAGTGAGAACACTGTTTAGATGGTCTTTGGTAGTATTGTAAGGCAGTATCTGCCTGTCTCCATAGTTACGCTCCAAACAGATTAATTTTTATAGATCTGATGTCAAGACAGTGAAATTACTGGAACTTTTTGGCAGTACTTAATGGCAGAGCTCAGTAAGTAGGTTTTTGTTATTTCATGGGAGAGAAAAGAATAAAAGCAAAACTAATATCATATAACATGTATAAGAAAAATGATCTTTTCATGCCTTCCGGCCAAGAACTGACAGAATTAAAGAGAAAAGCATAAACACAACACATGTTTTAGAGTAATTGTAATGGTAAAAATCAGAGCACGTCTCATGACTTTCTGGTTTGAATAATGGATGATATTTCCAGAATTATTTTCTTTAAAGATTTTCTAACCAATAGTCTCCTGTTATTCTAATTCAAGACTTCTTCAGCGCTGATTTTTGAGGTGCCTAGTATGAATGAAGAGAACTTGATAATGTTTCTGTGTCAGTAATTTACTTTTTCTACAATGAATACTCCTTAAAATTATCCAAAGACATTTTTGACATAGTTCCAGATAAATCAGATGGATGAATTATAATGTGGTTGGGAAAAGTCTCCTAATATAATGGTGAACTTAAAAAGGAAATTTCAGATCATTGTGCATTATTTAGTCCTGTTTTTGTAAAAACCTGTGTTTATGGGTTCTTAAAATTTTAGGAAGTCTGTAAAACAAAATGCAAAGAGTGGTTATATCTGGATAGTTTTTTGATTGTATATAATTTGTATTTTTTTCTTTAGTAAAACCTGGGTTATTTATATAATTTTTTTAAATTTAAAAATGTTAAAATTCCCTTTTCAGAAAATAAAAGGCAAGACATTTTATCCTATTTGTTTTGTGAGTGATGCTGTCTTACTATGATTTTATTTTCCTGGTTAGTAATGAGTACAAATATATCGTTTCCTTTATAGCCATTTGTTTCTTTTTTCAATTTTTATTTTTGGCTGCGTTGGGTCTTCATTGCTGTGTGCAGGCTTTCTCTAATTGTGGTGAGTGGGGGCCACTTTTCGTTGCGGTGCACAGGCTTCTCATTGCGGTGGCTTCTCATTTTGCGGAGCTCGGGCTCTAGAGCACAGGCTCAGTAGTTGTCGCGCACGGGCTTAGTTGCTCCATGGCATGTGGGATCTTTGCGGACCAGGGCTTGAACCCGTGTCCCCTGCATTGGCAGGCGGATTCTCAACCACTGTGCCACCAGGGAAGTCCCTGTTTCTTTGTTTATAATTTTGTGATGAACCTCTTCAAATATAACCCATTTCTCTATTGAGATTTTCCCCTCCTTACTTGTAAGCTTATTTATATTTTCTCAATTTTAGATAGGCCCTTATACTATCTTTTGTACAATTTCCTTATACTATCTTTTCAATTTATTTATTTTTAATTTTTAAAAAATTTGTTGTCAACAGAATTCACTTTTTTAGGCATACAGTTCTATGATTTTAAATATGTGTAGATTTTCATAACTACCACCACAATACAGAACAATTCTAAGAACCCAATGAATTCCCATTAGCTGCCCTTTTGTACTCAGACTCCTCCCATCTCTGACCCTTGATAACAACTGATCTGTCTTCTGTACTTATATTTTTAGCTTTTCCAGAATATCATATAAATGGAATCATCCTGTATGCCACTGTTTTGAGACCGTTTTTTATTTGGCCTAATACATTTAAGGCTCATCAGTGTTGTGTATATCAATAGTTCATTCCTTTTTTTTATTGCTGAGTAGTATTCCATTGTATGGACATATCACAGTGTGTTGACCTAGTCACTAGTTGAAGGACATTTAGGTTGTTTCTGATTACTGGCAATTGCAAATAACGATCCTGTATTCATGCACAGGTTGTGTGAACATGGATTCAATTCTCTAGGATAAACAGAATTAGAATTGCTGGGTCATATAGTGAATGTATGTTTAACTGTTAAATAAACTCTTAAGTCTTTTGATGAAAAGAAGTTTATAAATATGAATTTTAGACTCTTTACAATTGTTTTTGTGTGTGTGTGTCTTGTTTAATAAATTCTTTCCTTCCCTCAAGAGAAGAGGGATATCATGGAGAGTTTTCACCTACGTTATTATCTAAAAGCTTTACAGCTTTTCCCTTCTCATTTAGATCTTTAAACCACCTGGAATTGAGGCACAAATATTCAGGGTCTTCATCTGTTTAAATACTCTGGCATAATAGTAGGCTAATGTTTTGGTTTTATTTTTCAACTATTTCCCCTATAACTGTAATGTTTCTTTCTAATGTTAAAACTATTTTAATGGGAAAACAAAGTCAAAACAAATTGGAATGAATTTCACAATATTATTGCCATAGAATTGAATTGAATGCAGAAATTCTTACACATGGCTTTTTTTTTCTTTGCTTTTAGTCTGAATGAAATGATAATAAATACAGATCTCAAAATATGCAGCAAAAGCAGGATGTTTTCTATTTGCATTTTTCCCAAGAAAAACTAGCATTAATAAAACATTAGACAAATAAGAAAATCATCAGGAATAGAAAAGTATGACTTGATTGAGATTTAAACCAAAACCATGCAATATCAAGTTGCTCTGTCATTGCTCTTCAAAGAATTACCCTATATGAGCTTGGTTCAGTGTAATGGAATCTTTCCTAGTATATGCTATAGATTTTTTTCACAAAACATTTTTCTGGCCTTATTCAGTGTATAAATAGGAAAATATTAATCTGAGGCTCTTTCCAAGAAACATATTGAGAGCCATTTCTGATATCTTCCTACCTAAATCAAATAAAAGCCATCTTATCTTGAGCTTACTTTTAGGATCTGTACCACTTCTCAAATATATCCTTCATAGATTGAGCCTTTTGACCTTCAATAATGACTTTATTCTGTGGATGACAGCTGCCAGAAACAAACAAACAATCAATCAAACAAAACCTCATAGACAGAAAGATCTGCTATTCCTGTAGGAATAGGTAGCAAAAATGACCTCCTCACCAAGAAATGCTGTGTGAGTTTAAATTGCCTTGGAGGGTATTAGGACACAAGTTGGTAAAAAATGGTTTAGTTCTTACTGTTCACTGGAAATGGATGCTCCCTCTTGGCCTCGCTGCTTCTGATTTTTCCTCTCTTTCCTTCCTGCAATCAAGTTAAGCTAACAATGTTTAACTTTTTACTTTGAAATGTTAGTTTAAAATTTTAAGTACGATTTATCAATGTTTTTCCTTTTATGGACCCTGCTTTTGGTGCTGCATCTAAGAAATCTTGGTCTAACCCAAGGCCTCAAATATTTTTCTTTTTGTAGACTATGGTTTATTTTTTGACTCTCTAATCTGCTCTACTGAGCTACCTTCATGCCTATACCATACTGTCTTGATTACAGTAGCTTTTGAAATTAGGTGTTGTAGTCCTCCAACTTAGTTCTTTTTCAAAGTTATTTTGGCTCGTTTAGGTTCTTTGAGTTTGCATATGAATTTTAGAATCAGTTTGTTAATTTCCACAAAAAAGCTTTCTGGGATTGTGATCCAGATTGCATTGAATCTACAGATCAATTTAAGTAAAGTACACATGTTAAAAATATTTAGTGGCACAATCCTGAACAAGGGATATCTCTCCATTTATTTAGGTCTTCTTTAATTTCTCTCAGCAATGGTTTCCAATTTTGTGTTCAGACATAATACAGGCCTTGAACATATTCTTTCAGATTTATCTCCAGGCATTTTGTTTTTGGTGTTCCTATGGGTGATTTTGCTTTTTCAAAATTTCAATTTCTGATTGTCCATTTCTAGTTGATAGGGTCATGATAGTTCTTCATATACATTGATCTTTATGTTTCATATTGATTTGGGGAGTTTAAAGGTGTTTGTTAACTCACTTTCTTCTTTAAAAGCAGTAACACTCAAATGCCAAAAAGAGTATTTCCTACTTTTGCCTAACTATTAAGGATTTTCTTTTTGTCTTTTGTTTTCAGCAACTTGAATGTGACATAACTTTGTGTGTGTGTGTGTGTGTGTGTGTTTGCATTTACTCTACTTTTTGTTCTCTGAGTTTCTTACGTGTGGTTCAATGACTGTTGTTATTTCCAGACAACTCACACCTATTATTTCTTCAAATATTTCCTATGTCCTGTACTATCTCTCATCTCCTGAGAATTCAATTATATGTATGTTAAAACATTGGATATTTTCCTACAGCTCTTGATTGTTTCATTCTGTTTTGGTCAGTCTTTTTTCATCTTTGTATCTGAGTATGAGCTATTTCTTTTGACCTGTCTTCAAGTTCACTCTTTCTTGGCTTTGCTGATTCTACTGATGAGCCCATTTCAGGCATCTATCATCTCTCTTACTGTTTTAAGTTTTTGTTTTATTGATAGCATCTTCACTTGATTCATTCTTTTTTTTGCCTTTTTATTGAAGTATAGTTGATTTATAATGTTGTGTTAGTTTTTGGTGTACAGCAAAGTGATTCATTTATATATATATATATTTTTTCAGATTTCTTTCCATTATAGGTTATTACAAGATATTGACTATAGTTCCCTTATTGTTTATCTATTTTATATATAGTGGTGTGTATCTGTTAATCCCAAACTCCTAATTTATCCCTCCCCCCCCTTTCCTCTTTGGTGACCATAAATTTGTTTTCTATGTCTGTGAACCTGTTTCTATTTTGTAAATAAGTTCATTTGTATCATTTTTTTAGATTCCATATAGAAGTGATATTGTATGGCATTTATCTTTGTCTGTCTTACTTCGCTTAGTATAATAATCTCTAGGTCCATCCATGTTGCTGCAAATGGCATTATTTCTTTCCTTTTATGGCTGAGTAATATTCCATTGTATATATATATATATATATATATATATATATATACCACATCTTCTTTATCCATTCATCTGTCAATGGACTTTCAGGTTGCTTCCATGTCTTAACTATTGTAAGTAGTGCCACTGTGAACATTGGGGCACATGTATCTTTTCTAATTACTGTTTCCTCCAGATATATGCCCAGGAGTGGGATTGTTGGGTTATATGGTAACTCTATTTTTAGTTTTTTAAGAACCTTGCTTGATTCATTCTTTTTGTTCCATCTCTTTGCTGAAATCACCCATCTGATCTGGCATGTTATCTACCCTTTCTGTTAGAACATTTACCATATATGTAATAATTATTTAAATTCTTCAGATAATTCCAACATCTGTGCCTTATCTGAGTCGGGTCTGCTGATTAATTTTCTCTTGGCAAAGAACTAGTTTGCTTGCGTTTTTCCTATGTCATGTAGAATAGTGGAGTAAGGTAAATGTTTTGCTTGGAAATGGGCATATCTTTCTTTCTGCTAGGCATTTAGTGTGAGATTACATTAATCTAGTTGCACTGTGATTGACATTTCTTTTCACTACTCTTATTCTCGGTGCAGGGGACATTTGGCAGTAACTGGAGACTTTTTTTTTTTTCTTTTTCGCGGTACACGGGCCTCTCACTGTTGTGGCCTCTCCCGTTGCAGAGCACAGGCTCTGGATGCGCAGGCTCAGCTCATGGGCCCAGCCGCTCCGCAGCATGTGGGATCTTCCCGGACTGGGGCAGGAACCCGTGTCCCCTGCATCGGCAGGCAGACTCTCAACCACTGCGCCACCAGGGAAGCCCTGGAGACATTTTTGTTGATCACATCTGGGCAGTGCTCCTGGTATCTAGTGAGCAGAGGTCAGAGATGCTGTTAACTATCCTTCGGTACTGAGTATAGCCACCACAACAAAGGTTAATCTACCTCAAAATATCACTAATGTCAAAACTGAGGAACTGCCCTGGGGGTAGAGGGATTTTTATGTTTGTTTATTTCTGCTCCTTTCCCCCAGCAGCAATGGGTTTTCAGCAGTTCCTTAAGAGCTATAGTTTCATTATTGTGGTTTGTTTGTTTTTTCTTCTAATCTTGTCCCCCACCTTAGATTAATGCTTTTGGTCCATAAAAGCAACTAAGGTGAGGATTCCAAGTGTTTCCTATCGTTTTGTAGCACCTGCTCCTCCAGAACTGTGCCACTGCAGGTAAAGAGTGCAGAAGACAAAGCTGGCAATAGTGATGGAACCCCTCCCCCTATCTAGAGCCTCCAGGGCTTCACATTTTCTTGCCTGCATTCAGCCACCACTAATTCATCAACAGTTCTATCTGAATGTTTACCATGTTTGGCTGGCTGGGCCTCACGTGAGCAGGTGGTCCCAGCCTGTCCAGTGTTTCCCTGCAGGCCCCTGTCTCTGGCTAGTTAGGTGTTATGTTTCCTCAGCTCACTGCTGGGTTTAAGTACACTCATGAACTTGTAATTAGTCTGAATTTATCTTTGTTGTGAGGATAAGGAGCAATATTCTTTCTAGTTCTCTAAATTCCCAAGCAAAAATTGGAAATTACACCATACATTTTTGCAATAAAATTAACCATCAAGATGCATGTGTTTCTGAAACAGATAACCCATCTCATATTTTTAAGCTTGTTTTTGACATAAAAACATTTCATATGACAACCTATCTCCTGAGTTTGTTTTTTTCATCATTTGTTTGAGTAAATAAGTAAATTAATCCAAGCTTAATTTAAAATAATATTCTCTGTGTAGAGAACAGATTTGTGGTTGCCAGGGGTGAGGGGGAGGGGGGAGGGATGGACTGGGAACTCGGGGTTAGTAGATGCAAAAGATTACATTTAGAATGGATAAACAACAAAATCCTACTGCATAGCACAGGGAACTATATTCAATATCCTAGGATAAACCATAATGGAAAAGAATATAAAAAAGAATGTATATATGTGTATAACTGAGTCACTTTGCTGTACAGCAGAAATTAACATTGTAAATCAACTATACTTCAATAAAAAATAAATTTAAAAAATTAAAAATAAAATAATGTCCTCTATGTTGAAATTTCACTCAATATTTATATCTACTTAAGAGAAATAATAAAATAAAAATATAGTTATGCCTTTGTTGTTGCTTTGACTTGTTTTTAAATTTTACAATGTGAAAATGGATCTATTAATATCTACCAAATCTTCCCTTTTATGCATTTCATTTATCACCTTTGAGACTGCACATATCACCATGCCTATAACTTAGGAGTAGCTTAAAACCTGATGGCTAGGGAAATGGCCCTTTGAGAAATGTGCAGAGTATCAGAAATTACCCTATTTCTGTGGCTGAAAAAGAGGAGTCGTGTGGAAGTGGGGTACCCCATAACAGAGATGCCTATAAAAGTCATGAAACATTCTCTGGGTAAGTTTCTTCTTTTATCATTTTCTCCCCTCTCCTTCCTCCCCCACGTCTTTTCTCCTTGTTTCACTTTTCCCGAAGACTTGACTGAAATATTTTGATCTTTTCTTCTTCATAATGAAAAGTAATTTCTTTCCACTTCTTTCCTTATTTCAAAGTCATTAATAATTCTTTTAAATGTATTTAAACATGAAATTGAAGGCTGTGTGGTATTAATTATATTTGTTCAACTGAAGCCCCTTAAACCTGAGTTTCTCTGTGTGGGAAGAACTCACTGACAGAAGAGGAGAATGATGAATCACTGTGGGAAGGCTGAAACTTGTCTAAATCTATCAAAATGTCATGACCAAATTAAGGTTTAATTAAAAGCTAAAAAAAAATCACCTGATGTTGAATCCCATTTGTTTCAGAAAATAACTCCTTGCAATATTAGAATTTAATATTTGAGTCTCTTTCTAATCCTTGTGTCACAAATTTGATTTTCAACTATAATGGATGCTTGCCTTTTTCAAAACTAGAATTCTGGAAATATCTGACATTTCATCCCCAGAACTTTGCCGTGTTATTGAGCTCTAATGGAATTCTCTTGAGTCAACTGGTCAGTAATAATTCACTGAATGTTCTCTGGGTAAGATTAGAGCACTTACAGCATGGTGGTAGCCCTGCCATGAACGCTGTTTTCTCTCCTTCTGCCTCACTCTGTTCTCACACAAATTACAAAGTAGTAGGATGGAGAAACTAAAAGACCATAAGATGTTCATCAGACTGCAGATCTCAGCAGGGACCATGCATCATTATATTTGTATCAATAAAGTACTAAATAAAATGCTTTTAAAAATCCAAGAAGTACAAGAAGTGCTAAAAGAAAGGCAAAAAAAAGTATAATATTTAGCAACGTTCTTCATTTTTCCAAAGGGATTTTTGTTTTTCCAAAGGGTTTTGTTTTTTTTAATATAAATTTATTTATTTATTTACTTTTGGCTGCATTGGGTCTTCGTTGCTGTGAGCGGGCTTTCTCTAGTTGCGGTGAGCGGGGGCTACTCTTCGTTGTGCTGTGCGGCTTCTCATTGCGGTGGCTTCTCTTGTTGTGGAGCACGGGCTCCAGACACGCGGGCTTCAGTAGTTGTGGCACTAGGGGTCTCAATAGTTGTGGCGCACGGGCTTAGTTGCTCCACGGCATGTGGGATCTTCCTGGACCAGGGCTCGAACCCGTGTCCCCTGCATCGGGGGGTATATTTGTATCTATTAACCACTGCACCCCCAGGAAAGTCCCAGGATTGGGTTTTAATAGGGTTCATGGTATCTTCATATGATATGGGCATATCCAACATAACAATAATATTTGACACAGTCTTGAAATGCTTCCTTCATCTGGCTTTCAAGACAACACCCCCAGCTGGTTTTCTTCCGTCTTTTTCCCCCACCCTTCTCTCCCCCCTTTCCCAGTGTCCTTTGCCAGCTTCCTCTCATCTCCTTTCCTCTATGCCTTGGAGAAGACAAGGAGGTAGTCCAGGATATCTTCTCTTTCATATTCACATGAACTTCCCTCCTGAACTCTAGATGCTTAGAAGGAACTGACTGTTTAACATCTCCACTTAGATGTTTAATACACATCTTGAATCTAACATCTCCCAAACTGAGCAGTCTTCTCCTATCATTTAATGATAACATTATTCTTCTCATAGAGTGTAGGGTCACTGGAGCCCCAGCCTTGCTCTGGTGAAGGCAGGGATTTTTTTCCATTTGTTGGCTGATGCATCCAAAATGCCCACAAGAGTGCCTGGCATATAGTAAATGTAAAATAAATATTTGCTGGCTGGATGTATCTCTGAAACCTAATAATATCAGAAAACCCAATAAGTCCCAATTAGTATCTGCTGATCAGTATTAGAGCTTAATAACAAGCTCATCTCCAATGACCTACGTTAATTTCATTAAGTTTTTTTATGGTAACAAGGTGTAAAATGCTTTTAATGTAGAATTAAAAGTTACGTAGGCATAGGCATATTTTACATCTAATCCAGAGATGGGGTTAGTGAGAAATAGTTTCCTACCCTTAGGCCGATATTTAAAATCCTCTCCCACATTCCAGAGCTTATACTATGCACACCTGTATTTGCATATGGTATTTGCCTTAATATAATATATAAAATAAAACCCACTGATCTTAAAATACTTTGTATTTTAAACAACTAAAGCTATTCTTGTCTTTGATTAGTTAAATGTTGAAAAGAGACAAAAATTTGTCAATGAATGACACATTATTTATTAAATTTTGTGCATTTATTATGTGCCAGACACTGTTTTAGACACTGTAGAATACCAGTAAGCAAGACTGACAAAATTCAAGGTGTTTACGTTCTGTTGAGGTAAATAATACTAGAATTTTTAAAAAGAGATAATTTTAGATAGTGTAGTGAAAAGATTAGGGGTGTAATTTGACTAGAGGAGTGAGCAATGTTTTTTGAGAAACATCTATATTGTAGAAAATGTGGATTTGAAGGGGAAACTATGCTGACCCACAGTATTTAATGCATCCTACTTAGATAACTGGCTGAGGGAGAAGTTGGCAGGGTAAATCTGGTGGAGAAGAGGGCAGGTAATGATCAACTGACGGACCTCTGAGGCCTCAGAGTTTTTTCTGTGACCCATTTAAATCCCTGAGCACTGAAAACTGAAAGAAAGCATGCTCCTCAGATGAAAGAAAGTGTTTTAAAAATTAGGACCCAAACCGACACTGTCAACTGCCCAAGCTCACACCTCACAAATAAATCTTCCCATTCAAAGAAAAGAAATAGTCAAAAGAAATATGTGGAATCTCTAAGAACATCTCTGAAGAAACTGAAGCAAAGGCTAGTGAAGACAAAGTATCACAAGAATTACTGGAGATAAAGGGGAAGGCATTGGACAAATACTTCTCCATAGTCCCAAATGAAATATTGACCATATCAACCATCTAGAAAAATCTCACTAAAGGTGTACAACATAATGATTTGATATTTATATGCATTGTGAAATGATCACTACAGTAAGTCTAGTAAATATCAGTCAGCTTACATAGTTATACAATTTTTTCTTGGGATGAGAACTTTTAAGGTCTATTCTCTTAGTAACTTTCAAATATGCAATATAGTATAATTAACTACATTCACCATGCTGTACATTACATCTCCATGACCTATTTATTTTATAACTGGAAGTTTGTACCTTAGACCCCTTTCCCCCATTTTTCCCACCTCCCCATCTCCCTCCTCTGGAAACTACCAGTTTTTTCTCTGTATCTATGAACTTGGTTTTTTTGTTTTGCTTTTGTTTTTCTTCTGTTTTGTTTACATTCCATATACAAGTGAAATCATACAGTATTCGTGTTTCTCTCTCTGACTTACTTCATTTAGCATAATGTTCTCAAGGTCCACCCATGTTGTCACAAATGACAAGATTTCATTCTTTGTTGTGGCTGAATAATATTCCATTGTATATCTATATATCACAATTTCTATATCCATTCATCCACTGATGGACACTTAGGTTGTTTCCATATCTTGGCTATTATAAATAATGCTGCAATGAACATAGGAGTGTCTATATTATTTCGAGTTAGCGTTTTTGTTTTCTTCAGATAAATATGCAGAAGTAGAATTGCTGGATCGTATGTTAGTTCTGTTTTTAGTTTTTTGAGGAACCTCTGTAATGTTTTCCACAATAGCTTCAACAATTTACATTCCCACCAACAGTGCACAAAAGTTCCTTTTTTTTCCACATTCAAAATTCAAGAACATTTTCTTTCATTTTTTTTTACCAAAAATAGAATGAAAAAAATGACTACAAATAGAAAACATTTCTATCAATCTACCCTATTTTCAGAGTAAAGATACTTGTTTGAAAACAGTACAAATGATTTAAAAAATGATTACTCATAATTGAAGGATTTTAGACTTTTTCTTCTGCTCTTTTATATATTGTTTGATGTTATACAGTCTTATATAATATGTGGATCATATATTTTTAAAAGTTTAAACTCAAAAACCTTAAACAACTCTAGTTAAAACTATAATTTTATTTTTTGAAAAAATTAAGGAGGAAATAACTAACACATTTTTAAAGACACAGATTTGTAAGCAGTGATTATCTCTAACAAAATATAAGCAGTGATTAACTCTTGGTGGGATTTTGTAATTTTGATTTCTTATTTGTGCTTCCCTTTGTTTTCCCCAATTTCCATAACAGACATATGATATTTGAAATTAAAATGCGTATGTATTAAAATGAAATGTTACCTCCAAACACACACACACATATATATACACATACATAAAACCAACACATAAGTCCTAGTCCAAAGATCCCTAGGTTGTAGATATGTACAAAAAAGAATGGTGTGAAAAAAGGTATTTCATATAAAATTCAAACCACAGCATTAAGAGCTTTTGTTACGTTTTGATTTGATTTATTTTATTTATATCTTAATTTTACTTGCAATGCCTTTATCACTTTTATTGAAATTGGATTATAGGAAAAAAGAAGGGAGAGAAATGGGGAAACTATAAAAAGTGAAATGACTCAGGGAATAGAAAGTGAAAGAAAGGTATTGGCAGATAAGGAAAAAAATAAATGAATCATAGAGCTTACCCATCCATGTCTCTCGTTTTGCATCAGAATTTGATAAAGCAAATGACAAACTGTTGTCATGAGTTAGGTATTTTTATTTAAAAACCCATTGGTCCATAAGTGAACCTCTATTAGACATTCTATTTAAGTTAAGATAATGAGGATGGTAAATATATGTGTCAACACCCGACATCCTGCTATCCATATGGTTCCACGAAGGACCCATATTCTAACAAAACTGACTCCACCAAACTAGTACAACTCAAGTTTCCACTTCAGTGGCTGAGTATCTTAACATGAATAGACTCATTGATTCATTTTTCATGTACCAGAAACTGTTCAACAGAAAAGGGAATCATCAGTGAACAAAACAAGGTTTATGTCCTTATGGAGCTTAATTTTAGTGGGTGAAGACAGGCTATAATAAATAAACAGTTTAGAATATGTTAGAGGGAGACAGTTTCTACGGGTTAAAAAAAAGAAGTTATGGTGACCAGTCATGCTGGGGCAGGAGGTGAGTTGGTATATGAAATGCAGATTGCAGTATCAAATGGGATGTTCAGAAAGTGATATTTGAGTAGATTTGAAGGTTACAAAATTGCTAGTCAAGAAATCTGGACAAGAACTTACCAGAGTTACAGCTAAAGAGAAAGCTCTAAAGTAAGAGCGTGCTGGCTTCCTCCATGTAACTGTTTCAGAGTAAAATAATGGGAGAATAGTAGACAAGGAAGCTAGAGAGATAACAGAGTCAGGTTATGTAGGGACTTGTAAGCCATATTAAGGACTTAAGCTTTTACTTTGATTGAATGGAAATACTTTGCCAGAGTTTTAGCAGAAAAGTAACATCATATGACTTATGTTAAAAAGGATCACGCTGGCTGCTGTGTAGAAAATAGACTAGAAGGAAAAGGTAGAAGCAGAGAACCTTATTATGAAACTGTTGTAGTGATCCAGACAAAAAGCAACGGCAGGCTCAGTCCTGTGTGCAAGTATCAGAGCTAAGGAGAAATGATATGATTATTTGATATACATTGAAAAAAAAGCTGAAAGGTGAGTTACATATAGAATAGTAAAAGAAGAATAGTCAAACATAACCCAAGAGTTGTTGGTTTTGATTTGTTTTAAATTTTGAGTAACAGGAAGGATGAGGGATATAAATTGAGAACCAGGTTTTGAAGGAGAGAGTAGCATGATTTGGCAGACTAAAAGGGGAAAGATATTTCAGGTAGTTAACAACAAGTGAAATAGCTCAAATCATTGATCAGAGCATTAGGTGAGGCTTAAGTGGACACAGCAGTTTTTTTAAAGGACCAATTTGTCACTGCATGGCAACTCACACTATATCCGGTTTTAAATTTATTTATACTCTACTTCTAAAATTGAAGTAAAACTGTGAGTACCAAAAAAGCAGACACTATGAAAACAATGAAAAAGACAGGAATCAAGTTTTTTAAAAGAATAGTCCATAATGGAGGTAATGACCAAATTTTCTGCCACAAATACTTAAATTGTCCCAAGACTGCTGCTATGAGCAGTTTTGCCACGTGCTTTCTCTAGCTCAACCATCGGCCCCTCCTTTGTTTTGCCTGCTTGCTAATAAACCTTTATGTTTAGCCAAATTTTATGTCCTTTCCGCATGGTAGATATGGGGTTAGGAAGAGGCTGGACATGGCTTCCTTTTAATTCCAGTCACCACCAGAGACCAGCAGTACTGCCCTGAACATTGTTAATCAGCCCAGTTGTAAAGTGAGTGCCCAACAAAGACACAGCCAATTGAAACAACGTATAGACAAACAGAGTTGAAAGTTTGGCATTTTCTTCTGAAGCCTTAGTGTCTGCACTTTCTGTTGGTTACCCAGCTGATCTTTTTGTTTCTTCCTGTCAGCATGTGAGGTCAACAGCTACAAAGCAACCTCTACACTTTTCAAGTTGATTTTAAAACCAAACCATGGTCCCAAACTAGACATAGGCCCTCATTCCTAGAAATGTAATTCATTTTGTGAAGAGATAGGAGGAAGACAAAAGTGTAGGTCTCAGAAAGTTGGGATGTTTAGGTGCTGACTGTAAAAGTGGGGGAATAAATCCCACTACCCACTGAAACAAAGACCAACACCCTCAGTGACATTTTTGAGCCCCTACTCTGTAAGAGGGAACTCATTTAGATACCCGAGAGACCAAACGTCTGAAACATAGCTCAGAGCCTTTAAGGAAGATAACAGAAATGTTAACAGGAACACAAAAAATGAGAAGTTAAAGGTTTGAGAGACCAAACAGAGAAACCTTTTAGGATTGTATTTGCCTTTCTTTGTCCCTTTCAACTAGAGAGCATTGTATTTCCTCTGGGGAAAAGAGACGACAGTAAAGACTTCATTTGATTTGAGCTATTAAAAAGGACAGAGCTGATTGAAATGAGGGTTTGAGTTGCCAGAAAGCTCTCTTCAACCTTCAACTCCTCCTAGCCTGTTTTAGAGCACTCTGTTCTTTCTGTACTATTTTCCATCAATATTTCTTCATACAAATAATATGCTGAGCTCTAAATATAATTCTAAAATAAATGAGTGAGAGGTCAGGGGAAAAAAAACTGATAGTCAACCAACAGATTGTGTCTTTTCCCTGAGAAATCACTCTTGCAAGGAAGAACAACAACAACAACAAAATAGGCCCTTTTAAAAAATCACAATTTGAGGGCTTCCCTGGTGGCGCAGTGGTTGAGAGTCCGCCTGCCGATGCAGGGTACACTGGTTCGTGCCCCGGTCCCGGAAGATCCCGCATGCCGCGGAGCGGCTGGGCCTGTGAGCCATGGCCGCTAAGCCTGCGCGTCCGGAGCCTGTGCTCCGCAACAGGGGAGGCCACAACAGTGAGAGGCCCGCGTACCGCAAAAAAAAAAAAAAATCACAATTTGAGGTAAGAAATATTTCCATTTAACTTTGGCTTGAATGAGCTCTGACTTGTTTGTACTATCTGGGGTCAAATTCCATACATTTTTAATTTAATAGCACATCCCTGTGACTACATTACCTTGCTTTTTAATACAATTTTATTTTCTGGACTTGAGTATTTGGAACCAGAAACTTAAAGGGTTGTGTTGCTAAGAGACCAAGTCTTAGGTTGAAAGACGAGGATTCTCTTCACACATCTGTTGCTGACTGTGTAGGACATTGTGGAAACCACTTATACCTTATGCACATCCACTTGTTCAAAAACATTATCTTTTTATCAACTTTGCTGCTAAAGGATCAAATATAAAATCCTACTGTAGAGCAGGGAATTAAAGAAAGTTATTAGTAAGAAGAAATAAATTGGTTTTAAAAATTCTAAGATTATTTTATCTGTGGCATTGTGAGCCACATACCCTGAAGCCTTCCTCTGTGTTTTGGTTTAACAGCTTTATTAAGATATAATTCACATACTACCCAACAACTCACTGACCCCTAGGCAACCACCAATACACTTTCTGTCTTTATAGATTCGTCTATTCTGGAAATTTTCTATTAAGTGACTCATACAATATATGATCCTTAGTGACTATAGCTTCCTTTGCTTTTAGCAAAAGGTTCACCCATGTTTTCATATGTACTTCATTTATTTTTATTGTTGAACAATATTCCATTGTATGAATATATCATATTTTTTCTATCCATTCATCACCCAAATATTGGGTCGTTTCCATCTTAGATTACTATGAATGATGCTGCTATGGACATTTGTTTGCAAGTTTTGATGTGGACATATCTTTTCATTTCTCATGGGTAAATATCTAGCATTGGAATTACCAGATAACATGGTAAATCTAAGTTTACCTATTAGAGGAACTGCCAGACTGTTTTCCAAAGCCACTGTACGATTTACATTCCTACAGGCCTTGTATGAGAGTTCCAATTCCTCCACATCCTGTCCAACACTTGTTATTATCTGTTTTTTAATTTTATTTTACTATAGCACCCCAGTGGATGTGAAGTGTTATCTCATGGGGGTTTTGGTTTTCATTTCCCTGATGGCTAATAATGTTGAGCATCTTTTCATATTTTCTTTGGAGAAATTCTATTCAGATCCTTTCACTCATTTTAAATTTAGTTCTGTGTCTTTTTAGTATTGAGTTGCAATAGTTACTCTGTGTTTTCACAAGTGTCCAAGTCCTGTTACTCCTGATACAGCTGATTTTACTTGATGAAAGTATCCACTTGCTCCCAGAAAGCCACCTTCTCTTGCCTATGCATTTTCCAGCAAAAGTTCTTCCATTCATAAACCAGGGTTTTCACTGTAAATTTAAGCTGGGGTTTCAGCCTAAGCAAAAATGTATTTCTAGAGATGAATGAACTCACTTTATATTGTCAGAAAATAAAAGCTGTTGCGCCTGTTACACTTCCCTTATTTGCAGTAGATGCTGCAGAGCTTGGAGAATTCACTGCCCCAGAGCTTCACTGCCCCAAAGTGCTTTTGAGCACTTTGGTTGAGATCTGCTCAACTGAAGTGCATTTTGTTTATTTGAAATGGGATTTGGTTTGTTTTAGACTTAAATGCCTCTTTCCC